>NC_062537.1:6143828-6513828 GCF_022655615.1 Tachysurus fulvidraco
ATATATATATATATATATATATATATATATATATATATATACGTATATACGTATATATACATATGTGTGTGTGTGTGTGTGTGTATATATAACACACACACATATATGTATATATACGTATATATACATATATGTGTGTGTGTGTGTGTGTGTGTGTGTGTGTGTGTGTGTGTGTGTGTGTGTGTTATTTATTTTATTTATTTTTTTCAAACGAATCTCTATCTTATTTCCACTCCAGTAAAAGCAGACAGAAGGGCCATAAGTAAAGGGGCGCTGTCAGACTGTAGATATTTTAAGGTGTTTACACGACAATTCCAGAAAAAGCCAAAGCACACAATCATAATTATCCCGGTCCACCTTAAAGCACCTTGTTTGTGAAAGATATGGCGCTCCGTCCGTGAACGCGACGCCCCGCCCACAGGGCTGATGTTCGTCCATTCGCCCGACGCTGACAGGAACCAGGAAACTTTGTGCTGTCACAGAGCAGTATTGTGGGGCTCAGGGTGGACTGTACAGGCTTTAGCTCTGGATACAAGTTAAATTAAGTTACAGAGAAGCCACGGGCTGTTAATTTAAATGAGTAAAAGCATGTCAGGAGAGCAGAAATTTGTGAGTCCCTTCCACAGACCCCACTGTCTGTCTGCAGCTGCGACCGCTGGGAAAGCTAAACTCACTCACCCGGGAAAAGCCATTTTAGCAGGTAAGGTCATTTAGTTATTATCACACAGTGTAGTGTGTAGGTTCTGTGTTCTACAGCACGTCTGGTGTAGTGTGAAGAGCGACTGACACACACACACACACACACACACACACACACACACACACACACACACACACACACAGTACATACACACAGTACATACACACATATAAGAACACATACACACTCACATACACACACTCACACATACATACACACACACACACACACACACACACACACACACACACACACACACACACTTGCCTGTCACATTAACAGTAACCTAACTGGTGCTTTCAACAGGACCCTGTCACATAAACACCAGCACACTGCAGGCAAGTATCTGTGTGATCTGGCATGCACATGTTAAACAGTGTGTAGTGATCTCTTAATGCCTGATGCTCTTTCTTTCTCTCTTCTATTAGTCCTTAAAGCTGTGCTCTGCCCTTCTCTCTGTATGACCCAACCATAAAGTGGGTTTGCTTGCAGACTCATTTAATGTCTCTGTTAATGCAGCACGACAAATATCCCATAAAAAAACCCCCAGATATATAATTATGGATGAAAAATACTACATTATGGTAACCTTACAGGAGATGACACTTTTTAATATGGCATGGAAACTGCATGTTGATGACTGTGCAGTGTTTCCTAAGCAAACATGTAAAACAAATAGGGATACACGACGCCCGAATAAAGAGAAATTTCAATTCAAAATCATTATTTTTCGTATCCAGCTTTTAAATAAACACTGTGTCACAAAGCAGTGTTACAGAAACCCAGATGTAGATCTATAACCCCTAATGAGCAAGCCAGCGGAGACAGACGACACGAGGAGAAATCCTTGAGCTGAAACCTCTCGAAAGGGAATCCATCCTCTTCTGGATAATGAGATTATAAACTATCAAGACAAACAGTATGTGTGTTGACAGGAGGTTCAGTTTAAACATACATGGAATAAGAGTCTTAATGATTACGGCAATGCTTACTCTAAATTAGAAGCGTACAGTTATTATGTCACGATATGATTATGACCGATTTAAGTTTATTGTCTCCTCATCTAGGTTAATTTTGCTATAATAGATATAAGAGGTGAAATGTCAATAATTTCTATTGTTTTAATATAAAACCCTTTTTTGTTTTGCAGCTCAAGTTGTCTTCTGTTTTTTGTCAAAGTGACAGAATGAGCGATATATGATTATAAGATTCGTTTTTTTTTCTTTTGGCTGATCTCTTTGACCTGTTCCTTTTTAGTAGTCCATTTAAGAGATTGAATTTTTATTTATTTATTTTTTTTACGATCATGGAGACAGGCCTTTTCTAATTGGATGAAGTGCAGGCAGTGTGTCATCTTCCTCTCTTTCTAAAAATAACATCTCGTTCACATCGAGACGTTTAACGCGCCGGTGATGTTAACGATTTATTAGCTTTTACTAACAAATGTCCAGGTCCTTTGACTATGAGACTGTCCGTACATAATCGGTTTGTTTTTTGCACCATATTTAACACAACATGAATTAAATAAATAGATGTGTTGATCTAAGGCTATGAGGAAGTTTCACGGCAGTGAAAATACAGTAAAAATCCAAATATTTCTCTGCTGTATTTAATTGTGATGCATATAGATGTGGGCATGTGAACATTCAGCGTTTCTGCTTCATTGAACAAACCAGTGACTCAGCATTTCCAACGACACGTCACGCTTTTCTGACTCGACAACTGCACACACAGACAGTTGAACCAAACCAAAGGCTTGTCTTGTACTACTGGACATTTCCATTCATATCAATATCAAAATCAAATAGAGGTATAATATCGAAAACAATAATAGAACATACGTCATACGTCTGCGATCACACGTGTATTAAAGTCATCTTTACACGCTTAAAGTTGGACTTTACTTTTCATTTACCGGTTGCGATTCCTAGTGTGATGTGTGTCGTAAGTTTAACTCGTGATAACCTTTGCTCTCACGTTGATCGTCATCAAGTCAGCACATTTGTAGTGAGTAAAAGAGAGATAAGAGAGTTTATCCAATCCAGGAGCTGATAGAAATTCATACTTACTTTGTGATTTGTATCAAGCTTGCTATCGTTATTCGAGTGAAACACCCGGGAGATGTGATTGATAAGATGAGACGATCATCCCACTCCCATACTAAATAAACCTGCACAACAAGTTGAAATTAACTTCCTTTACTCCGCTTTCATCTAGTAAATTCCTGTCGAACAGGTACACTGCTTTCTGAAGAACTGGTGTTATTATTAAAATAAAACTTTGTTGGGTTCAACACACGATCGGATTAAGCTTTAGTTGTATAATAAATGCAACAATAATGAAATAACACCAGGACACATCAGAAGTTTTATAGGACTGCACAGTTCTGCATATAACGAGTACCTTAAAAAGGAAACTGTTTATTCGGCCTCCCGAATAGAAAATGAAGGGTTGTTACGGTATAATTAGAATGCAGTAGACAAAAAAAAAACATCCAGGAAGCTGCATTTATGAAGGTTGACTCCTCTTCTTTAGTAAGAGAGGTTAGGAGGAAATGAAGGTCTAAAAAACATTTAAATAAAAGTGTAGACGTGTGTGGGGAAACATTTCTGTATGTATAACAAAATAAACCTTAAGACTAAACTGGGCTTCATGTTTGTCAGGCAGATTTTATACATACAGGAGGCAGAATTCTGATTGGATTAACTACCGATCAACGTACCAAACGTCTTTTACATGAGTAAAAGTGCAGTGATGTAGTAAAATAAATCGGCTAATTAATAGCTAGCTATACAAAAGCATTCTTGCTGTTATATCATAATATCTTGGATTCAGATCAGGATATTCGTTCCTGATAGCGGTGTAGAAAACATCTCTGAATATATAACAGGATAAACTGAACTCGGCTTCACGCTTGTCAGCCCATAAATGACCTGTTCTCTGACCCCGGATCCTTCTGAGCTCACAGATGCCAAATATGTTGTTTTATGCGCATGTATAATATATGAATAAAGACAGTTCTTTCAGTGTAGGTAAATGTGTAAGTAAATTCGACTCCTTAATATGAATTTTACAGCGTGATTAATGACGCCACACAACTAACCATTGCATTATATTGGGCTATATTTTTACCAAACGTTCGTTTTTCTTTTTTATGACATGTCTGTCTTTTATTGGGTGAATTATATAGACATATCTGGCTATCCCACTATGTGAGGAATTATTTATTGAATTAATGATTATTTATTCTAATTATACTTATAAAAATAAATTCAAATGTATTATTATAGGTGTTAATTATTGACAACTTATCTTGACTTAAAAACCAAAAAATTTGTTTTGTGCTTTTGCGGCTTTTATTTTAAACACTCTGTACAATCCCAATGACTTTGGGACAGAATAAACAGCATGCGGTGTTTGGGTTTGGTTCTTAATAAGCAGTCTGGGAACATGACGTGTCATTACCCGTCGCTGTTTTCTAACAGGCATGCAAAGTGAGCAAAGAGAGCAAAGAGCATGTGCCATTGTGGAGGAACCGTGCCTTGTTTTTTTTTTTTTTTTGCCCCTTACACTGTTAATCAGCAGGATCCACAGCAGCTTCGCGACACACCCCTTTAAACCCTCCAGGAGGCCAGTGGGTGTTTCCTGTGGGGAGAATCGCACTGAGCCAATCACACGAGATCGCACGAGACGCTCTGCTCGTTGCTCCTCAACAGCAGATGCCTGAGCTGAAAAATTTAAGGAGGCTCCAGCTTATTGTAAATCGCTTCTTTTCTCAAAGGTCTCAAAGAATAATAATTTAAAAAAAAAAACAAGCAGATTTTAAGATTGTGATTACATCCGGAATATTAAAAAAGTCTTCCACGTTTTTGGTGTTTGCTCTTCATGTGCAGATGTTTTTTTTTTTTTTTTTTTTTTAAGGCCTCTAAATCAGGTTCCCTAATTCAAGTAGCATACAATCTAACCTGATTATTCAACTCGTGTCTTTCTGGCCTTCGGGTTAACCTGTAAAAAGGTTCATTCGTATTAAGTAATGAATAATAGAGAGCAAGCTAGCTATTAAGGCAGTGTAATTATTACTAATGTGAGCAGACACAGCTGAAAAAATCTTGTCCCTTTATGTCGGCAATGCAGTTTAATGTCAGAACAAACTCTCCGAACCCTCACTGGCTCTCATTAGTCTTATTTGCTGTCATCCAAGACGCACAATAGGATTAATCAGCGTGTTAATGGAAAAAATAGCACACTATTAAGAGGTGCTTGATATATTACTTTGCTTGTATTGCTTCATTTATGAGTTGCTTTGGATAAATTGTGTCTTTGATGTGTAAATGAAGACACTAGTGGGTGTGTTTGGATGTCATGCCATTTTCATGAATCAGAGACAGACCTCTAAAGGGTTTGGCAATTTTTTTCTGTCATCTATCTCTTTTTTTTTTTAAGTTATTGGGAGTGTTTCTTCTGAAGAACAACATATCAGATTTCCCACAAATCTTCTTAATTTGTCCCTCTCCGTCTTCACAGGTGGAATCGCAGGCGGGATCGAGATCTGTATCACTTTCCCGACAGAGTATGTGAAGACCCAGCTGCAGTTAGACGAGAAGGCGAACCCACCACGCTACAGAGGAATCGGTGTGTGTCTCCTCTCAACCCCTCCTTTGCTTTCATTTCCATTATATTTAGGATGGTGTAGGAGTTCTATGGAAATATAGGAGTTGTACTGAATTGAAATTCTTCAGTCGGGTTGGTGAAGAAACGAGCAGGTTTTGTTCCACAGAACTGTATGTTCGAAGTTCAAGGGTCAAAATCTGCCTCTTCTCATATCTCCAGCATGCATCAGAGCTTAACCAATGGTTCATAGTCCCTGAACTTTAGAAGGCAGGCTTGTTTACCAGCACTGATTGTTCCTCTTTTGAAATCTGTTCTGCTGCACAATAACGTATTTAATGACTTTCACTGCTTTTATCATCCCTGGACTGAGGATTGATTGATGTCAACCCAAACGTTCAATCCCTAACAAACGGAAAAACACCTATGATACATTAACAGCTGAAGTAAGTAGCTGAAGCTGAAGATCATCTATGTAATTGACATGCGGTCCACAATGTGGTACAATGTTTATTTTTTAACTTGACTTTTGTGTGATGTTCATTGACACGTCAGCGTATTTCCACTTAACCTCATTGTTTCCCACATTACCCACAATCCCATCTCCAGCTTCAGCTCCAGCTCTCTCGTCTCTTAATCTGTACACCGTGCTGAAATGGATAAACTCCCAAAGTGTACATTTTGATGCTGCAGGCAAACTCGGATTGCTCACTTTGCCGTTTCCACTTGCTGTTTCCACTACTTTGAATTTCTCCTTAATATGACACCGAACATGCTAAACGAGAAAACAAGCTCTTGTTCATTCTCACAAAACCTGTTATCTCTTAGGACTGAGATCCTTTACGTGTTTTTTCCCCTCGTGATGTCAGAGTGCCAAATAACCCCTGGAGTTTTCCTTTAACGTTACCAAGCAAACATGTTTACCCTTGTCTTTTTTTCTCTCTCTTGCACAGTTGACTGTGTGAAGCAGACAGTGCAGGGTCATGGGGTGAAAGGTCTGTACAGGGGCCTCAGTTCGCTAGTCTACGGCTCCATCCCCAAAGCTGCTGTGAGGTAATCAATCACCTGATATTTGATCAAAACATTTACTTAAAAATATAATACTTTTCAGAGTACTGACACAAGACAAGTCCCAAATAGTGCGAGTAATGTGTTCACAATAAAAATTCCATCAAGAACGAGTGCATTTGGTATCTGGATGATGCACTTATTCATGGGGGGAAAACAAGAATGTTTGTTAGCTAACTTTGTTAGCGGTGCAACCGCGCACTGTAGCTGAATATGAGAAAAAATTCAAGATGGCCGACAACACTCTTAGAAATGTCTTTTACATTAGCCCACATATTGTGTGATTTATACCGACATTTTAATAATAAAGAAAAAAGAACCTCTTACTACAGTACTCTTACTATATAAAAAATAAACTATGTTATTTATTTATTTGTTATATAACAGATGTTAATAGGATCATCTTTTATTCACGTCACCTCTTTTATCGTCAGGTTTGGAATGTTCGAGTTCCTCAGTAACCACATGAGAGACGAGTCTGGGAAGCTTGACAGCACTCGAGGCCTGATCGCCGGTCTGGGAGCCGGTGTAGCCGAGGCTGTAGTCGTGGTGTGTCCAATGGAGACGGTAAAGGTGCGTGAGATGGTGATATTTATCCTCAAGCATCAGTCATTTCCAGCTTAAACCACAACGGATTTAAATACTCGACTATGATTGGTCAGAGAACGGTGATACATTTTCTTTAACAGCCACCATTGACAGTTTCGGCTGTTCTTCAGATCACACCACTAATACATTTTCCTGCAGAATAACTTATTTACTAGGTTTGTTGTGTGATTTTTTTTTCATGTGTGTGTTTGTGAGGCTACACTCATGAAAAACGATTGCACTTTCAGGTTAAATTTATTCATGACCAGACCTCAGCAAACCCAAGGTACAGAGGCTTCTTCCATGGCGTGAGGGAAATAGTCAGAACCCAAGGTTTGTACCGCCCCCTACTGGACATCAGATAGCTTTAATCTTTATTTAATGTTAAGAGTTTAATTAAAAATCGAATTAAGACATTTCACATGCTAATTTAACAACGTGCCCCTTTGCACTGCCGGCTTCAAACGCAGTCCAAGGATTTAGGCGCAATATGGATGTGTTCCAATTTGTTGTTTCAGGTTTAGAATCTAACAAAATGTGTGTGTGTGTGTGTGTGTGTATATATATATATATATATATATATATATATATATATATATATATATATATATAAAATCACATTTTATGTGTATATGTTTTTTTTATGTTTAAAGCACGAATGATAAAAAAAGCATGTGTGAAAAGCATGTGTACATTATATATAGAACTGAACATGCATTTAATCACTACAGGTACAAATCAAGAAGAAATTCAATACTTAAGAAATTACACACTTGACTGCTTAAAAGGTCATGTGACGAACAACAACATAATCACTGATTTTAGAACAAATAGTTAATTGTGCCTGGAAAGAGATGCAGCCTGCAGTATAATGCGGTTTGACTTTGTAATCCGGTGCCTTTCCTGTGTTCCTTACAGGACTTAAAGGAACGTATCAGGGATTGACGGCAACAGTATTAAAGCAAGGATCCAACCAGGCCATTCGCTTCTATGTTATGACGTCCTTAAGAAACTGGTACAAAGGTCTGTGTTGAACTTGTTTGGCAATTTCACACATGGTGCATATGGTTGATTTTCAGCTTATATATGATGCTGCTTGTTTTCCAATCCAGGTGACAACCCTAACAAAACCATTAATCCTCTGGTGACTGGAGTTTTCGGAGCCACAGCCGGGGCGGCCAGCGTGTTCGGAAACACGCCACTTGACGTAATTAAGACTCGAATGCAGGTAAGAATTATAAATATTACAAACCAATTTATTAGTTTGGAAGATCCTGATGCTCTTGATGATCTTTAAAGCCAACCACAAAGATTTCTGGCCATGCTTAGGATTTCACAAACTACATTATTTCCTGCTCACTCGTAACACAACTGGAACTATTGAAACCATCATCACACTCATCTTCATTCCACTTTACAGGCTCTTCCTTCCTGAAGATTTGATCTCTCATATATTACAATAATGAAACATCTGCCAAGATGTGTTCCATCATAATGCCCAGATGTGCAAATCATTATACTATCATTTTTATTAAAATGTATCTATATACATATCTTTGTCAAATGAGTTGTATCGTGACTTTTTAATAATTTTTAAGCTTTAAATCAGGAGAGAACTGATCCAGGTTGTGATGCTGGTGTCTCACGCTGGCGTGTTTCTCTACAGGGTCTGGAGGCGCACAAATACAAGAGCACTCTGGACTGCGCTGTGAAGATTATGAAGCACGAAGGCCCGGCAGCGTAAGTGCACATATCCATGCTATCGTAGACTGAGCAGTTACATGTGAATATATAAACAGTAGGGAACAAGGGATCAGAATCAGAATCAGATTTATTGGCAGTGTGTTGACACACACAAGGAATTTGATTCCAGCTGTTTGTGACTCTCAAAAGTACAGACATAAATAACACTATACTATACAAACTATACAAGACAATGCAGATGATGAGATACAATATAGACAGAATTAGTATTAAATATGAATATAGAATATGAACGATTAGTTATGTACATAAAGTGTGGGAGTGCAAATAACAATATATGTGCAATATTATGCTTTTTGTACAATATACAGCAGCAGTAGTGTGTAATATACAGATGATTTGATGACTGATAATGCAGTACTTATGATAAGAAGCAGTGAATATAATTATGGTGAGTTGTTGATCAGGGTGATCGCCTGGGGAAAGAAACTGTTCTGTGTCTGGAATGTTGATTTATCGGCATCTTTGTGCTGTAGGTTTTACAAAGGTACCGTTCCGAGACTGGGGCGCGTGTGCTTGGACGTGGCTATCGTGTTCATCATCTATGAAGAAGTGGTGAAGGCTCTGAACATAGTGTGGAAGACGGATTAATGCTGAAAACGCAGCTCATGGAACACTGGCAGACCTTCATATCGCTGTGGTATCACCGGGGAAAGCGAGACACGATGTCAGTAGGGCAAAGCAACATCACACCAGCTGTCAACCTGTTTAAGTTCCCATATATAATTACGACCAAGGAAAAAACCCATTTCCCCCAAAAATGTGATGTAGAAAAATACTTGAAAATTTAGTCAAAGATGAAAAAATGCATTGAACCCTCCTTGGTATGGTTTCAGTTATAGAGTGTTTGAAAAGCCAAATGTTGATATTGTGGAGGGATAAAACTGTCTTATTTTAATATCTTTTTTTTTTTTTTTTAAGTCATGGTTTTGTTTCTAGTATTTTAACAGTTTTCATCTGACAAAACTCATGAATCTGATTTACATTCTTATAGTTATATTTTTTGATCACTTGGTGTTTTGTCATGTAAAGACACTAAATATATATGCAGTGGTGAAGACAAAAAAGACTTTGAACAAGAGTGCAGCTTGTGTTACAGCCATGAAAAAAAAGGTTTGTTAAAGAGGGTTAATCTAAAAATGACAAAATGATTAATGGCGTTATTATTAATTAAAAAAAATGTATAATAGTAATGAGTAATAATTTGTTCATGTTCATAATATACAAATAATAAAGTAAAAACTCATTTATTATTAGCATTGTTAAAGTTTAATTTTTCTCAAGTTAATAATAATAATAATAATAATAATAATAATAATAATAATAATAATATAAAATCTGATTCTGATTAAGCCCTCTAAGCAAGAATGAGCTTTTCATGGAGTTATACTGTAGTTTGGGTGATTTTTCTTTTCTTTTTTATTTTGTTCAGATGAGTCTAATATGATGCGATTCCAAAAGTGTTTGCTCACTTATTTTTTTTGTTTTGTTTTTTAAATATTCAAGTACTGACAGGTTCTTGAATCCAAAGATGCACAGAACGTTGAAGCATCCTGACACACCAACAAAGCCTTTACCTCCCAGAAACACACATTCCTCAGTATCTCCATTAAATACATGCACTTTCAAAATCCTTAACAGATTTGGTACTAATTAAAGAGAATTAATGAATTTACTTTTAAGTGCCTGACCAGTATTTACTAGTGCTTGTGATCAGTGTGTAACTTTTGCCAGGAACAATGATGCCAAGGTGTTTTTTTAATTTAATTTTTTTCTAATTGTATTTTATTTTTTTTTATTAATTGTAGAGTCATGTTCAGTCAACATCAGAAGTTTGAATGCTATAGAATATTTGTATTTTAATATTATTAATATTAAAATGATAATATTCTAAAAATGCTGCCCCCCCCCCAACCCCACCCCTAAATGTTTGGTGTGAAAAGCCGTTCATGGATCTGAAATTGCCTTAAAATTGTTCCTTTTTGAGTGCCATCGTCAGATTGATCACTTTTCCTACCTCAAGAGATTCCCCACAAAATTCTTAGTGTCAAGAGGGAAACATTCGGTGTAAAGAATCCGTCTCTGTCTCGGTGTCTCCCTTATTTACGTTGCATATATAATATACTATATACATATACAGATTTATATATATTGGGCATATGTTTAAAAAAAAAGAAGGTCATTTTGGAGTCATGATGCAAAAGCAAATGCAGAAATGTAGATGTTTGTGCTACTTGATGTTGTGTGTGATATGGGAGCATAACACTGTGTTTAGTCTCTGTGTTAAAGAAGAATATTTGTGCCTAATTAATATATGGATGTCTGCTGTATTAAAATGTTTATACCTTAAATATGGATGTTGTATTGAGTGTTCGTGTTTTGTTCTTGTCACTAACTCTTTGCTGTTGTACGTCTGTTATGTTTCCGTCCATAACCCAGCTTTATTTCACCGTTTAAAGACTAGGAAAGTGATTGATACCAGATATCAGGGATTGTATCTGGTTAACAGTGATAGTTAAATACTGATGGATGTTACCAGATTGTTTTCGTTGCTTTTCCAAGACTGAAAACATTTACACCTTTTTTATTACATTGTTGAGTTAATTTTTTTATTAATCATAAAATGTGCCTTTAAATTATGTTCTTAGTTTTTACTAAATCCTGGTGGCTGGACGTTGTTGGTGAAACTTGTGTGTGAGTTTTTAGCAGGAAGCTACCTGTTTGAATGAAATGTGTAATGTTAAGTACCTAATAAAAGAATTGGGGAAGATTTATGTTTACAATGTCAATTTTGTTTTTCAGCTTGTGTTTAAACTGAGGATGATTTTTTTGTTTGTTTGTTTGATTCCCATATAACAGATTTCTTGTCAACAATTTTTGTCACCCAAAATATATTATTTATACGTTTATTTTTAATATACAACAAGCTTATTAAAGTGTCCTGTTTCTTGTAATTAGTATAATGTTAGTAGACACTTTATTTACACCCAAAATATAGCATTAAAGGATGCTAAAACATTTAGCTAGGAAGGTTTTTATTTACAATGTCAGGTTATTTCTTCTCTTAATTATATTATTATTATTAAATCGCCTTTTTCAGTGTATTCGAGGTGTGACCTCTCTTGCTTTCCGTACTGATCGCCTCTGTCATCACTACCTAGAGATGCACCGACATTAACATTATCCTACTTTTATAAACTAACGATGGCTGCTAAAGGAGGATCGAGGGGCTTTTATTTCAACACTGTGTTGTCTTTAGCTCGGTCATTGGCTGCACATCGCCAGGCTCCGATTGACAAGGTAAAACCAGGACATAAACATTTCTAAAGAGGTCACACAGGCTAACAAGCTAACATGCTAACTCCACTTCCTAGAGTTAGCAGCTAAGCTTCAAAATAAAATGTAGCTAATGTGAAAACGAGGGCATTTTTCCTTCCAGACAATTTCCTGTTATTGCTTGTTAGGGGAACTTATTAATGATGAGAACATCACCGATTGATTTATCACACGATTTACAACTAATGGAGGCGAAATGACGGAATAAACAAAACAATGATCTCCATCAGAGAATTCAGTTCAAGTTTATTTGTATAGAGCTTTTAACTATTGACATCGTCTCAAAGCAGCTTTACAGAACAGAAGGTTAATATAAAGAATAATATAAAGGTTAATATGATACAAAATTCAGGATTAATATTAGATATATTTAAATGTGTAAATTGTATTTATCCCCGTTGAGCAAGTCTGAGGTGTGATCAGGTGGCAGTGGGGAGGAAAAACTTCCTTAGATGGTAACCAGACTCAAAGGGGAACCTCATCCTCGTATGTGTGACATTGTGGGTGTGATAATAAATATACAGTCTGACAAATGTTGTATTGATGTAAAAGATCACATGGAGTTCACATCTCTATAGTATCGCAGAGTCCAACTGGAGCTGGTAGATCTCTTTGCCTCAGGATTCTCAGAGTCAGTCTCGTCTCAGTGGAGGTCCAAGATCTTCATCGCACGGGTAGAAAGAGAGAAGCAGTGGAGAGGGATTAATGTAGCTGCTGTTCATAATATTTGCAAGTGTGATATCATAGTGCACAATATTGTGGGATGTATTATGTGTATGCCTGACTAAAGAGATACGTTTTTAATCTACATTTATACTGGGAAAGTGTGTCTGAGCCTCGAACACCATCAGGAAGACTATCCGGTTATCGACTGCAGTCTTGAGGAACTAAATGACCACATATATCAACAACAATAATCAGCTTGTTATTAGACTTGTTACTGCAGGAACGCAGACAACTTCTGTTTCAGCCTTTGTTGTGGTTAAAGCTTTTAAAATTTTCCCATGATCACAAGATATTCGACATATTTACATAACGCTTTTATTGTCACACAAGTTATTCCCAATGCTGGGAATTCTAGGAATTGAGCAGGTTTCTGCTCCTCACCTTGCTAAACATGAACAAATGTCTGGAGCTCTGCATCCCAGTACATGCAAAACAAAATGCATACATTACAACACCACACAACCATTATGAATATTTGAGAAGCCTCTGTGCTATACAGAAGGTTAATCTTCCATTAGGCTACTAAGTGTTGAGACTGGAAGTCGAGCAGCGCAGGTGTTTTTTGACCCATTTTTGATGTGAGTTCGATTTTCTGACTCTTAGGAAAAATGAATGTTCTTTGGCTTCTCTTAGTTCCCAACCTCAGTTTGGTCACCTGCCAATGCTTACACAGCAGTCAGCTCTATTCTATCACACGACAACACAAAGTCAACTGACCGCGTCTTTTTCCGAACTGTTGCCACTCTAATAATACACACTCAGAGGAAAGGGACGTCTGCCCTCTTCCACATACATGAGCTCACAGACCACAGTGATTGGCTGATGCCACTGTGATTGGCAGGAGGGAGAGTATGAATCCGTATGCTATCCCTACTATCCAGTGAGCACCACCAAATTGAGCTTTTTTTTGGTCCAATGCCTTATATGCAATTATTAGTTGTTTTCTAATTATATACACACTTAATGTTTATATATCATGTTCACTTGTCTAACTCCAGTTAGCACATTTTGAGTACAAATTCAGACTTACACCCTAGAAACAAAATCGGAGTGACTGGAGATCTTTCAAATCTCAGGCACTGTGGCCACATTGGAAGGCATCAGTTTTGTACACTGAATATCATGGGTTTAGACCTTGTTTGTGCCTTGCTGCAGTGTTAATTGTTAGCCTTGTGCCAGGTGTTTAAGTGGGTAGTGGTGGCTCAATCGGTTAAGGCCCTGGATTGTTGATTTGTGGATTGGGGTTCAAGCCCCAGCACTGCCAAGCTGCCACTGTTGGGCCCTTGAGCCAGGCTTTAGACCTCACTGTTCCAGGGGTGCTGTATCATGACTGATCCTGTGCTCTGACCACAACCTCCAAAGTTGGGATATGTAAAGAAAGGGCTTCTATTCTAGATGCCAACTTCCTGAGACATGGACGAAACAGATGACCGTGTCCACATCAGTGAAACAGCAAAGCTGGGAGAAATTTATGCAAATATAATGGTCTACCAATGGGAGTAGGGCACACATACTCCATGTCAAAGAGCATACACTGCTTCTTCATCCCTTATGCCATGATGCACTGCTGAATTTTATACACAAACACCAGAACCTTCTTCCGGAAGGGAGAAATCGCTGTTGGTCAATGTAGATTTGTGCACCTGGACATTAGGCTGTTCCTGTGTACACTGTATTAATCAGTATCTACAACTAGCCATGTTGTTGATTGTTCAGCTAAGCAGTTGCTATTTGTTTTTGTTTTTTCGTTTAGGTCCAGAAGCTACAATGCATGTGTCCATTGGATTTTCGTGGCGTTTTTCAGCTGGACGAGAGGAGGAGAGATGCTGTGATAGCACTCGGTATTTTCCTAGTGGAGTCTGAGCTGCAGGTACAAAACACTTGTGGAATTAGCTGAAGACAAATTCAAGTGCTACATTGATCACACTGCAATAACGATAAATCAAAAATAAAACTAAATAAATAACTATAAAGCAATGTTAATGTTTCCTACACCCATACTGTCCCTTTTAACGGCCTGAATCTTGTTTTCTGCCATTTTCTTATTTCTTATTATCCACTACTAAAGGAATTACGCTTATCAGATGTCCTTTAAGGCTCTCACTGATGGTTGGATTAAAAGACATTTACCTTCTGCTGAGATATAACCTCAGTTTGTTGTTAGACTTCGAGAGATGTTCGAACTCTGATTCTGCCGATTCCCAGAAAGCATCGAATGCAGCATTCATTTCCACAACATTCTCAACATATTCTACTTAATGATGCAGACGTTTAATGCTGAAGTTCGATGCTGATCTGAAGGAAAAAAATCACTCTCCTCCTTTTAATTTAAAATATATATTTTGAAGCAAAATAAATATTGTGAAGCAGCTCTTGTTTGTAGTTTTCACTATTTAACATGTGCACGATAAAAAATACACTGATGTATTTAATTCAATATGCAGTGATGTGAATTATGGACTGACTGTTACTATGCAAACAGTGACTTTATCCAGAGCGACGTACGAAAGTGCTTAGAAGTCTCTATCGATGAATACATTAATTCTGGCTCACTAGGTTACAGACTTAGGTTACCATCAGTCTAAAACTGTTTCAGGAAGAGGTAGGTCTTCACCTGTCGTTTGAAGATGGCTGACGACTCAGCAAGTTCATTCCACCACCTCAGTGCCAGAACAGAGAAGAGTCTTGGTGTGTACCTACCTTGTACCCTGAGAGATTGTGCTAGTAGATCAGAGGGAGCATAGTATACTGCGAGGACTCTCGTTACAACGGAACCTGTCGAGGGAAGAGAAATATTAAGCAGCGAGTAAACGGTCAGTTCTTGAAGTTGATGTGTTAGATGCAGAAAAAGTGGGTGAGTGTAAGGATGAAAGTCACAGAGAGACAAGGGAGAAATTGTGCTGGTTAGACGACTGGGTGAGAGGACCTCCAAATAGCAGGTCTTTTCTGCTGGTTCTACTGTCAGAAAACGAATCAACACCTTCTGGCCAATCAGATTGGAGAATTCAACAGCACCACGGCGAGATAAATAAATAAATAAATAAAACCGTATACCAAAAACGCAGTAAGGAATATAATGCACTTTAGGTTCTTCATAGTTTTTTATTTATTTATTTATTAATAACTAATGTTAGGATATGGAATTTTTTTTAAATTATGTATTCTTCTCAGCACAAAGATGCTATTGTCCCGTACCTCCTGGGTTTGCTGAAAGGTCTGCCACGCGTCCAGTGGATTGAAGAAAGCTCTGAGAGGAAGGGGAGAGGTAACCTACACACACACACACTCAGTCTCTGTGATGATTGTATTCTTTTGACTGTTTTCCTACATGCTGCTCATGTTCTTGCTGTTCCTACAGAAACTCTCCCTGTAGCCGAGAACTTCAGCTTTTGCTTGGTGACTATGCTGTATGACGTGGCTCAGAGAGATGAGACCTTACGGATTCAGGTTGGTGCAGTGCTGCTGTCTATCAAACACCTAGATTTTATACGCAACAATCATACTAATAGAATTCTTTAACTTTATTAATACCTGAGGGCAAATTAAGTCAGTAAAAAGAAGGCAACATCTATTCTTTAGTGTAAATCGATTCTGAAGTCAAATGTTTTGCTCTCCTAAAAATTATTTATATTTATAATAGAAATGTTGGTCTTGCATTGATTTTGAAATTTTTTTTTTTTTATTACAATAGGTTATTGATGATATTTCTGGAGAATCAAAGAAGTTTTATTTGATACAAAGATTTCCGCACTTCTTTATCTTTTCTTTATCTCCAGTCATCTGGTAGATTAAATAAACAAGCTTGTGCTCTTTCAGTACTGATGTGGACATTTTTAGAGATTAATACATGCGGTGGTCTCTGGTCAACAAAAATTGGACCAAAGTTAGATATTTATCCTTATCATAAACTTTTGTAAAAAACAAAGAAAAAACAAAGAATGCAAAAAATTTTACCTCAGGAAATTTAGCAGTGGTATTTTCGATTCATCCGCTGACTCGTATCTTTTTGATTCGGTTCACCAAAAAGATTTGTTCAGATACATTTACTGATTTGTTGAGTTTTTTACTTTAAGTGAAACTGTGGTACAAATTACAAAAAAACGAATGCTTGACAAATAGAAACTTAAAGACAGGAGAGAATGAAACAGATGCATGTGATTAGGAAATGTGATGTGCTGGAGCTGATGGGGAATTTATTACAGCATCATTTGGGAGCGACTATGACGGGCCGTTTATGTTGCAGATTGATTAGATTTTGGAATAAATAGTCCAGTGTTCAAGCCTCAGCACCACCAAGCTGCCACTGTTGGGCAATTAAATAAAGGCCCTTAACCCTCTCTGCCCCTGCTCTATGACCCAAAATTCCTCAGCTGGCATATGTGGAAAAAATGACTTCCACTCTGCTGTAATGTATATTTTGGCCTAAACAAAGATTTCTTCTTTACAGCTTTCTTAATTTAAGTCACCTGTTTCATACAGGAGAACAAAAACTACGAGTCGGTGCATGAAAGTGAACGATTCATTCACTTAAACGATTCGTTAAAAACACTGATTCAGAAACACAGAGATTAACTGTTGTGGATAATGCTTCCGATTTAAAATCATTATTTATTCCTTGTTAATTATTTATTATTTATATTTACATATTTTTTCGTTCTTATACAGTATGTTAAAGATGGTGTGTTGAAACTGTTCAGTGGAGTCACTTTTTTTGGGATAAATCAATTACTTATAAATTAATTAAATGACTTTGTTTTTGATTAGGATAGTAAAAGATGTAGAAGGAAGGATAGTAAAAGAGATTTTTTGGTCCACCTTGCAAAAATGTCTAGAGCAGAATTATTTCAGTCTTGAAATTATATTAAAAAAAAGGCACAATGTTCCTTTTTGGCAATTTAATGAATGAAATAAAAACTACTAGATAAATTGGACAATATTCAAGATATTTTCATTTACTGAGGTGTTTTTCTTTTTGCATTGCACTTAAACAAAGTCCTGAGACAAACAGAAGAATGAAAGGAGTTGTTCAATTCATTCAAGAATCATTACGACGTGGTGAAATGATTGATTTTGATTTTGTAAAAATCTCTCGTCCTGTACAGATACTAGAGGCTTCGATGGACCTCATGAAGGTTCTCCTTGAAATATGTCGCAACCCTGAGGATCAGGATAAAGGTCTGCATCTGTAACAGCATCTCTCATGTCCTGATCAACCTTTCAAACCTTTCCTTTATGAGCTAAAGCAGTGATCGCAAAAAGCTCTAGATGTTGTTTTATTTCTTATTGTGTTTACTCAGAATACCTGTGTCGATACACTCTGCCCTGTCTGCTGGGTGTGGTGCGAGCGTCTGGGCGTTACAGCAACACGGATGAACCGCTGCTGTCCAAGTTGTTCCCTCGGACCACAACGCAGCCCGTGACTGCCTCGGAGGAGCCGGAGTCAGTGAGGCGGCGCTCATTCAACGACTTCCGCTCCATCTTACCCAGCTCGCTGCTCACCGTGTGTCAGAGTGACACGCTGCGCCGCAAAACCAGCAGTGTCTCCAGCATTTCCCAGCAGGTGTGTAATGACATCGTATTTTTTTTAATCGTTCTACAGTTGCATTTGATGCTACGAAAAATTCATGAACCAAATTTGTTCTTATCGCTTAGACTGTTGCAACATTTAAACAACTATTCCTTTATTTTTGTCAGTTAGTTAATTACACAGAGACAATCACGATTCCATCCCATGTTTTGTAACAGGCCAGTCCCGAGCGTACAGGATTACCTCCAGGCTCTCCTGCTGACCCGTCTGCTCCTTACTTTGAAGGTAACGCTCGAACATCGTAAATGTCTGTATGAAATCAAGCCCCTTAGACCTGAGCCGTGTTACGGAGCATGTTCTTACTAGTTGACATCCTTCAAGTATAAATTCAGTTCAATCTGTACACGCCGATCAAAATAATGTGATGCCGAATTATTATTTTTATTTATCATTTACATAGTTAATTATTAATCATATTAATATACACCTTTTTGATGGAATTGGCTAAAATGTCTAAATTTCAGTTTTCAGTTCTTTTCATTTACTTTTACTTTTACATATAAGTCAATTAAATTAACATCATAGTTCATTTAGAAAATTTATTATAGTCAAAGTAGACATCAAGCTCTGTAAACGGTCTGTAAGATCTCTTTTTGTGAGCTTCTGGTTGCCCAATCTTAAAAAGGTTTCTTGTGTAGATGTGCCTGTAAAAAGAGACGATGTATTTAAAACCATGGATAAATTCTGTTAAGCTCATTAAAGATCTCAGGAGAAGATTTGTGGACCTCAGCGAGTCCTCAACTGAACCTCAAAGCAACAACTACAACACTGGTGAAGGTCTTACAGGCATCAGGAAAGTCCTACATCACCATTACCTGGAAGAATATTAATTAGTCAATGCAATTTATTTGTATAGTGCTTTTAACAATTGTCTCAAAGCAGCTTATGGAAGTATAGATACAGAAAAAAAATGTAAAATTAGGTTACTGTTTATCTTTAACATCTATTGCTAATGAGCAAACCTGAGGTGAAGACGTCAAGGAAAAACTTCCTTAGATGATATGAGGATGAGGAAGAAATATTGAGAGGAACCAGACCCAGAAGGGAACCTCATCTTTATTCGAGTGACATTGGACGGTAAATAATGTAAATGTAAATGATGTCCTTTCTACAACGGTTTACAGTTGAGTCAAATTGTGCAGCCGAAAGTTCCTGAGGAACTAATAGGTCAGTGTAATTTCTGAGTTCTTTACAGACCTAACACTAATTCCTTTAAATGTTCACTGATGAAGACCAGAGCACAAAGCTGACTGACGCAATGGCTGTTCATTGATGCTGTGATAATCTCCAGGTGGTTTTTAATGCAAGGAAAAAGCCTCATCCTAAAATCTTTAAAAAAAAATCTTTAAAAAAAGCCTCATCCTAAAAAAAGTGTATAGAGTGTAGTGATAACCAGGAAGAGGTCCTTTCCTTTAGGAGGACTATTCTTTGGTCAAGATACAGCAATAATGAAATGATGATCAGTGCAATGTATGGTGAAAATTGGTGAGGTTTTGAATCTGAAGACCTCCATCTCGACTGTGAAGCCTGGTGATGGCAGCATCATGTTGTGCAACAGGGACCAGTGCACTTCAGACAGTAGATATGCATCATGGAGGGATATCAAGAAAAACTGAAGCGACACCTCAATCATGGGACACAATCAGGTCTTCCAGCAGGACAGTGATCCTAATCATACTTCTAATAGAGCTAACAGACAGACAATACAAGTCCTGAGTCACATAGAAGAGCTCATGAAAAGCTACCTCATGCATTTGATTTTGAGGACATTAACCCCATTCCCTTTTATCCTCAGAAAAGGCTCACATGGCATCTGGTTCAGAATAGCGCTATGCATTAGGACTGGAATCCCTTAGGGCGCAACTGAAGGAAAAAAACAAACTCAGAATGTTTTTACTTTGATGTGAATGCAGTCAGATATGAAGTGTATGTTATATAACTGCACAAGCGAGATTAAAAGCCAGTCCTCTAGCTGAGACCAATTAGGAGCTCAAATGAAGGAAGTGAGCTTGAACAGCTGTTAGCGTCAGCGTTCACACGCTGTGCTGACAGTGCTGCCATTTTCTACCCCTTTAATTTTTTTCTTTACAGAGTTTTGTAGCGTTTCTAGTTATGAAGCACTGTGCAGATCTCGATTATATATTTATATAGATAATGTGACCGTGTTACAACCAGTGCAGATCCATCTATCCATCCATTTTCTACCGCTTACCAGTGCAGATAATATCTTAAAATCAAAGATGCATATATTGATTGTGCCTTGCCTGTATTGGGCCTGAGTGTACTTGTGTTTGTTTATAGCAGCATCATATTTACCTGATGGCAGCGCCGTGGACCCGGACTACTACTTTTCCACCATCAGCTCCAGTTTCTCTGTGTCTCCACTTTTCACTGGAAGCAGCACTAGAGGTTTCGACGTTCCTTTGGACATGCTGAGGCGACTCCTTCAGATGGTCAGTGCTTCATATACGTCCTTCTCATCCTGCTCTGCTTTTCCCTTTCTCTCTCTCTCTCTCTCTCTCTCTCTCTCTCTCTCTCTCTCTCTCTCTCTCTCTCTCTCAGTCTCTATCTCTGAAGTGTCATAAATATAGATGAATAAATTCATGAGTAGACAGATGGGTAGATGTGTGGCTAGACAGATGGGTGATGGATAGATGAATGACGATGCTTATGTAAGTATGTTTTTAATTGATCCCGTCAGGAATATTGTTTGACACACCAAACAGAACAGCGAATGTACTAAATATAACAACAGTTTCTTCATTCAAACTACCGGACTACTCAACAACTAGAACTGAACTGTTACCAAACACACGCATCCATCTGCTGCTGTTACATAAGTGTATATATGTTTTTATAAGAACCCTCTTGTTTACAACCCTCACTATATTTTTTTTATAGTATGCAGTACACACACTGGTCCACGCTATTTGGCGTACTTTGTCCTGTAGTGTTTTGTATCGTCCTTTCTCACACTGTTTGCACTAGGTTGCACTTTATGTGTCTAGGACAACTTACTTTAAGTCCTATATTGACTGTAAGTGGAGGAAATGAGTGAAATAGAAATATTCTTTTAGCAAATTATATTTCAGAATCTCTCACATGCTTTCTGCTAATGAGGCACTTTGTTTTCAGGTTGAACAGTTTGTCTCCGAGACGTTTTTAAAGAAACTGGACCAAACCATGGTGGACTTTTTGGAGGTAAGCTGCATTATTATTGCCATTTATTCCATTTGCTTCGCCCTCGGTCAGTCATAATGCAGTACTAATGGGATCCGTGCTTTCTGTTGCAGAGCAATCCTGGACATCATCTCTTCTACAAAACCTTCAGTGACCCTCTGTATGTGTCAATATTTAAAATGTTGAGGGACACGCTATACTATACGAAAGGTAACAGAGATAATAAGGTACTCTTGCGTTCAGCTGTTTGTTGTTATGCTTAATGTTGTGGAACATTTACAACATTTATTATTAACAAACAGATGAGCAGACAGTGTAGCATGTATTTTGCTGTATTAATCTTGAAGTGAAACACACATTATAGAGCATCCAGCCAAACCCATAAAGTGTATACAGATATCTATCTATCTATCTATCTATCTATCTATCTATCTATCTATCTATCTATCTATCTATCTATCTATCTATCTATCTATCTATCTATCTATCTATCTATCTATCTCTCTCTTTCTATATATATATATATATATATATATATATATATATATATAAATATATATATATATAGATAGATAGATAGATAGATAGATAGTGTATACAGATATCTATCTATCTCTCTCTCTCTATATATATATATATATATATAGATAGATATCTGTATACACTTTATGGGTTTGGCTGGATGCTCTATAATGTGTGTTTCACTTCAAGATTAATAAAGCAAAATACATGCTACACCGATCACTGATGCTTGATTTACATCCAATAACAATTTCTGTGCAGACCTGCAGACGTCTTTCGTGAAGGAGGTGCATGACTTTGTGCTGGAGCAGTTCAGCAGCAGTCAGTCAGAGCTGCAGCGAATCCTGCATGAGGTGGAATCCCTGCACAGCGAATTGAGCCCACTGAAGTTACGATGCCAGGCCAATGCTGCCTGCGTGGACCTCATGGTGTGGGCCATCACTGAGGAACAGGGTGAGAGGATCATTGTTTGAAAGAGCTTTTACCTTCTGCATTTGAAGTGTGTAAGAACAATAGATAGTGGGTGTAAGAAACTGCTTGACGTCTGATTGGTTGATTAGCAACTCTAAATTATCCATTTTGTGTGTATGTGTGTGTGTGTGTGAGAGAGAGTGTATGTCCACCTAAGCATTTTAAAAAAACCCTAACCTACTAGATTTATGTTATAATCAAAAAAGCTTTAGTTGTGCTGTCCATTTTATCATTTGCCCAGCAGGGGGCTCACATCATTCCTTCTCACCAGCAGCTAACCATTATAGAGTCACTATACTCTACACACAGAAACCCAACAGTGTCCTGACTAATCATTCGGCAATTGTTCATGCGTTTTGAACATGTCCGTTGCATTCGGAGAATCGAAATGTCAGTGTACTGTTAGAAAGGATTTGAACATTTTAAAGTGAAATGTCTCACATCTCTATTGTACTGTACCTATCATAAATAAGGTACATTTTAAAGTCTTCTTATGCCAGAAATGAACAGGAAACGCAAACTGCATTTAAGGATGAATTATTTTAACTGCAGCACAGGAGCTTCAGACGATCGATGTCTGATTACAGCCGGAACTGATGAGGCTTATGTTCATTTCCCTGTGGTGTGTAGATATTTAACAACTTTGATCAAATCCTGATATTTTCTGTGCTAGAAAATCACATCACATTTATCTAGCAAGGTTTTAGAGGCCTGTTTAAGCAGACCTAAAGATGGGACAAGATTAGAATGCAATTTTCCATGCAATTTTGATTTATTGTATTTTTTTAAAGGTGAAGTGTTAAAGTAAGTTTTATATATATTTTATATTATATTTTAAAGAAGGTTCATTCTGTTTGTTTCACTTTTTGATAGGTGCTGAGAACCTTTGCACCAAGCTGTCTGAGAAGCTGCAGTCTAAGACGTCCAGTAAGGTCATCATAGCACACATGCCTTTGCTCATCTGCTGCCTTCAGGTTAGTGCGGTGAATCGCAGTTCTAGGTGTGTGATAATAAACACAGACACTGATCCAGAAAATGCGTAACAGAGATATAGATGATTAAAAAAACAAACAAACAAACATGCAAAATATTACCACTGTTCTATCTTTGTGTTATTCTAGGGTCTCGGGCGGCTGTGTGAGCGCTTTCCAGTGGTGGCTCACTCTGTCACCATGTCTCTAAGAGAGTTCCTGGTGGTGCCGTCACCTGTTCTGGTCAAACTCTACAAGTACCACATCCAGTATGCCAGTGGTGAGACCCATTATCTTTCTATCACAACTAGTTTAAATCACATGCATAGAGACACTTCAGTTATTAGTGTGGGGAGTGTGGGGAATCAGACTTTTCTCTTTTTTTTGGGAACAAAAAACAAAGGGACCGGTGAGATTAAGATCCACGTGACAAACGAACATTCCCAGTCCACCTTCAGTGCCCACTCCAGTAAGAAAAGCCAGCCGTCCATGTACGAGCAGCTTCGAGACATCTCCATAGACAACATCTGCAGGTAAATAAGTAATGGAAAGGAGAGATTCCCATGCCAAGCTGTAATGAATGTATAATAGAGAATGTTTTCTGAAGAACAGTGATCTATACTGTACAGTACTACACCGCAGCAATACAGTACAAGCTTGTTTTGTTCCGTTAGTTCTTTGTATCTCATTTATTGTCATGTAGGTGCCTGAAAGCAGGACTGACGATGGATTCGGTCATCGTGGAGGCGTTTCTCGCCAGCCTCTCCAACCGCCTTTACATTTCACAGGAAAACGATAAGTACGTCTTTTGTCTGTTTGTAAACCTCTCAAGTGCTCAAACTGACTATTAGCTCTTTCAGACTAAATCGGTTATTCCTGAAAGCGTGAAAGTGTCACTTAAATGTTACCTCCTTTCTAGGGATGCTCACCTTATTCCGGATCATACCATCCGGGCACTGGGGCACATCGCGGTGGCGTTGAGGGACATGCCACGTGTAATGGAACCCATCCTGCAGATCCTGCAGCAGAAGTTCTGTCAGCCGCCCTCCCAACTCGACGTGCTCATCATTGACCAGCTGGGCTGCATGGTCATCACAGGAAATGTGGGGTTGCACATCATTTTAGTGCTTTATAGAAACATTTATTTATTATTTTTGCACATTGTGTGCTTAAGGCAAAACCTTCTCCTTAATTGAGCTCAGCAAGGACAACCAAATCCTGAGAGTGCTTTTACTCTGAAATCGCCTGGAGTGGGGTATCATTGTTATTTTCCAGGTTAAGAGCAGTGAAAAAAAGAACAAAGATGGCCGAATGCCTTTTTTTTTTGTCTTTAAAAGCATTACCCTTCAGAACGTTTCCATATTTCAGAGCGTAAAAAGCAGAAAGGCCAAAGATAACTCAGAATGACACTACCGCCACCATGCTTCACAGTAAGGATGAGGAGCACTTTGTTTTAAAGGCAAAAAATAATTTCTCTTTATTGAACTTTTCTCTACCAAACTCCGGGGAGATTTTTTTGCACATAGTCGGACTCCGTTAGAGCTAAATATTTGACTTGGATGGCAACTAGAAAGTCAGAATAAATTTAGGGGTTTCATAGCAATGTGAATGCATACTTAGGCAATTTAATAGCATATGCAATCTATTTTGAAATACCATTTGCAGTACTCTGGTTAATTTTGTGGAGATTCATGACATATAATCCCATTACCTCACATTTGTTTCAGTTCCAGCTTGTAACTGTGCAATATGTTTAAAAAAAAACCAAAAAGGTCATTGGGGTGATCCAAGACACTCTGTATTAGTAATATTAATTTTAAATTGCCAACTTTTCTTTGCTTCTTACTAAATCTGTGTGAGAATTGGTAATATTTATTGCTTAACCTTCTTAATCTTTCAGCAATACATATACCAGGAGGTCTGGAACTTGTTTCAGCAAATAAGTGTGAAAGCCAGCTCCATGGTGTATTCCACAAAAGACTACAAGGATCACGGTTACAGGTAGGTCTGCGTGTCACTTCCTGTCATTCAGCAGAAATAGTTTTGTTACTGAAATAATGCAGGACTCATTATGTGATATTATCAATACGTGTCTCCAGAAGTATTACCGTCATGGTTTTTAAGGGCGATGTTCTTTTTTTGTGCCGTATATACAGGCATTGTTCCCTGGCCGTGATTAATGCTCTGGCAAACATTGCGGCTAACCTGCAGGCTGAACAGAAGGTGGACGAGTTGCTTGTAAACCTGCTAGAGCTGTTCGTTCAGCTGGGCCTGGAGGGCAAGCGCGCTAGTGAGAGAGCCAGTGAAAAAGGCCCAGCTCTTAAGGTATATACACCAACACTTTCCCAAGCAGGTTCTGTTTCATAGATACAGACTGTAACATTCATCACTGAAAATGAGTACGTGTGAATAACAAGCTCATCTTGTTTATCTTGTTGAAATGACCACAGAGTTTATCCTGTGCTTGGAAGGTTGATTTGTAAGTCAGAATAAATTGTATGCCATTTCCTGTCATATGATTGATGGAGGATGAGGTAAGATCCAGGAATCATAAAGGGATGAAGAGAATATAATATATTTTTTTAATTTTAATTTTAATTTTAATTTTTTTTTTAATCCAAGAGGGCACAAGGATGATATAGAAAAACCAACAACACCACATCAACACAGTAACTGTACTTTCTGGTGTTTCGCTGACTGTGGGCCTTTTTACACCTGGTCCCTTCATGTGTTGTCTCTGATCCGATAGCTATCTGATTTGTTAAAACTGTTCCATTTACATTAGGCCACATAAATGCGTCTTAGCGAATCGGATATCAATCCAATCTTTCTACTCCCGCCCAATATGCAAATATATTTTACCTCAGTGGAACACGTTTTGGTGTATGCGGTTTTCAGAATGCAATCAAAAAGATGACGAAAAAACTTATGACGGTTATGGTACAAAAAACAGCTTTTACATTTATTTGTTTCTGGCGTGATGCACAATTCATGAGTCACCTGCGAGTGACATACTTCCATTTGGGAGGAGTATAGCACTGATGTATGTGGCTTGAACAACCACGTTCATTTACACCTGTCCAGTTTCATCTGAAATGCGTCCCAGACCTCCTCCTGAAGGGGTTTGAACCATCGGATTTATATCCGTCTCAAAAACATTTCAGAGGGCACCTGGTCTTTTTACGATCACAGAAATCGCATGAAGTGACCAGGTGTAAAAAGCCCCTGTCTTATCCATAACTTTTTAGTCTAGCTCCTAGGTTACAAAACCTACAGGTCAAAAATGGCCTATCGCTCTTTACTCGAAGTCAATTTATTCTATAAAAATAAAACATTCATATTACCATACCAAAAAGAACTACTCGCACAATATTGTATCCCCCACACCTAATAGTTTGTGAAGCTCCTTTTGCTCTTGCCAACACTTCTGGTGCTGACTGTGCATATAAAGGAACAACAAAGAAGCATCATAGCTTAAGACTCGTAAAACAGGTCTAACTGTTAGGGCAGTTGGAGAGACATTTAATCTCTGATAAAAGATATTCAGATAACGTTTAGATTCTACATAGTGATACTCCGTGTTTTGTTTGTTGTTCCTAATGGAAGTATGCAGGTTTGTATACAAGCACACGATGACATAATGTCTGAATTTAGCTAATATTATTATCGCAGTGCTTACAGTGTTACCACCAGTATAACAGTTCATGCATTTGTAGTTGAACAGTAATAAAGCAATCTTGTATTAAGGTTAAAACAGATTGTGTAACATTTATTAAAGTTTCTTATGACAAAGAAACACAAAGCGATCAAGATTTATTTGATTATACTTTATTTATTTATTTATTTATTTATTTATTTATTTATTGCAATCGAGTTCCTACAAAAAATACAATAAAAAAACAAAAAAGACTTGAATGAAGTCACACACCGAATCTACATAAATGGACAAACGAATGTAGTCCGACCTGCCCTGACATGGGAATATTAAAAATATCTTTGTTTTTTGTATGGAAAAAGTTACAAAAAAAGTTAACGTTACATACCACCTAAGAGATCTTTTTGCGTATTTAACGATACCCAGACAAATTGTCGGTATCCCAGATGTTCAGCTTAAACCAGTTCTGTATTGTGTATCTGTATTTTGTGTATTTGAATTGTGATCTGTTTTAAATCACAATGACGAAAATAAATGTCCCACTACGTTTACAGAACAAACAGAAATTTCACTTACCAATATTAAACCTTACTTTCAAACATTCAAAGCTGAAAACATTCAATGCTGTATTTCAAGGCTATGAGCAGAACCTAGCAGCCGTGATTGAAACATGTGTCATGATTATGAGCTTTTGTACTCAGCATTAAAAAAAATATTCTGTCTTTCTTTAGGCTTCAAGCAGTGCTGGTAATTTAGGAGTTCTCATTCCTGTCATCGCAGTGGTATGAGCCAACAACACAATATTTGTTTACTCGCATATTGCACGCTATATCAGAGACGTATTTATTTAAAATTTGCAAAAAATTTAACTTGGTTTCATTTCCAGCTGACCAGACGATTGCCGCCAATAAAGGAGGCTAAGCCCAGGCTGCAGAAGCTTTTCAGGGACTTTTGGCTCTATTCAGTCGTCATGGGCTTTGCAGTAGAAGGCTCAGGTAAGCTGTGAATGGAAAATATACAGAAAGGGGAAGAATCACCAAAGTGTCAATACTGTAAAGTAAATTTGAATCTTTTTTCAGTGTTTATCATTTTCTATAGATTTGTTCCCCCCCAACTCAATGAAGGTTTCATTTGGTGTGACAACATTCACATAACTAAAGATGCCTTGTCCTTTGCAGCATTAGTAGAAGAATTCTATTAGAGTTGAAATCGTCAATTCCACTATAATAACGGTTTAATGCTGTTTCTGAAAACTGAAAAAAAAAATCTGGTTGTGGTAGTCTAGTGGTTAAGGTGTCAGACTACTGACCGGAAGGTCAGGAGTTCGAATCCCAGGTCCATCAACTTCCACTGCTGGGCCCCTTAGCAAGGCCCTTAACCCTCAGTTGTATAAATGGAAATAAATTGTCACTCTGGATAAGGGTGTCTGCCAAATGCCAGAAATGTAAATCTAATAATTTCTCAGGGGATCACACAGAAGGTTATACAAACATGGGACCCTTAAATAAATTTAAATCAAGAAGAATGTACTCCTTCCTCTATGTTGGCCCCATTTAATTTATATTGAATTATTTCTTCTTATTATTTTTATTTTTTTAAATCATCATTTATTTATTTATTTATTTATTTTCTCTGGTGTATGGGAATGGAAATTTACTGGAAGAAAAATGTAAAAATAAATAAATTGTATGTGTCTCATTGTCACTGAATACTTTCAATGGTACCTTGTTCAGACAAAAATAATAATAATGTGTATTAATAATAATAATGTTTTTGTTCTTTCTAATAAAAACCTGAATTTTACTGAAAGTTTGATTAAGATATATAATTGGCATGAAATCGCCATGGCAACAAACGTAAATACAAACAGTTATCCTAGAGCACACATGAAAATACTATATACCAGAGTGGTGTGCAGTGATACCTATGCAAATTTTGTAATTTTTCTCCAGGTTTATGGCCAGAGGAATGGTACGAGGGCGTGTGTGAAATCGCCACGAAATCTCCTTTGCTGACATTTCCTAGTGGTGAGCCTCTGCGCTCGGAGCTGCAGTATAACTCGGCTCTGAAGAATGACACGGTCACGCCGGTACGTTTACTTTAAGAACTCGCTCATAAATTAATTGTGAAATAATTCAGATAGTTATATCGGGCTTGTGTGGATAAAATCATTCATTTATTTACACTGAATAAAAAAGCTGGAGAAATGTTAGGCCAAGTTCTTTTTAAAAAAAAAAGAAGGGAAAGACTTCTTATTTATGGTGCTTCTTATTTATGGTGCTTTTTTTGTTTGTTTTTTTGTAGGCAGAGCTGAACGATTTGCGAAGCACCATTATTAACTTACTGGATCCTCCACCTGAAGTAGCAGCTCTTATCAATAAGCTGGACTTTGCCATGTCTACCTACCTGCTTTCGGTCTACCGGCTGGAATATATGAGGTACTTCAGCAGTATGTATATGCTATAGCAGTATATATAGAGGGTTAAGAGCCATGTTCAGGGGCCCACCATCAGATGCTTGGGGGACCTGGGATTTGAACTTTCCGATCAGTAGTCCCAACACATTAACCATTAAGATACCACATCAATTATTCCTCTTATTCATCTTTTTCCTGAAAGCGCAAGTCTCGTCTGGCTCAAACCAGTCAACTGTTTTACATTTCAGGTCTCTGGTGTTACTGATAATGTGACTTGTAAAAATGGCAGGAAAAAAATAGCATCAATAAGCCATCAGTGTTGCAGTGACTGTGCCTCAACAGGTTTAATGACTGGGTAGATGACCTGAGGCAGAGATGGAGGTAGCAGAGATGAGGATGTTGAGGCTCTCTTTAGGAGTGACGAGGATGGACAGGATTAGGAACCAGCACATCAGAAGGACAGCTCAGGATGGCTGTTTTGGGGACAAGGTCAGAGAGGTTAGATTGAGATGGTTTGGACATACACAGAGGAGGGAAATGGCTGTATTGGTAGAAGGATGTTGGAGATGGAGCTGCCAAGTAAAAGGTCAAGAGGAAGGCCAAAGATTTGGATATGGATTTGTTAAAAGAGGGCGTTAAATGGTGCAAGAGTAGAGGATGCCGAGTATAGAGTTAGGTGGAAACAGATGATCCGCTGTGGCGACCCCTAATAGGACAAGCTGAAAGAAGAAGAAGATGATGAAGCTATAGCCCCGGGTTAGCTCAGTTCGTATTACTGTAATGCAAGTTAGTGTGGTACAATAACACCACAGTAACCGTGCCTTCTACAATAATCCACATATCATCAATGTGTATTTTACCTTCAGTGCTTTAAGCCGTCTGTAAGAATGGAAGGAATACGAAGCCAGACGCTGGTGCTCAAGACAGGAATTTCACAGGAATGTCTTCAGTTTATTGCTGTTATTGTGATTTGTCCCTGAGATCATTTTTATTCTTACAAATACTAAGATACAGCTTTTTCTAAAGAGCCAGATTTAACCCTTGTGTTATGTTACCTCTTTGACCTGGGATATTATTAGTGTTTTAAATGCACTACAGACAAAAAAAAAAACCCTCCATAAAAGACATTTGTTCTTATTCTTATTCCCAAACAATAAAAATAACATTTGTGATTAATGATTACTACATTTAACAATGAAAGTGTAATTCGGTTTTTGTGATGACGTTATAATTTGTGCAACAACATATGCTATAATAAAAACCATGGTGCAATTCGTCCCACTTCTGTGGTATCAGGAAATATAATATTTAAATTAGGGGGCTGTCAATCGATTAGAAAATTAACTCATTAATCCGAAATTTCGGATTTATTTCAGGTTAAAATTTCCGATTAAAGACAGCTCAGCTAATCAGTCAGCTGATACTATCCAAGTGCATTAATTATACATTTTAATTGTAAAATTTGAATTTCAAATAGCTAAAATGTAATTTAAATCATTTTAAATTTGAGTAGATTTTATTTATTCTTAATTTTAAAAATTATTTATAAATTTATTTACTTTTTACGTATTTTTTTTTAATCCATTTTTATTTCATTTATTTTTTATTGGTGGATTTATTTTTGCAATTCATTTGAAATATTTGATATTGGAAAAGAAAAGGAAACAAACAAGTATTTTCAAATACTAATAATGAATAAAACTTCACCGGTAAGTTGAATCCTTGCTTCTTCATGAACATTCTGCATAAAACTATTTTTCCATATTACAGAATGCTGCGTGCTCTGGATTCGGACCGTTTTCAGGTGATGTTCCGTTATTTTGAAGATCGAGCCATCCAGAAAGACAAGTCAGGTAAGACTCAGTTTTCTACTCGTGCATGGAAGTAAAAGTAAGTAAACTGTCATGAAACTGTCATCATCATCATCATCATCTCTGCTCCTCCTCTTCCTCAGGGATGATGCAGTGTGTGATTGCGGTTGGTGACAAGGTCTTTGATGTTTTCCTTCAAATGATGGCAGACAAGGTAGATGCCGAAAGAATACAGGTTGAATATAAAGGTGTTTGAAACCTGTTGAGTTTTATTTACATCTTTATTTCCTGCACCAGCCCAAGACGAAGGCTCACGAAGAGGAGCTGGAGCGCCACGCGCAGTTCCTGCTGGTCAACTTTAATCACATCCACAAGCGGATCAGACGCGTGGCTGATAAATACCTCTCGTCCCTGGCTGAAACGTAAGCATTCAGCTCACTGTGGAAGGCGCTACATGGATTTCAGACTTCTTTGCTACTCTAATCCTTTCTTATTTTGCTCATATCCACCATAACACAATCACAGTGGTTAACATCTTAATTCTTTATGTAACTTATTAAATGGCTGTTATTCTAATTACAACTGAGCTACCAGTTCATGCTCAGCACTGAGCATTTGAAGGTTAAGGCTGCTTTCAGACTAGCTGTTGTTTTTTTCACTACCAGCATATGATTTACATGTGATTCAGGGGGGAAATGACCATGTTAAATAAAATAGTGCTACAGGCGCTTTAGTTACAGTGGAGCACTTCCTGAGCAGGAAATAGGTCAATCTGGTGACAAGGACTTTTTAACTTACAAAATAATCAGGGTGTAGTTTGTGGAACGAGCCAGAAGGTGCGTGTGTTTGCCAACTGGAGTTGTTGGGTGTGTGTGGTAAGGGGGGTTTGGTAGGGCATATAGGTGTGTGTGTGGGTGGGTGGAGTTGGCAGTGCAGAGGTGTGTGTGTGTGTTTGTGTGTGTATCGTTGTACTGTATGTATGGGTGTTTGTGTCTGGGGTTGTTGGTGGGGCAGGGTGTGTGTGTGTAAGGGGGGTTGGAGAGGTGTGGTGGGTTGGTAGGGCAGGGGTGTGTGTTGGGAGGTTGGTAGGGCAGGGGTGAATGAATGCGTGTGTATATTGATGTATGAATGGGTGTGTGTGTCAGTGGGGTTGTGTGTGTGTTGGGGGGTAGTGTGTGTGTGTGTGTGTGTGTGTTTTGCGACAGTGTGTTTCACCTTGTTTCAAGAAAAAATAAAATACTTTTAATAAGTCAAAACAACAGCTAAATAAAGAGTTAAACCAGTCTTTGTTTCAGTTTTATTAATGACCATAAAAAGTGATCTTTAGTAAGAGATACACGAGTCAGTTAGCTGATACTATTTGGGAGATAGTAGTAAGGTTGTTGTTGTCACCGTCATGTGAGCTGCATATGAGCATAAAGCTCAGGGGCCAAAGCAGCCTATGGGGCATGTTCATGCTCGGCAGTGAGTGTCAGGCAAACCTGGGATTTCACAACCCATGAGCTTCACATCAGGGCGGTTACTTGGAGCCCTATCATTCTGACATGGTCTCATTCTGACAGGCCAATCAGAAAACAGCTGACTACAAGACAATAACAACAAAAGGTCTTAAGGTGCTGTGATGATTCAGATTTTTATACTAATGCACTGATGTGCCTTTGCGTTTGTGTCACAGCTTCCCTCACTTGTTGTGGAGCGGCCGAGTGTTAAAAACGATGCTGGATATTTTGCAGACTTTGTCTCTTTCTCTCAGCGCCGTGAGTTTACACTTCTAATCAGAGTTCTTTCCTTGTATCACGTTTCTATATGCGTCACTCTAACTTTATCACTGTATTTATTCGATTTTTTTTTTGCAGGACATCCACAAAGATCAGCCGTATTATGACATCCCAGATGCTCCTTATCGCATCACTGTTCCTGATACTTACGAAGCCAGAGAGGTAGAAAACCAAGGCAGCAGGCTTGCCTGGGTTGTTTCCCTTAAATTGAAGCGTGTTCCTCGTTTCATTTTGTTCGATGCTAAACAATAACCTGGCCTCAATATTCATGAAGAAATGAATATATAATTGAAGACCTATGAGCTCGTGATTTGAATGATGCAGTCGATAAAGTGACTAATATGTAAGAGTTTGTCTTAGTTGAAGAAATGCAGAATTGTAATTTCTTTTCTGATGCAGAGTATTGTGAAAGACTTCGCTGCACGCTGTGCTGAGATTCTGAAGGAAGCTATGAAGTGGGCACCGTCGGTCACTAAATCTCATCTACAGGTCAGTTTCGACAGGAGGGTCATAAAAGATCTCTTGTGTTTTATTGTATGTGATTTGAATGAACAGAGATGCGTAGATGCGTTTGTATAGTGCTCGGACAGCTGACGAGCCACTCAGCAACTTTACAGGAATACAGATGTAGTGAGACTGTTTATCATGATGTCGAGAGGTTGAGTATGTCCATACAGTGAATAAGATTAAGGAGCAACAAGTGAAAAGAGAGCATGGCCAGATTCTCTCTCTTTTGGACAATGGAGGAAATGCTTTTCTGTTGCATCACTTGGAAGCTTTAGGGTTTTTTTTCAGTTTCCAGGTGTGATTACTGAAAGCAGAGGTGACACATGGGAAGTTTTCTGGGAGCAGTAGAAGGTGGGTCACATGCTCAAAAGTTGGTCTGAATGTTTGTGTCTTTACTGCAGGAATACCTGAACAAGCACCAGAACTGGGTTTCAGGTCTGTCTCAGCACACGGGCCTCGCTATGGCGACCGAGAGCATCCTGCACTTTGCAGGCTACAACCGGCAGAGCACAGCTTTAGGGGTGAGTCCACACACACACACACACACACACACACACACACACACACACACACAGAGTTAATCCAAGTGAATGCATGGTTAATATGATAAATGAATTTGGACCTAAAAGTTCTATTTTACAGTGTTATTATCATTAGTAGTAGTTGTAGTAATAGTAGTAGTAGTTATATATTTATTCATGATATTTTCTTCAAATAAATAATTTGATTAACAGCCATTTCTCAAAATATACAGAGCTGGCTGTACAGTATATGTAAAATGCTAAGTATCCACACATACATGGAGGCATGCAGATGCAGGACAGTAATCAGTGATGTGATGCTGGGATGTGTCCCAATACAAAGCTGCAACCCTGAAGTAGATTATTTTCCAGCAACAACATATCCTTAGGGGTTGTTATACCACCGCAATTTCCAAAACGATTGTTGTCAGAGCTGCTGTCATAGAAAACGATTCAACACCTTCTGACTGATCCGATCTGAGAATCCAGCAGAATATTTCGATTTACATCCTAATTAGTAGTCATTTTAAGGATAAGTTGAATTTCGGTCATTTGAATGAATGTGCACTGTGTCTCTGCAGACCAATCAGCTCACAGAGAGGCCGGCATGTGTTAAGAAAGATTACTCCAACTTCATGGCCTCGCTGAACCTGAGGAACCGCTATGCAGGAGAGGTGTGTGTGCTGTAGCTCATTCATTACCTGATATTTTCATCAGGTATCCTTAATGATGTCTATCCTCAATGTGTGTGTGTGTGTATTGTAGGTGGCAGGGATGATCCACTTCTTAGAGGCGACACGCGGCACTTCTGATCTGAATAAGCTGATGATCCGGCAGTTGAATGAGGCTCTGGAAAAGCAACAACCAGAAGAATTCACTGAAGCTATGTTCAAAATGGCAGCACTCCTCATCACCTCCAAAGGCATAACAACTTCCTGTTTCCTTCCTTGAATTTGATTTCCAAAGAATCTTTTATTTATCATTTTGAAATGTGAATATTTACGATACTCCCGTTCGTTTCAGCGACTGAATTGTTACCGAATGAATATTTATGTATTGTAGACTGCGACGCTCAGCTCCTGCATCACCTGTGCTGGTCCCCTCTGAAAATGTTTACTGAGAATGGCATGGAGACCGCTATAGCCTGCTGGGAATGGCTTCTAGCAGCTAGGACTGGCGTGGAGGTCCCGGTAATGCAGTTAAAGTAGAAAGAAAGAAAAAAATAATAATGAACTTAGAAGAACATTCACATTCTTAAAAAAATGTCATCATCTGCGTGCAGTTTATGCGTGAGATGGCCGGTGCCTGGCAGATGACGGTAGAGCAGAAGATGGGGCTGTTCTCTGAGGCAGAAGTGGAAGCTGATCCACTGGCAGCGTCTGAGGAGAGCCAGCCCAAACCCTGTACCCCTAACGTCATCCCCCATTACATCTGGATCGAGGTTAGAGAACATTCATACACTGAATTCTCGAAATCTCAAAGCTTCCTTCTCCGATAATCTCTCTAAACTGTAGTAATAACATATTCTATTCTATTATTAACTATAATTACGAAGCATTTTTGACTATTGTATTCAAACAATATATTTTTTTTTAGTAATGAGTTCAAGAAATACCTGCAGGGTTTTATTGCTGTGCGCGGTCATGTGACTTCAAGGTTGCGCTTAGTTTCCAGATTTTGTTGACACACACGAAGAGGATTTAAACGTCACATCACACCTAATAGTGGAATCTGCAGTCGAGCCATCGACTCCCAGACAACACAGATTACTGACGTCTTGCCTCTGAGTTCCTTAAAGATCTGAAAGAGTCGTTTCTGTCAGTTGGTCTAAATCCTTTCATTATATTTATGGTCCTCCAGTTTCTGGTCCAGCGCTTTGAGATCGCAAAATACTGCAGCGCAGACCAGGTGGAGATTTTCAGCAGCCTGCTGCAGAGGTCGCTCTCTCTCACAGTGGGAGGCCCGAAAAGCAGCCTGAACCGTCATGTTGCAGCTATCGGACCTCGCTTCAGGTTTTCTGCCTCCTTTTTTTCCTCATATAGTCATGTTTCATATTCCACTAAAAAATAAAATGATGTTCGTCGGTTTTTGCTTGCAGGTTGCTGACGCTTGGCCTTTCGCTGCTTCATTCTGACGTGGTTAGCAATGCCACCATCCGCAACGTGCTTAGAGAGAAGATCTACTCCACTGCCTTTGATTACTTTAGGTATTTTTTTTTTCTCCATGGATTTGATCATCTGCTTCTTAAACGATTGTATCCATGGGTTGTTTAATGAGAAGCATTTTATAATCACTGATGTTTTTTCATTTTCAGTGTGGCTTCCAAATTCCCCACGCAGGGGGACAAGCGCCTGCGAGAGGACATCAGTGTCATGATCAAGTTCTATGCCAGCATCCTCTCGGACAAGAAGTACCTTGCTGCTAGCCAGCTCGTGCCACCGGGTGAGCCTGGCGCCAATCCCCCTCAAAGCTCCCTATCCGCCGGGATTTTCGGATCGCTAATCGTTTCCAGCACTTCTCCGATATCGATCTTAAGTAAGCCTGCCTTGCTCCGCCTGTGCTGACTTGCACTGCCTTCGGGAGCATGCCATCGCAGTTCCAATTTGCCACCGGGCAAATTTGAAGCCTGCACCTTAAAAATAAAAAAATGCACGACTTCACCGCGGCCGCCGATTTATCAATTTGTTGCGAATTGAGAAATGGCTCCGCCCCCATCAGTCCCCCCACCAAATGCCACCTTTTGATAAACATTGTAGAAAGCATTCTCTCATCCACACATATAGCACGCTCATGTAGAATGCATGGTCATTTGTAGTAGTAGAAGACTAACGTAGACTCCATCTGCCCCTTAAAGAGCCCTTCATCCGTGTTTTTGTACCACTGGCACAAGAAGGCATATAGGAAAGCAGAAATGGCTTGAAATTTGTAGTGTAGTGTATGGATAATTATCCATGAAAATAGGACAAGGTAGACTAAATGTGCTGGAATTACAACAGGGGATCTACTGTAAAGCGATGAAGGGATCAGAATCGGATTGAAAATGATAAAGAGAAAAATGGGTGTATGCATATTGAAGGAGATTTTGCTCGATTTTTGGCAGACAACCAAGACCCGTCGCTTAACAGCCTGTCGGTGATGACTGCTGCCGACCCCAGGAACACAATGGACATGTCAGTGGGCACGCGCCAACAGAGCACCCAGGGCTGGATCAACACCTACCCGCTGTCTAGCGGAATGTCCACCACTTCCAAGAAATCGGGTATGACCGCTCTGGACTGCTTTGATGTAATTGTATATTTGTGTTAAGTTCACACTCCCCGTAATGCAATGAGCTCCAGGCTAGAGGTGTGCATCATAACTGGAAAGTCTACATCTATGGCGTATGATGCTTTTAGGACAAAGAGCGGTTATGTTCCTTAGCCACAGAGCGTGTTTCTTTCATTCATTCCTATAGTAATGTACCGTTTTTTTTTTATTGTTTTTTTTTTATTTATATTAGAGAGATTCTTTACAAATCACCCTATTACACGCTGTCCTCAGGATCCTGAGAAAGTTGCCAAAAGAGACACCGAGACAAGGTTTTCTGAAGTATTAGGAATTGGCATGCACGTGCTGCCAAGATGTGCCAGTATGTGTAGGTTTCCGATTGGCCAGGGACAGGAACGCGTTTGTCTGATGTTCAGCACAAGTGATTGAGTAGATTGAGTGATTGAGTAGAAAACTCTGACTAACATCTGCTTCAGACTAGTTGTAGATAACGACAAGGGGTTGATATATACAAACCTTCATGTGTGTTTTTTTTACGCTTGTTAGAAAATGTCACGCGAAAACGGGTGCAAAGGAAAAAAAGAAAATCTGTAGGCAAAATTCAGGATTGGTCAGAATTTCTTTAGGAGCAGGATTTAAACAACCTACAATTAGCAGGTGCTTTATTCAGGGCCACGCTGTTTCAGTAATTTTCCCTTTCCTTCTTTATTTGGTACAGGAATATCAAAGAAGAGCAACAGAGGCACTCAGCTGCACAAGTATTACATGAAGCGCAGAACACTACTACTGGCTTTACTGGTAAACCTCTTCACCATTTTCTTTTCGTGCAGCGTACAGTTACGGCATTCACTAAATTCCAGGGGTTTCGTCACCATGGCGTAAAGTGGGCGTGTTTCCGGAGGTCTTGGAAAAATGGCCTCTTTAAAAAAACAAACAAAAAAAAAACAGCATACTACGAAGGACAAAGCAGTCATACAGGTAGATTTATTTTAGAAAACAAATAAACAACCAAAAACTGGTTAGGGTTAGGATTAGATTATCAAATAGGCCACGCCTACCCGATGATGCAATATCTATAATACGCTGTTCTGAAATCCCTGGAAATAAGTGCCTGCCGTACAGTTATCCATGGGGCTTGTTAGCATGCTAGCACAATGCTGGCACAATTTCTCAAACTAAGCCCTTTAAGCCAGTAGAGCTCTCGCTCAGGCTCTTAATTCTGTCCGTCTTTCCTCATCCAGGCAAGTGAGATCGAGCGTCTGACCACATGGTACAACCCACTGTCTGCTCAGGAGCTGGCCATCTCTACAGAACAGTCTGTAGAGACCAGCATTGCTAACTGGAGGTCCAAATATATCAGTCTGAGTGAGAAACAGTGGAAAGACAACGTCAATCTGGCCTGGAGTATCTCTCCTTACCTTGCTTTGCATCTCCCATCCAGGTACCATGCAGCTGAAGTGAGAGAAAAAAATGATAAGAATAATAATAAAAAAAAATACAATTAAAATATTCATTCTATTTTTAATGTATTTATTATTTTTTAATTTATTAATTAGTTATCAACAATTTTTTTATTTTATTAATGTGTTCATTATTAATGTGTGTGTTAACCTTCCCGCTTCCTACTCTGTAACCGTCGTGCTGTAGATGGGAAGCAGATGATGGTGGGAATTGGTGCTGATTCTATTCCAATTAAAATGGGATAATATATATATATATATATATATATATATATATATATATATATATATATATATATATATAAAAAGCTTTCCGTTTAAGTGATTTGACTTATAAAGACTGACATATAAACTCTCCACGATGATGTATTTGCTCTGATAAATTATCTAGACATATTGTATAAATACTATAAACATATATATACATACAAACCTTCAGATTTAAAATTATTATTATTTTATTAGTTTTTTTTTTTAACATTTGGATGCATCATGTCAACAATGTACGACTATATCTGGAACATTAAAACTTTGAATGCATTTTAGACAGATTCCCTAATGACACCTTCCCATCTTAATAAGAATAAAGCCATTTTGTTGTTTTGGCTGGAATTTTGTCATCTAGTTTTGTGATCTTTTTGCCCCCTGTTTTGCAGGTTTAAAAACACAGAGGCCATTGTGGCTGAAGTGACTCGGCTGGTTCGGCTGGACCCCGGGGCAGTCAGCGATGTTCCAGAGGCTGTCAAGGTAAGTTGCTTTCAGGGGGGAAGAAAAAAACAGACGGGTTATAAAGAGAAAAGGAAAGCTGGCTTAAAAAGGTCTAGTTGTGTAGAGCACTGTGTGTGTGTGTGTGTGTGTGTGTGTGTGTGTGTGTGTGTGTGTGTGTGTGTGTGTGTGTGTGTGTGTGTGAGAGAGAAGTCACTGTGTGATTAGATATAAAGCAACAGTTGCACTCAGGTGCCAGTAATTAACCTGTGTGACAGCTTGTGACTGTTGATTTATACACTGCTTAATCTTATTTTTTCAGTTCCTGGTTACATGGCACACCATTGATGCTGACTCACCTGAACTGAGCCACATCCTGTGTTGGGCCCCTGCTGACCCCCCGACCGGTCTGTCCTATTTCTCCAGCATGTATCCTCCTCACCCCCTTACTGCGCAGTACGGAGTCAAAGTGCTGCGCTCCTTCCCTCCGGTGCGTAACTCTGATCAGTCCACAATGTGTTATTTCTAGTAGAAGGTGGAGTTTATTACATGTTTTTTAATGGCACTAAAACTCCTCGTGTAGCTTTTCGGTTACTGCTTATAGAAAAAACGTATATGCTGGAACAATGAAACCCCTTTCTGGACAATGTGATCTCATGCGTTAAACATAACCCACACACGTGACCTAAATGGTGATGGAAAACATGGCAAGAGTTTTATTTTTACAGTGATAGTCTTTTGGATGGCCGCGTTGAAATTGGATATCGACAAACACCTTGACAAGTCAAGGCCAAAGAAAAGATGACAAAGCTGCAAAAGATAATATGTAATACCTGCTCAGGTGCAGAATGGCACACCTTGCCCTTTTTTTCTAATTATAGCCCCAGTTCTTCAAGAGGCAAGTTTCAAGCTTGCTCTGGTTGCTTAGAAATTTAGTTCCCTCTTTGCGGCTACAACACATTCCAATTTTGTGTGAAGGTACCACTAGATTTGGGTTCATTCCTTCACAATAACATTAGTGAGGTCAGGGATTGATGCTGGATGAGGAGGTCTGGGGTATAAGCAGTTGTTCAGTGGGGTTAAGTTTTTTCAGGGCGAAAGCATTCCACTCGAGTTCTTCCGCCTCAACCGATTATGTCTTTATTGAGCTGGCTTTTTTCACAGGGCCATTGTCGTGCTGGTTTGAGCTGCAGTGAAGAGAAATCGTGATGCGACAGCATTCAAGACGTTCTAATCAATTGTGTGCTTTCAGTTTGAGGAAGACCTACATACATTTGACTGTATAGTGCATCAGGCCAACCGCTATGTTTTATCACGTGTACTGTTAGCGTGGAATCCGTCGGATGGATTTTGTTACCTCGGCATTTGGCTCTTACCTTCAAAAAGTCATCTAATATTGTTAAAATTCAGGCCAGGATTGTTTCTAGGTCCAAGGAGGTGGATTAACATTTTTTATTTTCTCTCTCTCTCTTTAAGGATGCGATTCTGTTCTACATTCCACAAATTGTTCAAGCGCTCCGGTATGACAAGGTACTAAGTTTTGTCTTGTTGCAGTTTTCCTAAACACACACAGGACGGTGTTTTCTCTTGTGTCTCATGATTGCGTGTCCTTCTTTTCTCTGTGACAGATGGGGTATGTGCGCGAATACATATTGTGGGCTGCACAGAAATCCCAGCTGCTCGCTCATCAGTTCATCTGGAACATGAAGACCAACATCTACCTGGATGAGGAGGGGCACCAGAAAGACCGTGAGTAACTGGAGAGTGATCAGAATGAGACAAAATATTCGTTAGATCCCAATCCCACACACTCACTTCTCCCGTCTCAGCCCCCCGTTAACAAACCATCACTCAACCACTCACCCGTTTCCACAGTAACGTTATAGTTATAAAATATATAACTAGTTTTAATAGCTTGTTTAAATGACATGGCTCTGGTGTATTAGCTGTTTGAGGATGTGTTATGTAGGTTTTTATTCACTACTACTAATAAATGTTCAGGCAAATCTTTGAGATGAAAAACCCCATTTGATTTACAAGCTTTTTATACGCAGCCGACATCGGTGAGCTGCTGGAACAGATGATGGAGGAGATCACAAGCTCTCTGTCTGGCCCGGCTAAAGATTTCTACCAGCGCGAGTTTGATTTCTTCAACAAGATCACCAACGTCTCTGCCATTATTAAGTATGCTGCCTCACTCCAGTCAGTAATAAGGGAGCATTTCTGTTGTTCTCGGATTCACACCGTGTTTTTTTTTTTTCCTTCCCTTCTCGTCAGGCCGGTTCCTAAAGGCGAGGAGCGGAAAATAGCTTGCCTCAAAGCTTTGTCTGATATCAGAGTTCAGCCAGGTGAGTTCTAATTTCCACAGCATGTTAATTTTACACTTTTGTGCTATCAGATTTATTTGTCTTTATTTTAATTGGTGTTTTTGATCTGTTTGCTCTTCCAGGCTGCTACTTACCGAGCAATCCTGAAGCCATTGTTCTGGATATTGACTATGAGTCAGGAACTCCCATGCAGAGGTGTGGCCTCTGACCCAAATAAAGCAAACCACGTACATTATTACTGTAATAATGCAGCTAATTGTAGTGCAGTAATAAATAAGGATAAATAAGTAAAAACCAGTAAGGGAATACCAGTAATAAGCAATAATAAGGGAAAACCAGTCAGGTGTTTGTGGTTGTGGAGGAATTCTGCCAGAAAACCATTGATTTCTAAACAAAAAAAAGGTCGATAACACAGCTGTTTCTGTCCATAACACAACTGTTCAACTCTGAACTGAATATTCTGCTCCAATTTGTTTTGTTTTTTTCTTTTCCAAAATATATCAGTTCAGTACAGAAACGATCTGTTTCCTGGTATTTTTTTTTTTTTAACTTTAATTGTATGTATTCATTTATTTATTTTTATTCATGAATACATACAATTAAAGTTCAAAATTCATTTAAAAATATCTATATCTATATATCTATTCTTATTGAGCAAGCCAGAGGCTGCAAGGGAAAAAAACTTCCTGAGATGAGTCGAGGAAGAAACCTTGAGAGGAACCAGGCTCAGACCCAACACTAGAGTTCATAGCAGAACCATAGACTGGCTCGTTCCTTGCGTACCGCAGAATAGCTGAAACTGGTTAAAATGGTCTTGATACCAGACAGACTTGCATCTGATAGCTTTTTTTTAAAAACACATCAAAACTTTGAAGGTGTGATTTCAGACATCATGCTAGAACTAATCTCACTGTCGGGTGACACCCAGATGAAGGATGGCTTAACTGTTGAGTCTCTTGGTTCCTCTAAGTGTTTCTTCCTCATATCATCTCAGTAAGGTTTTTTTTTTCCAAAACCGTCGTCTCTGACTTGCTTATTAGGGAAAAATATCAAGTTAAAATTAATATCCTATTCCTGTAAATCTGCTGTGGGACAATTTCCATTGAATTGATTTCCTCACACAGAGAAGGTTTGATCAGGTTCGGGAAGCTTTGTAGATGTCGGGTTTCCTCGGGCTGCCTCACATTTCATGTAACACAACATTTCTTTTCATTTGTTTGTATTATTCAGTGCTGCCAAAGCGCCTTATCTGGCAAAGTTCAGAGTCAAGCGGTGTGGAGTGAGTGAGCTTGAGAAAGAAGGTGTGTTTTTCTGTCTGTCTGTCTGTCTGTCTGTCTGTCTCTGTCTGTCTGTCTGTCTGTCTGTCTGTCTTATCATTAGTGGCTTTTTCTTTATAATTCTAAGTTTAATTCTTGGGGTTTTTGTCCAATTCCACTGGCTTAGAGGCCATGGTGACACTTTTATAGCTACATGGTCCAAACCATAATTGCAGTAATTGTGGTCCAGTGTCCGTATAAACAATACAAAACATCCAAAATTCCAACTTTTAGGAATTATTTAAAGAAGTGTGCTTTAGATTAAAAGTAGAAACGTACATTAGTTAATATCAGACATTTTCTTCATTAAACGTAGTTAATAGCACTCACACTCGCACTTTTCTGCTCGACTCGTTGATCACTGCCAGCATGCGTTTATCGTGATTATTCCAGGTCTGCGCTGCCCCAGCGATTCTGTAGAAGACGGCGATGAGAACTCCGAAGCCGTCCAGAAAGTCTGCTGGCAGGCGGCCATCTTTAAAGTAGGAGACGACTGCAGACAGGTTAGTCATCGTCCAAAACATTTTCAAGCGCACAGCTCTTTGGAATACGATGAGAATGGTTTCAGATGATAAATCTTATCTGTTGTTCCAGGACATGCTGGCGCTGCAGATCATCGGGCTCTTTAAGAACATCTTCACATTGGTGGGGCTCGACCTGTTCGTATTCCCGTACAGGGTTGTTGCCACGGCGCCTGGAGTGAGTTTTTAATTTTTCTAATTTTCTGTGAATGAGCACTTTTTTTTTTATTGTCGGATTATAAAGTTCCCATGCAGATGCAAATCAGGTGCAAGAACAGTGCAATTTAGAGTCCCATGTTGTCCTGCTGGAGGCAATAAATAAATCAGAATAAAAATAATTTGTGTGTGTAAAAAAATAAAAAAATTAAAAAATAATCTCTGTACGTGTCTTAAAGTGTGGTGTGATCGAGTGTATCCCGGACTGTAAGTCCCGTGATCAGCTGGGCAGGCAGACCGACTTTGGCATGTACGACTACTTCAGAAACAAATACGGCGACGAATCCACTCTGGCTTTCCAGAAGGTGACGTATTTCACGACAAACACTCCACTACTTTCATATTAACCTTAAGAACTGGTAGAAATCAAACACGACAGACCTGCTAGGAAAATAATCACCGGGATTGTGTGATGATTAGTTTCCAAATACAGCATATTCTGTAGAGTTTTATTATTTATTGTGGAACGTCTCTGTAAAAAAAAAAAAGTATTTTTCTTTTGGTACTGATGTCACATCAGATACAGATTTACAAAAATGTAGATTGTTACGTTACTAAGGAAAAAATAAAGAAATAAACTATAGTGATACTAAACTACACTGATAGAAAAAGAATCGAGACGTTCTAACCAATCAGAATGAGTATTCAGCATTACTGCTGTGGTGTAATAGATAAAATAATCCATAAAGCAGCATCACAGAAATCAAACCAAGGTGACGGTGGTCCAAGGAAAACCCCCCTGAGACGACCTGAGAATATCAGAAAAGAAACACTTTTTTTCTCCAGCACACATCAGCACAATTAGGAGTCATTTCATATAGACTCTGAGTCACTACAGAGTCACCGAGTGCTACGTGTGAGTGTGTCATCGTAGCTTTGTGAGTAATGGTGTGTGATAACTGACAAGATTATTGTAGGATTAAATAACTGTCAGAATGCTACTACTGGGCTCTTAATCCTCAACCCACTTTATCAGCTATATCACCGGATCTTATTCTCGAGTTCTAAACAGCTTTTGTGGGGGAAAAAAAGGCTTCTGTCAAGTGAATAGGTTTCAGCTGTAAAAACGGTTCAGTTGCATGCGTTCATGACTGATGTCTGTTCTCTTAAGCAGACAGCCAGGTGTCCTCTAATGCATTGCCTGTGCTCTTGTGTCCACCAGGCGCGGTATAATTTCATCCGCAGCATGGCAGCCTACAGCCTGCTTCTCTTCCTGCTGCAGATCAAAGACCGACACAACGGCAACATCATGCTGGACAGCAAAGGCCATCTGATTCACATCGGTGCGTTTGTCTCTGTCGGCTTTTTTAAAGCATGGCAAGAAAAGTTAGGCCATAAATCTTTTTTTTTTTTTTAAGAAAAAAATAAAATAAAAAAGGGCAAGAACAGATATAACTTGAAATATAACAGAATGTAGACGTAACATGGGGAAGTTCCTGCAATATATAGAAATAATTCATTCATTCATTAATTTTCTACCGCTTAACCGAACCACCTCGGGTCACGGGGAGCCTGTGGCGTCATCAATCTCAGGCGTCATCGGGCATCGAGGCAGGATACACCCTGGACGGAGTGCCAACCCATCACAGGGCACACACACTCTCATTCACTCGCTCACTACGGACAATTTTCCAGAGATGCCAATCAAACTAGCATGCATGTCTTTGGACCGGGGGAGGAAACCGGAGTACCCGGAGGAAGCCCCCGAGACACAGGGAGAACATGCAAACTCCAAACACACAAGGCGGAGTCGGGAATCGAACCCCCAACCCTGGAGGTGTGAGGCAAACCACTAAGCCACCATGCCCCCAGAAATAATTCTAAATAAAATAATATAATTTCTAAATGAACACAACAATTTGTCTTTACAAATGTTACTATTGACACTGAAATTAGAATCTATTAGAAATATTTACACGAGTTTCTCAGTATTTGATTCGTCCCCTTTTTTGACAGTGTGCCCCAAACTGGCACGGACTCCACGAGTTTGTGTGAAACCTGACGATCCGTTTTAGATCAAAAGCCATCAGTGTCGTCTGAACAAATGCTTCAGTAAAAGAAATTAGATGGCAGGAAATATTGACCTTTTGCACAAAGCAGTTAACACGGTCAATGCCACACCTGCTGGTGTTTAAACTGGAACCTGGAAATAGTGCAGAATCTTGAATATGAAAGATATTGAATTTTGAAACTTTCTTTGTTTTTAATATAAACAATTTTCACTGTGGGTGCAGATTTTTGGATCCCACTGTACTGTATATGTACTTAAACATGGTGTGTGTGTGTGTGTGTGTGTGTGTGTGTGTGTGTGTGTGTGTGTATGTATGTATGTGTATGTGTGTATATGTGTGTGTGCGTGTATGGATGTGTGTTTGTGTGTGTGTGTGTGTGTGTGTGTGTGTGTGTGTGTGTGTGTTACCGTTTCAATTCATTTTAAAAGCTTAATTTCACATCGTCTCTAAAGATATTTCAAATATTTATTTCTTTTTTTTTTTTTTAAACTCTTGGTATGTTTTCTGTAACCAGTAAATCACAGGTTTATATTAATGAGTCATTATGAAACCAAGACTTAGTGTATAGTCTAATAGCAGTAACTTTTAGTTTACTAAGACGAACATAAAATTAAAGATCTAGGTTTTTCTGGAAGGAGTCTCCAGTTTTAGTACTTCAGTCACAGTTAAGAACTGTATAAAAGGAGACATCTGAGGCTATAGATTTACAAATGTAGACCCTGGGTGTATAAATGTAACTACAAATGGCTAAAACTGGTGAATTGGTCTTTAATAAATAAGAAGGAAGAGGAGCATGCTGTTACATTTTTATGTAGATAACATCACCACAGCATGACATCACTGATTTGTTTATTCTTCTTATTATTTTTGTTGGCTGTAGATTTTGGCTTTATGTTCGAGAGCTCTCCTGGTGGAAACCTTGGCTGGGAGCCAGACATCAAGCTGACCGACGAGATGGTGATGATCATGGGGGGCAAAATGGAGGCCACTCCATTTAAGTGGTTCATGGAGATGTGTGTACGTGGATATCTTGCTGTAAGGTGAGACGTGCACCTCGTAAATATTTCACCATGAGGGATAAGGTGTAAGGCCAGGACACAAGGGTTAGAGTTCAGCCTGATTTTGAGGGAGCCTTGAGAAATCTATGTACAGCGTCTATGTTCTATGTCTAAATCTATGTTCTTTCATATTTGCACTCTAACCTGTTTCTGTTCGTCTTCTGTTCGGAATAACCCAAGGCCGTATATGGACGCTGTGGTGTCGTTGGTGACCTTGATGCTGGATACTGGCCTTCCTTGCTTCAGAGGACAGACCATAAAACTGCTCAAGTATGTTGGGTCTCGTTTCACTTTTAACAGTAGATGTTGTCACCATCATCATCTTCAAGCTGCACTCACTGGGGATTATAAATCATTGCCGTGTACATGTCTAGAAGAGCATTAGAGCATTTACACACTTGGGTTTCAAATCCTTGAGTCTCACCACAATATTGCTATTGTATACAATGTACAAGCTTCATCTATTTGCAGCTTTTTGTCATTTTGGTGCCAGCATTCAAGCTGAGGTGAAGAAGAACAAGAGCAACTTTTAGATATGTGGTGTGTCCTCATGCAGGAACGGATTTTCAGTATAAATACATTGGGAATAAGTGTTCTGGACTGAGCACAAGACAAGTCTTTATAATTACAGCTGCAGGTCCAAATCTACAATATCCACTGATACAATCAGGAGTTTTGAACATGAACACTGTTCTTTAATCAGTGAATATTTCTTCTAAATATATATATGTAAAAAAAACAACCCAATACACAAACCATTGTAGAAATTACATTATTTACAGGTGATAGTCATCTAATTACAATATTATCTAAAAGTTGGTTTATTTCACGAATTCCATTCAAAAAGTGAAACTTGTATATTATATTCATTCATTACACACAGACTGCTACCAGTACCTGGTTTAAGGACCATGCTATCCCTGTTCTTAATTGGCCAGCAAACTCGACTGACCTTAACCCCATAGACAATCTATGTGGTATTGTGAAGAGGAAGATGCGATATGCCAGACCCAACAATGCAGAAGAGCTAAAGGCCACGATCAGAGCAACCTGAGCTCTCATAACACATGAGCATTGCCACAGTGATCGACTCCATGCCACGCCGCATTGCTGCAGTAATTCAGACAAAAGGAGCCCCAACTAAGTATTAAGCGCTGTACATACTCATACTTTTCAGTGCCCAGATTTCTAAAAATCCTTTCTTTGTATTGGTCTTGAGTAATATTCTAATTTTCTGAGATACTGAATTTGGGATATTTCTTAGTTGTCAGTTAAAATCATGAAAATGAAAAGAAATAAACATTTGAAATATATCAGTCTGTGTGTAATGAATGAATATAATATACAAGTTTCACATTTTGAATGGAATCAGTGAAATAAATGAACTTTTTGATGATATTCTAATTACATGACCAGCACCTGTTCCCTTCTGAGTCTGGTTCCTCTCGAGGTTTCTATCATCTCAGGGAGTTTTTCCTCACCTCCGTTGCCTCAGGCTTGTTCATTAGGGAAAGATGTCAGAGATAGAATTTGTATACTTAAAAATGTTTTTATTCCGTTTCTATATTTCTGCAAAGCTGCTTTGAAACAATGTCCGTTGTCAAAAGCGGCATTCAAATAAACTGAATTGAAATGGAATATTTTGTTGTTTGTGTAATTGCAGGCAAAGGTTCAACCCCAACATGAGTGAAAAGGAAGCTGCTGCATTTATGATTAAAGTCATCGAGCGCTGCTTCCTCAGCAGCAGGTACAAGCTTATTATTATTATATTATTATTATTATTAGTGTTAGTAGTAGTAGTTCATATTAAACCAGTCTGTCAGTATAGGAGACTTTCGGGTTTTGAAATAGCGAACGCTGGCTCATTCTAAACTCTGTGGTAATGGAGTCCTGGGATATCTTTTTTCACACTACTCACACTTTACCCGGGATTATCAATTAATCCTGGCTATTCCGTACATTCGAAAACACTTTATTTTATTATTTTTTTGCTATATCAGACATGAATGGAAAAGTAGAGCAAGCAACCGCTTTTAAATAACGGCTCGTCTCACACGATGCCACATCAGTGAGGGGAAAAAAAAAGTCACCATATCATTCCTTCTTTCTGTAGCTGTGTAAAGTACACAACTGTGGTTGTTTCAAAAGCTTCACGGTTTTTGCGACAGCAGGTAAAATTATTACAAAAGTGAATCTGGCTTTAATTTGGCGTCAACGTCGGTCAATTTTAGTAAGTGCAGTCAGTAGCCATGTTGCAGTTTGACTAACAAAACCCTTTTCTCTGTTTTAGGAGCAAAACCTACGACATGCTACAGTATTACCAAAACCAGATCCCGTACTGATGTCGCTCAACTTTATCTTCATTCACTCTCCACCTCCTACCTGTCCCCTTTTCCTCAGAGATTAATGAACGTCCGTATACAAGGACAAGCACTTTACCTAATTCTTAGCGTCGTCATAGTGAATCGACGGTCATTTGTTTCCTGCGGAGCTGCTGCAGTGTCCTCTGTAGTGCATCTGCTGTACAAAACGCTGCATGTGCAATGAGTCGGTTTTGATTTCCGTCATAACCCTTATGTTAACATACCACTGTTGAATCTGCAGGACCAGCTACTCGGTTTGTTTACTAGCACAGAAGCCAGTTTTGTCACCTCGAGCCACATCGTACTGCAGTTTTGCTACCGTGCGGCACGTCTACCTGCAAAGTCTCGTGAGTTAAATAGTGCACTGGATGTTTAATTATTCTCCAGATCAAACCACTACTGTTCTCTTTAAAGACTTAACAGGAGTGCATTTGCATGGACCGGGATAGTCTTTTACCTTGCACTCAGATCTGTAAAGAATCGGCTTCGCTTTATTTATAATCGATTTCAGAGAATTTATTCGTTGCGCTGTCCGGTGGGAAATCATCTGTTAAATGATTTTGTTTTAATAGATTGTTTTAATAGGCATTATCCAGAGCACTGTTGTAGTATATGGAATGTAAAGGTCAACTTTATTTTGTGTGTGTGTTTATGAAGTCTACTATACGTGTGGGGAAATGACGATCCATGGCTAAACGATGACCTAGAGTTTTATTTTTTATTTTTTTTTAAACCTTAACATTCCCATTAGTACACTAATAGATTCTCACCCTCTGTACCTATCAGATATTTTATTCCTTTGGCGTTGATTTATAATTTTTTTCCATTTTATTCAGCTGCACATTAACCCGCATGTTACTGTAGTATCGTTAAAATGCTTGGTTGGAAAGGTGAAGATGCGACGGTAAGCTCTTTTGTGGTGAGCTCAATAGGCTGAGTTGGCTTTTACACAAGCTGCATGGATGTGGAATGGGGATTACTGAGCGCTTGGCAACCCTGATGTACAACGGTTGTGTGTTTTAATTGTTTAAATATGTTCTTATGTCAAAGAATATAAACGGATTAAAAATAAGTGTGTTGTTGGGTTTTTTCTTCCCTAAAGGTACTGTAAAAATGTTTTTTTTAATGCATTTCTGATGCACCATATTTTTCTTCCATTTTCCGCATCACCGTAATGGAATTGAAAAGACATGAAGGCAATATGGTAAAAAAAAAAAAAATTTAAAGCCTTATCTGGAAGGCTGTTTGGCCACTCTGAGTCTTGCTTTCATTAATATTTGAGTAGTTGTAGTGGAACAGAAACACTGAGGTGATCCATGGAGAGCTTCATGCTTCCATGCAGAAATTCAGGAGATCTCATTAATTCACCTCCAGCCTTCAGTATCTCCAAAGATCACCTTTTCTGTTCTGTTCTTTCCCTCTCCTTCTCTTTGTCCTTGAACCATCACACACACACACACACACACACACACACACACACACACACACACACACACACACACACACACACACACACACAGCAGTTGTTCCAGCTCAAGATTGTAAGAATAAGGTAACAGAGTGTGAGTGTATCGGTTCGTTCTTCAGAAGCCCACTCTCTCTCTCTTGGAATTCCATGTCCATCCATACATTAGGCCAAATACAGCATTGCCATGGTAACTGGCTCCCTTGGTACAAAAGAGGGGGTGGGAGTGTTCAGATTGTGTGTGCAGCAGTAATTGGTATTGCCACAGACTACATACCCTAACACCCCCCCCCACATACACCCCACCCCACCCCCTGAAACATGCCCATTCATTCACGGGAAGCAATTTTCAGAAAACATCCCCTCCCCAAACCGTCAGCTTATCACGGCGCCTGCTATGTTTATGCAGCCCTGCAGAGTAAACCGATGGGCCACCACAAGTTCCGACAGACAGCTTCAGCGCATCTTGACAAGTGCTTCAGAACTGTACTGGGCGAATGTTCTGCTGTTTTGCAAACAGAGCGAGCTGTAGAACACATCTCTCTGAACTCTCCCTTAGGCATGCAACTGAGTTGAGATCTGGTGACTGTGTAGGCTCTGGCATGTGATTTACATTTTTTCATACTCAGTGAAGCATTCCATGTGGATGGCAGAACATCATACTGGAAGAAAGTGCTCTTCCATGAGAAATCCATAGAAGTATTGTAGTGTTGTAAGATAAAGAGGTTCAGGTGATCAGAAGAACTTCATGTTGCCTTGAAGTGACACTTGAATACCTCCAGAGCTATATACCCAACAATATTTCCACCATTTATCGGTCATGTCAGATTTTGTCAAGCCCTTTTACCCCATCATACAGCATTACCTTTTAGCGTTTTCACTTTTACGCTTTTCTTTGAATTCTAACTAGCTTCGCTTATACAGTATAAAACCTGACAAGATATCTCAGGCTCAAAGACATGCCTTAACTTGCAAGCTGCAGCCAGACCCTCCTAAAGACCCACCGCTTGACTGCATACAGTTCAAAGATCAAATAAATGATTTATAATCGCACTCTCTGGTGTCAACCACATGAAGATAGGTTCCCTTTTGAGTTTGGTTCCTCATAATGTCTCAGGCTTGCGCATTATGGAAAGCTGCTTTGAGACAATATCTGATGCTGTTCAAGTAAAACTGAACTAAATTCAAGATAAAGCCCCTAAAACTAAAGGTTTACTCTTCAGGGCACCTGAAGACAAAACATTTCATAGCTATAACAGATTAATAGCTACACTGTTTGAGATTCTTGTTTTTTGTAGGTTGTTAAAAAAAATCTATAGAGTAGCTGGCGGCAGAAACGGATCTAAATGCTTTCTAAAAATAACAACCATAGTTACATTGTTATTGATCCAAATGTGTGTTAGCAAACATGTTAATGAACTGGGAGCTAGCTAGTATATTACTTTACCTCACATTAACCATAGTAAAGAATTTACAATGTGCCGTTCTCGCAGCTTAGTGTCTCAGCAGCAGAGGTAGACATGGAGAATCTCACCACTGATTGATTTTAAGAACAGAATCCAGCTGTGTGAAATAATATTTTGGGAATTTAAGCCATAGGGCATTTTCTTCTGGAACTTTCACATCAACACATTAAATAAACACAACACATCAGGTCCAAGTTGACATTATTATAGGTTTAATTGTTTTTTTTAGCTCCTATGTCAAATAAGCAGTCAAAAAGAAATATAATAATATGTTGATAAAAACCTTGTCTTATATGTACTGTGGAAAAGAACAGTGATCCATCTATCCTACCTACCCTTCCCTCTGTTTTTCCCTATTCTTTCCATTCATTCCCTCCATCCTTCCCTATCTGTTAATATCCTTTTCATTCCATCCCTTCCAACCATCCTTCCCTATCCTTTCTATTCATTTCCCCCATCCTTCCTTATCCATTCCTATCCTTTTCATTCCATCCCTTCCCTTCCCTCCATCCTTCCCTATCCTTTCCATTCATTCCCTCTGTTCTTCCCCAACACTTCCATTCCTTCCCTCTATCCTTCCCTACTGGGTAAAATTTCGAACCAAATTAAAAAAACTCCTCAGTAATAATTTCTTAAATGAGCTTAAAGGTTGGGTTCATCCTGGGATACCTTAATGGTTTTAACGGATTCTTAACGGATTCACCTTAATGTACCTCAGAAGTCTAATTAGCTTGATAGACCATCCATCCATCCATCCATCCAAACATACAAACACACATTCATCTAGTTTGCAGAAAAAAGTTATACATCCATTAAAAAGAAGGCTAATAATACAACTGAAATGCATTTGAAATGCTTATTAATCCTCTCAGGACTAATCTTACTCCAGAGGTTATGATTAAAATATTAAAGGTGATCAGAACCAGTAGGTATGGTTTATTTTAGTTAGTAGTGTTTTAAAATAAGGTGCTATGGAGGACATGGTGGGGGGCGCAGGGTGGGGTGGGGGCGAAGCAAAGGCTTGGGGTGGCACAGGTTTTATAGCATCCCCTGCTTTCTCTCTCACACACTTGGGGCTAATACAAGCTGACAGTGATGAATGGGCTTAAAGGGGATACTGAATTGGGATGCAGCACTGGTATATTTATGCATGTGGGTGCGGAGATCGTTTTTTGTTGTTGTTCTAATTCTGCGTACGCACAGCAGCTTGGTCTCAGTAACCCATTATGGTTAATCAAATACAGCTGACAATCTTTGAAAAAAAATTGTACCAGGAGAGTTCCGCTTATTACCGCTACACGGCACACCCTCAGAGATAGAGCGTCAAATGTTCTTATCGTTGGTTTGTTTCGGGTAATTAGTTTAGCTAACCAAAGTGAAGAGAATCTAAAAGTCTAAATTAATTTGACTTTCAGCCACTGCAACATATTCTTCCAATAAACATGTCTAGTGATGACCTGTAGAAATGTTTGGTATTGAAAAAGATGGTGGTGAAGGAAAAAAAACAAAACAAACAACAACAAAAAAACCAGATGTCAGATTTTACTTTGAATCTTTTTTTGGGGGGCCTAGTCTTTTGTGGCCTGGTCCAAAAAAGAAGCTTATTATGCCTAGTCCCAAAGCTTGCTTTTCTATAGTGCCATGGCACAGGGCAAATGGAGGGAGGAGTGCAGGCCTCTCTCTCTCTCTCTCTCGCTCACATTCTCTATAAGCGAGCTGCTGTACTGTTCCATGTGAAAGGCTCAATATGCTAAATGTGCACCCTCCTTGTGCCAGCCACCTGTAGTGCCATTTCTTTTAGGCTGTGGCAGTCAGCATGGGCAGACTGGACCGTTACATTCAGCCCAGCGCAGAAGGGATGAAAGAAAAGAATAGAATAGCTTCAATGCTGCTGGACAGACTCGCATGTTAACCCCCTACCCCACCCCTCCTTTTTTTCTTTTTGAATTAATCCAGTGTTTGAGAGGCAGCTGCTGTACTGATGTAGCAGACACCTGGTGAAACACTGCGTGTTTTCAACAGAAAAAACAAATCACATTTTTTATGCAAGCTTAGAAATGTTGAAAAGGAATTGTGCCACTGTGTGTGCACGCCAAAAGCTCCCAACATCAGGCGAAGGGAAAAAAATTTTCTGAATGTGTCAATTCGTCAGCTATGGCACCTGGTTCGGTTTGGTTGTTTTCAGATGCGTAGTGCAAATTTGCATTCGGCAGCAGATGCCATGTTTATAAAGAGAGAGAGAGAGAGAGAGAGAGAGAGAGAAACACAAAAATCATCGTCATCAAGGGCATCTGACAACTGAATTGCCTTTCATGCATTCAGCAGCTTCTTGCAAGATCTGCATGTGATTTGGCCCCCCTCGCAGATGTGACTATAGTTAATCTATACTTAGCAGATGGGAGGAGTGTCAGGAGGGGGACGCAGCATCAACATACTAGTCATTGTGCCTGAAACTGACCCCATTCAGGGTCATTTGGCATGTGACACCACTCGAGGCGGAGCTAAATGGCCCCATGGAATCAGGCACACAAGGGCCATAAAAATGCCAACCCTCTATTCCCCTGGGGTAGGGAGGTGCTCGCTGGCCTCTTGACACACACTGGCAAGCTTGAGAGGAGAGACAAAGGGAGAGGGCTGGCCTAAATGGGCCACAGAGGATGGAGGAAAATGGCGCACGCTAAGAATGAAGCTATGGAGAGCAGTGAAGTGTTGGCCCCCTTCATTGGTGAAGCTTGGAGAGAGGCTCCCAGATGGCAGACGAAGGTTTGTGCCATGACTGGTTTGGGGCGGCTTCAATCTCACCCGTTCGTCATCAATCACTGGTGACTCCCCAAACTGCCAGTTTGAGCCACATGCTACAGCAGAAAAGACTCTGAGCCACTGAGACAAGACTTCTCTCGTGAAGAGGAAAGAAGCATCACCCAAAAATAAATGAATAAACAAATAAATAAAACAAACCACCACACCCCTTCAGTCAGATGAAAGAAAATGGGCCACACCGTATGGAGTATTTCGATCGAGATTTTAATGATTCTAAAATGACTTCTCATAGCTGTACATTAAGACTGTCGGGAGATAAGATCACCTCTGTACATCGTTTTGTGTTCACATAACACAATTCGAGCTTCAAGCTTCGTGTAGCTCGGCCCTGAATACAAAGATCTCTGAGGAACTGAAACGTGAAACCGTGCTGTTGTCCGCAAACCATGTTCAAGGCTAAAAAACGCTAATAGTGACAGTAATTGAACAAATAGTTGCAACCCTTGTGTGTGAAAGTACACTCACACACACCCCCATATATATAATGATCAAAGAGACACAGACAGTGGAATGCGCAGAGACTCGCTAATATACAGTGGACTAAATGGTCAACTAGGCAGCAGGAACACAGTATTAGGTGCAATATGGCCTCGAGCAAAAAAAAAAAAAAAAAAATAGAAAAAAAAAATTTTAACAAATAAAAAAAAAAGTATATGGAAAACACAGAGGCTTGTAAAGCTGGCTTTGGTTTACTTGTGGGTTGGTTTGGTATACTGAGGTCCGAGTGGTTGGGTAACATTTAGCAGTGTGATACTTGACAATACTACACAGGAAATACGTAGCACTGCTGCAACAGGCTACGAATCATAGCAGCAAATCAAAGATCAATCTTTTTCAGTCTCCAAATGCTGATCGCACGATCGATAAGATAACCGAGCAAGTTCTCTAGATTCTTAGGGGACACGGGACCTTGCCGTCAAAACGCAAAGTGCATTTTTATAAAGCTTATTATATATTCCGTCTAGAACTGCACAACACAACACGATGCATGCCACTTGCTGCTTTTTTTTGCTGACAGACTTTGTGAGGTGAAGGTGAGCAGAAAAGAGTAGAGTTCGTTTTTTTTAAAAAAAAGCTTTGGCTTTGTTGGTCATATGTAAATAGGACACCCCCCACCCCCCACTACAACCTCTAAAGAAATAAAGGAAACGCAATCCACTAGGAGCCTTGAACCATGATAGCGTGACAACACCACGGCTTTCAATAAAGAACACAAACAAGACAAGAGTGCTTGTTCAATTAATAAAAGTCCAATAGTGTATCAACAGACAGAAGCAAACAGGGAAAATGTTAAAACTAAAAAACAAAAACACAGCCTTCAAGTCTTTAGTACAAGAATTAAAAAAAAAGAACACATGATCCAGAGCACATGCATGCCTTGAGTGAGAGAAGGATCAGGATGGAGCCAATCCAGCCTTGAACAGGAACACTTCATGGGACCACATACATTCCTCACGCCTCCAGCCTTGTGGGATTTGTTTTGTCGTCATTTTAAGCAATAAAAAGTAAGACCCTGAAAACACCTTGTCTCACACAAAGTGAAATCTTTAACAAACGTGAAAACAGGATCAAAAAATAAATACATTCATCACTTGACAATAGATCTTTGATTAAAAAAAAAAAGCAACAACAACAAAAAAAAAATATATTGAACACTGTCAATAAGTGTTTGCACCAATGTGGTTCAGAGGAGAGGCCAGTCGCATGGAAGCTGCTTCTTCTATGGTTTCAGCAAATGGCTCAGATTTAAAAAAAAAAAACACAAAAAAAACAACAAACACACATTTGAATTTGAATAAACAAAAGAATAAATGGATAACAAGACTCCTCTCTCTAACAACCCCACTAAAATGGTCTGAGGTAAAGTCGTGTTATGTAGCTTCTAGTCATACTCATGTAGACATCTGAAAGCAGCAGAAAAACAGAAGTAACCGGATGCAATAACTGCAATAATACATTAAGTAAACACACACACACACACAGGGTTGGGACATTGTAGACATTTTTTCCCCAAGTTTAAGACATCTCTACAAAGAAGCATGCTCAAACTGGCCTCTCCTCTCCTGAGGTCGGAGACTGTAAGTGTTTATGTAAACAGCGAGATATACACAAGAATCATTACATCAGACAAGCTGTCAATCATTCGGTATGTGCTTTGGTTTAGGAAGAGTGTCTGAAATTTTGGGTATGAGCTTTATCGTATTTGTTTATACACTTTATGCTTAATAATTATTTTTTTTTTAAGTTCTAAAACACTCTGAAACTTAAAAGTAAAACTTTCATGTACATCTCTGGCTTTAATCTTTTTCTTTTTTTTTGCCTTTTTTCTTTCATTTCCATATTTTTTTTCTTTTTCTTTTTTACCGAAAGCATCGTTTGAAATGGGAACGCTCTTTAAAATCTATTTTGTAGGAAACTAGTGTTTTTTCATCATTAAAATACAGAAATTGACAATAGTATTGACACAGTCTTACAAATGTTGTCTCGAAAGTTCCACAGTTCCAAAATATGTAGAACTATCCCTGAAGTCTGAAGTAGAAACATTATTGTCACAGTTTGAAAATTTTGCCGTTCTTTTCGTGCTCTTTTGGACTACAGCTCGGAATACTTCGGCCACGCATCACATCTCTTAAGTGACGCTGATGTACTGCTTAAGTGCTGATAGGTACACAAGAGCTCAAATTGCAGCTTTTTCCTGGAATCCGCTGTGGTATATGGGAGTGACAAGGAAGACACAGTAAAGTCTCCCTGAGCTGATACGTGTACGTCAACACCAGAATGTGTTTCCAAACTTGTGTTGCCCAATGACTGAATTTTGTGTAATAAATTCTTAATTATTCCTACTTTACACCAAGTGTAGCTTCCATAATGAGATGTACGACCAAATGGGACAGGGCAAGAAGTTATGAAAGTTTCTACCGTGTAAGAACTTTGATATGTTTGGATTAAGTCTCTGGAAAGATGGGTTCCAGATTCCAGGAAAAAGGGTGTCAGTGTACATTACTGTATAGTGTATGACGATAGCTGCACCTAATGATCATTAGTGAGCACTGGGCTTTGGATTAAAAAAAATAAATAAATAAAGGAATGCCAGTAAAATATGCATTGAGAATGGTAAAAGTTACACATGGAATGTGATACACTGGAACTGGCTATAAATCAACTAAATGTGTAAATAGAGGGTATTTTAAAATAGGAATACTCCAACCACTGTGTGAACTGATAATGTAACAGTGACCCCCTCAAGTCAGTAACCGAAGATGACAACTAGGGTTTTGGACTAAGTCATCATTCATAATGCAAAGGATTTCTACAATACTTAGCAACTGAATAAATGACATTAGTTTCTGAGTCTGAAAAAAGCAACAACAAAAAAAGCCCAAGAGCATTTCTGTTAACTGTAGAGGCAATCCAGTGTATTGATTCCTCATTAAATGACCTTCTCCAAAATGGTGGCCATGTAACACCATCATCCAGATTCTACTTCTGTTGTCTTACTCCTTTCTTTCTTTTTTTTTTTTTGGTCTGAACTAAAATAAATTAGTCCTTCTACAGTCCTTCAATAAAGTCCGTCCGAAGACAAAATTAACGACAAACCAAATCCAGAAACTGATGTAAACTTCAAAATTGAAAATAAAAAACAAACAAACAAAAAAATTAAAAACTGCCAGCCCACCAATCAGCAGAAGTTTTACAAAAGTTGTTCATTGGTTTTTAGTACAATGTCCAGTATAAACTAACATTCCCACATCATTCCTCTTATTACTGAGAACTAAAAGTAAAAAAAAAAAAAAAAAATCTTTATAATATTATTTCTCCTGAAATGTTATTTTTTGTATTTAATCTAAAAACTTTGGTAGTGACATATTCTACAGAAAAAGGTTTGTTCATAAGCAATCATTTTCCCCAGTACTAGTTTTCTCTTTGGATTTCTTTACATAAAACTTAAATACATGCACCCAACAAGCTAAGTTCTAGTTTTACTATGTTAAATATGTTAAAAACAAAACAAACAAAAAAAAACCCCCAAAACTTTGTTGAGAGATGGGCAGGTTAGGACCATTCTGAAAACCTCAAATTTTATACAACCTTGTTGGGCAAGCTACATCTACACCCCCTTTTTCCATCAATGAATGTACTGTTCTTAAGAATTAAGAGGTAGTAATGTGACAAGACTATAAAATAGGTTTTTAGAGAAGGAAAAACCTTAACAATCAAAACTGAACAACAGTACCGACAGAATGAACATTCAAAACTCAATAAAAAACAAACCCTACCCATCACCCAAATCAATCCACCGCAAAGAAATATCAAAAGAACGTCCAGTTTAAACATTCACTAAAGCATGAAAATAAGTTATCTAAAACAAGTACCATTACTTTTGGCTTTTTGTATCAAGAGTAAACCCCTATATATTATATGAGTAAACATTAGAGTTTAAAAAAAAAACACAGAACCTCTTTTTTCTATACCCCCCATTTGCCCATGCCAAAGCACAGAAGGAGAACAGGGTACATCCAACTCTGCCTATTTTTTCTGGCCACTTTTTGCCACAACTGAAATGGTTAGTTAACCAACTAACAGGCCACTGTGAGAGGGCTAGCAAAAAGAAGCTCTATTGTGTCAGTTTGTTTCATGTAGCAATTACAATCCAAGCTGAATTAAACGGAGACTGTATGTGCTATGGTATAGAAATAGGCAATGGGCATATGGTACAGACTAAAGCTTGTGAACGTGTTTGGTCAGATGCACAAAGCTTTTAAGGAACACCATAAACATTTCTAAAAGCTCTCAATCATATATTTCAATCTATCTTTTTGGATAAAAAGAAAAAAAAGTTTCGCAACTAGTAGTTAATCAATTAGTGTTTTACATATTCTGTGGTCCAGCTCCTGCCCTTGCTTTAAAGGACCCAAGGAAGTGAAATTGTATACTTAGGGACAACATTTAGAGATTCAAATAAAGAAACCAATGCATAGGCTGGTCTGAAGTGATCTGGAGAGCCCAAGGAATTCTGAAAACAGCATCGGTACCCGAGGCATACATTTGCAGCATTATGAAAGAAAAGAAAATGCCACAGAATCATACCAATTTTTGAAAAATGTTAGTCTTTTAACTGATGGGGTTTTAATATTTTTAACTTCTACACATATCACTCAAGCCGAGAGTGAATCCTCCATTGGATCGCCCACTCATAGCCGTCATCTTCACAGAATACAGATGTGCAGTGTACTGAAATCTTTTTGCGCTCAAGGTATTCCATTCAAAGTGTCTTTGGCTTATGATGGGGAGGTATGCATTCGAAGGTGGCTGATGAGGTTACGCTGTTGGGTGAACTTACCCCCGCAAAGCTGACATTCATAGGGCTTTTCCCCAGAGTGTACCCGCATGTGCTCTGTGAGTCGGTATTGGCGAGTGAAACGCATGCCGCACTCCTCACAGGCAAAGGGCTTCAGACCAAGGTGGCTGCGCATGTGCCGCGTCATGGTGCCGCGCTGCGTGAACATCTTTCCACAGATGTTGCAGGGAAAAGGCCTCGTAAGCCAGTGTGTCTTCTCATGCTGCCGAAGAGTGGCAGGATCTTTGTAGCTTTTATTGCACACTGTACAGCAAAAGCGTCGTGAATCTACGCCACGCACTTGGACCGTCTGTGATGACAGGTCCTCGGCTTCAGCCTCGTCTTCCTTTGGATAGGCATCGTCCTCCTCTTCTTTGATGTAAAGCTCTTCCTCCGTATGGGTCTCCACATGGGCATTTAGTTCCTCCGAGCTAGGGAAACCTTTACCGCAGGGAATACAGACATAAAGGTTGTCTCCAAGGGCAGGCTCAAAGCCTTCCTGCCTATACACGTAGTTGGCACTGTTGCGTCCACCTTCGTTCTCACTCTGGCCACTCTCTTCGCTCTGCTCCTGGCCATTCTCCAGTCCTTCTTCCTCATCCTTACAATGGTAGGACAGATCAGAGTTCCCTCCACCCGAGAGCCTTTCTCCAGCCACATTTAGCCTCTTGGCAACTCCATTGGGCAAAGTGGACCTTTCCATTTCTTCACCTTTGTGAGCCTCACCCTTGGTTTGCCGCCTGGACCGCGATATTGGGCGTGTGATTTTTTGTTGGTCAGGGTCTGGAAAATGCTGGGTCTCGTCACATTCCTCGGCTTCACCTATGTCCATAGGCTCTCCGGTGGTTGGAGGGTTCGTGGGGAGATCATCAAACGAGGCACTGTTGGCTGTGGATTCTGAGGCAGACTGAGGTGATTCTTGGGGTATACTGCTTGGACTTACTTCTTCAGTGACTGTGCTTCCTGAAGGGCTTTTCTTAGAGAGATCCAGGCCAAGCTCCAAGAGGCCACCACTGCTGGTAATGAGGCCGTTGCTCCCATTCTTACTAGTAGATGGACTAAGAGAGTTGGCTGGGTTTGCACACTGGACATTCCTGACAAAAACCTCATCCTCTGACAACTCATCTTTGAGTAGCTCCTCATGTCTCTTTGTTTTTTCACTGTCCTTAAACCCTGAAACTTGGTTTGGAGTAACAGGTGTGGAGGACAACCTTTGGTTCCTAGTAGTTCTTCCATTGGTAGGAGTCGTGGGTTTGTTGTGGAGGGATCTGCCATTGCGTTTCAGCTTTTTTCTGCAGAGAGCAGCTAGGTCATGGAGTTGGAGGTAGCTTGCTGCCGTTAGGAGGGCATTAAAATTGTGGTCACTGACCTGATCCGAGGACAAAAGCTTGCCAGTGTAAATAAAGTCCAGTACCTGCCGAAAAATCGACGGGTTGACCATATCTGTGTCGAGGTTAATTAAGTTGTCATGAAGGATAAGGGACTTAAAGTAGATACTACTGGCTGCCAGAATGTTCTTGTGTGCCCGGAAGAGGGCATTTTCTACAACTATAATCACATCACACAGATAACCTTTGGCTCTTTGTTGGTTCAGCTGCAGCAGCAATTGTTTGGCATGATTTGGCAGTTCCATTTCCAGCTTTTTTTTCCTGCACCTAGAAACCTGTAAAGACACAAAGGAAGATCATGAACAAGAAAGAAACTGAAAGAAGACTCACGTCTCAATTTTAAGATATCACCGAATTTGTATTTTGAACAAATCTAACCAACATGAATTAGCTCACCATTTTAGCTGAAATAAGAAAAAACTGTAATTACCAGAAATTCCACACTTAATACACTTTCAAGCAGAAACCATCACAACAACAAAAAAAACACCCTTCTTCTTTCCATCTTTTCCTGATACAAATTTTTTTTACAAGCACACCAGTCCCAGTGCAAAGTAGATAATGTAGTGCAAGCAAAACTAACATTCAACATTTTTCTTGTTTTAAGCTTCTTAACGTTACTGCCACCACTCATTAATGCCAGCCTTCAGGGTCAGTCTCTTTGTTGAAAGATGGGGGTTGGGGAAAGGAGACCAGTGGATGTTTCTGCCTGGCTTGCATGAAGGACAACATGAAACTCGAGCCAGAGGGAACACCAAGGGTGTGGTGGGAACAGGTAAGCCTGCAGTCCCTCCACTGGAGAAGCAGGCCCTGACTTGTAACAGAATCTTTGCAATTCCCAAAATAAAGGTTCAGTCATTCAGCACGGAGTGCTGGTATTGTCTGTGGAATCTACTGAATATCACAACACTTGTCACCACTAATCAAACTGCTACAACAGTATTAGTAGACCCAATTATATCTACTGTGGTTGTCTACCTTCAAGACTTCATACAATGCTGTATGTTTACATGTGTAAATGACTTATAAGCCACTTAAATACCAGCCAAACACGTGGACATGTCTACACACAGACCACTGTTTTACATACTTTAGAATAATCCTAGAGGCAATAATAATAATAATATTATAGAATGATTATAATTAATGCACTTTGCAGTAGCAAAAATACCATTAAAATAGCATTTGCTGTTTACCTTTGCAAACTGAGTTTCCTCAACAAGCGTCAAGATTTTCGACATCAATTTAATTCCAAAAGAAACATGCTTGTACATTGGGAGGAATTGATCTCAAATTTAAAAGGTAAATAAGATGCACAAGCTCTATAGCTTCATTATTTATGGCCTATTTGACAAGTACCAAATGAAAGCTTGTCCTTAAAAATGATCATCCATACATTCAATCAGGTGGCTCCAGATATTTTTTCATATTATTTGATTATCGTACAGATCAGCAGAAGCAGTACCGCAGGGGTTTTAAAAAAAAACAAAACAAAAACACAACTACAAAGCTAACAAGTACATCCTTGTTATCGTTAAGCAGCGGACCTCATTCGCATGGATCATGTGAGTGTTACATTTAACAGCATCTCCACTTCAGACATATCTGAATTTAGACCCAGCAAGCCACAGCACTGTGGTTTAGAATGAAACCTCATTTAACACAACTGATTTATCTCAACTGCTCCTTAACAAGGACTATGGGTTGAATCCTTTCACACACACACACAATACAATACAATAAAACATTTTGTACTTCCAGGATTGCAGTCTGACACACCCGGTATCTCAGACGCCAAAGTAACTCTGGAACGGTACCAACATGTAATAGACTGATTTTATGGTTCTCACCTCATTAAAAATAGTTTTGTGTATTTATATTTAAAAAAAATCCGTAATGCCATAATGCACCAGGCAAAAGCTCCAGGTAAGCTTCTGGGAGAACATAGTCTTTGCCAGTGTCTGCATCAATGCGTGTAACATTACTGTACAGAAAGAACTTTTGTTACTAGATTATGTAGACGTTTTTGTAATTAGTTTACCACCAAGATCAAAGCCCACCCTAACAATAAATCTAGTCGGAGTGGTACCATCTCTCAAACGACGACAATAAAGACCCATGACTTTCTGACCAAATGTCTACACCCCCCAAGCTTGCAGCCTCCAAAAGAAAGCCGGAAAGCAGGAAAATAACTCAAAAGTAAAGGTAATTAGAGAAAAGAATTTATCTGAATTGCATACATGGGTTGATAAGGTGCTGCTGACCCTTTTTATTGCACTGTAGACATTCCTATCCATGAACAGACCTGCGCCAGCACTGAGATGAAACAAGTCTAATCAGCAAGATTGCTAGAAAAAGCCAAAGTGCAGAAAAAAAGACTAGCTGTACCATGGATAACACTGTCTGTCAAACTCTAACAAACAATTTCTCTGGATGCCACAAACATTTCAGAACTTAATAGTGTTTGTTCTAAATTATTTGGACAACTCTTATTACTAGAGATATGGCTAGTAATGACTCCAACATATTTAGTCTCGCGCAACAAAATGTATTGCCCTCTGTATTACTAGACAAAATGCATCAAAACACAAACTTTAACAAAGACCTTTTATATAGTCATAATAAAGAGACCTTAACCACAATATGACTGAGCACAGCAAACATCCAAGGGTGAAAATTTAAATAACGTCAGATCAGACCATTTGTTTCCCCAAAACATTGATACTGAAACCCACCACTGTTCTTTGAGAAACTTGCAAAGCATTCTGGAAGAATTTATCTTTTTCACACCCAGATTGATAAGCTGCTCCTGACCCTTTTTACTGCTCTGGAGACATTCCTATCCATGAACAGACCTGCAACAGGACAGAGATGAAACAACTGGCCTAATCAGACAGATTGCTACCTGGAGGGGGGGAGCCTAGAAAAAGACAAAATCTTAAGTGGGATATTTTCATTGTGCTCAATAAAAATCACTATGATTAAGAAAGTATTTGCCGGCTAGAAATGCAACTCATATTTACTATAACTGCATAAATGGTTATTAAAAATATATATATAACTACACTATAAGAGGACTTTGTTAATATTAAATGTATTATGTTTCATTCCTATGACAAAAACACACTTGATTTGATAAAATTATTAAAGCTCAATTTAATAAATCATGATAAAAAAGGTGCATTTCAAAAAAAATATCTATCTTCAAAGAGAAAAACATGTAAAGAGAAAAACATTTTCCCTAATCTCTTAAGCAGTTCAAAGACAGCAGTCTTCCCCCATTTCAAGAACACTAATTTAATCAAAATGCCAGTTAGAACCAAGCGCATGTTATCTCAAGAATGTAAGACATCCTCCTTTCACTGCCCAAACCCATTTTCATTCCCTATGAGAGACAAATCTTGTTTTTTTTTTTTGTTAACTCTAATCACAAGGGTTTCAAAGTTTTTAGTAAATTCCACTCAGATATGCAGAAGAGAGCTTACAGAATGTCAGGTCAACAGGTTGTCACAAACAAGGCTCTGAGTTGATTGATGGCTATGATCGAGCCTCAGCTGGGTGTTTGTGGACACAGAATTAAGTCAGCTAATTAAAACACTAGCTGATGAAAATTACAAGTTGGGTTTACTTCATCCTCAGAGTGATACAGAGATCAATTTTTGAAACGTGTGCCTGAGATTAACAAGGAACCTAAAACGCCTGAGTCAAGCTCTCTCCACTTTGAAAGCTGGCTGCTGGTGACAGGGATTATCATCACAACAATGTCGCAAAAAAGGAACGTTTCAGAAATAATTTCTTTCCATTGCGGACAAAACAATGACTCAAAATTAAAGATATACGGCAAAAAAAAGGAACGAATTCTAAAACGACCCAATGTCTGAACGCAGTTTTTTTCCCCCCCAACAAGAAACTGTTAAAACACACAAACATGCCAAGCATGCTGGGCAAGATTTCAGACCCGGGCTGAACAGGGTTCCTGTTTCTTAAGATCATTGTGTTCTAAACACTTCACCAACCAACAACCAGACATCTCCAGCATCTTCATTTCTATAAGGAGTACATTTCATTTGACTTCGATTTAAAATCAAACATTTATCGTGCAATGTTTTCACCCATTCCTGTCAATGACATATGACACAACGTGTGTATATCCTTTGGCAGGAAACCTTATACATTAATGTAAGTGTATGGGTGGCATGAAAAGCCCTTGGGATTGCACTCATTCAGGGAAACTGTCACACACATGAGGACTAGTTCCACCTTAACGACGTGGACTAGATGGTGCAGAAAGACCACTGTAAAACACCCCCTCCCCCAGTCATTAAAATAGATGAGATAAAAGATTCACACAAGCAAAACGGGTTTAAAATATAGATTTTAAAAAGACACCATAGTAAAAATTGGTAGGACTTTTTGTTGTAAAACTGTACACAGACAGGATAAAGCTAAAGCCCAAACTATTGAAAACGCAAAACAAACGCAGTTTCACATTTACACCTCAAAACAACGTAAGATTCAAACACACCCGCATTCGGACTGATAAAAACACACTGGGTTACAAATAAATCTATACTATTAAAAAACCCCACACAAATCCTACTCATTCTCGATATTTGCCCCGACAGAACCCCAAATCGCGAATTTGCCTCAACACACACACACACACACACACACACACACGAAACATCCAGCTAATCTAAAAGTCAAATAAAAGCTTTTTTCCCAGCACTGCTTCAAAACAGGGCGATTTACCACGTTATTATTAACATCAACAGTAGTGGTATATTACTATGGTTATTATTATATTAATGAAAGAAGCATATTTTACCTAAAAGCGAATAAATCCAGTGAATGAAGCACATTGCCTCTGGCTTGCCAAGCTTGTACTGGCGCTGTGGTGGAAAGCACTAAACAAGAGAAGCCCCCGTGGGCGTGCGCACGAACGCGCGTACTCACTCACTCTCTCTCTCTCTCTCTCTCTCTCTCTCTCTCTCTCACACACACACACACACACACACACACACACACACACACACACACACACACACACACACACACACACACACAAATATGTTTTCAGCAATCCGAGTTTCTTTTAAGACCCCGATCGCATTAGCGTTAGCATTAGCAGCGTACTGCCTTTCCGCCAAGAGATAGAACAAATGTTACCTCAGTAAATCGACCGAAGCTCTTCACACAGCCATCCTGTTTTCTCATCTCACAGCTCTGCGAGCGCCATCTTGCAAGCTTGTGACGTGAAGAATCCTCACCCCTGACCCAAATTTGAATAAAAGCCTGGACAAGAGGGGGTGAGAAAAGCGAAAGAAGGGGGTGAAACAGAGGGAGCCACCAATTCGCTTCAGTGCTCGAGGCATTTGGTTATATTCAGCTACATGATCTAGTCACACACTCCAGAGCTGCCCACCTACTTCACTGTGAGCACAATTAATGCAGCAATAACAAACTAAGAAAAGGCCTAAGTATAGTCAATGCAACCTTTAGTAGTTAAGGTCTGGCCTATTAAACTGCCTGAGCAATATATATATATATATATATATATATATATATATATATATATATATATATATATATATATATATATATATATACCATTATTATTAATGAATAAAGTTCAGAATATTATAATGTGTTTTTTTCAATATATATCATTTGTTTTCATCTGTTTTCAATTACTTTTAATACATTATATTTATTTATTTTGAACAACTATAAAAATGAATGAATGAAAGATACTGTGTTAAGGAACGTTTTAAACTGGTATTTATCAACATTTAATTATATATTTAGAATTATGAGTATGAAGATGATTTATATCCATATGCTATTGGTTTCATAGCCTCAAAAACCCAACACAAGAGAACACTTATGGAAGAGAAACGTGATCAAAACACAAAATGTGGGTATATTATTTGTACGCATAAAAGTTGTTCAGGCATCTTGAGGTGGCCCAGCTTTTAAAAAAAAAAAAACACTTTATGTTGGTATTTCTCATACATAATTAAAAATATGAATCAGAGAGAAAAAGAGAGTTTCTTTATTTACATCTCTGTGGATGATGACAGGTCAATTTCATTCCTCTTTTCTGGAGTGCACAGTGTACGTTTTAGGGGTTTCCTTGTGTTTTAAAACGCTTGATCCAACTTGTTAGGTAATTACACACACTTCATAAACAGAATCATGTGTTTGCCAGCACAGCTTTTCACCAGGAGGACTGGAAGATTTCCAAGGATATCAGTGCTCGCCCGCCCACCTTGTTTTAACAATCCAGTCTGGAACTTTAACATGTTGAGAGAGAACTTCATGCTGTGTACTCCTGTGCCACCCAGAGGACATTGGGAAAAATGAATGTTTCCTTTCCTTACAACTTTTCTCTTTCTATGTAAAAGTATACTGAGGGGTTTCACCTATAATTAGTTATTTTATATCATAATATATCAAATCAAATTTTATTTGTCACATACACATGCATATAGAAGTCTTATTCTTATTCTTCTTCTTCATCTTCTTCTTCTTCTTCTTCTTCTTCTTCTTCTTCTTCTTCTTCTTCTTCTTCTTCTTCTAATTATCCCATTAATGATAATGACAACATCAACGACAATTCAATGATTGTTGTTGTTGTTGTTGCTGCTGCTGCTGCTGTTGCTGTTGTTATCCTTCGGCTGTTCCCTGTTCCAGGTTGCCACAGCAGACCATAAGATACACGTTACATTTAATATGCCGCAGGTTTAAAGCCAGATCCTTTCTGAATAATGGCTACAATACAGTGGTTTTGATCAGCAAGTGTTAAAAACAACTCTCGTAAAAATGACTGTGCAGGTATCTGGACCACTAAGGTCTAGAAACAATCCTATAAAAGATCATACAGGTGTCTGTATTAGTAAGGTTTATAAACAACCATAAAGGTGCTATAGCTCTGAAGGACTGAAGGAAGAGCGTCTTTATATGTCTCTTGCATGCACCTTTCACGCACTTAACACACAAAGAAGCTGTTGATGCTCACATTGTTGTCTATTCCTGCAATATAAAGTATTATGGGTGACAAATCAGTATTTTAACATGTAATAAAGTATGATTTACATTTAAAAATAAAAAACAAGCTGATTGAGCTCTCACCACAATTATGAGCAGATAAAAGAATGACAAATTAATTATTTCAAGTAGTCGTGGTGTGAAGAAGAGAAAAACGGGTTGTCCTTTAGAACTGTATAAAAACAAGGGTCATGACTGTACTTAAATTCAGATGATCTGCAGACATTTCAACTTTGTTGTGTTTATAATAAAGCCTGAACTTTTGACACACTAAAATGTCAAAAATACACAAAAGATACAAAACCCAAAGCTGATGTTTTGAGTTCCCTGAAACAAAGTAAGCCCGGTGGGATGCGGCCCTAATGTTTCAGTTGTTTATTTTCCTATTACGGCATGTTTCCAAGTGCTTTGTTCCTTAAACCACACTGATTATAAATGAGCACAGAAAACGAATGCAGCTTGTCATGTTGGAGTTAATCCATAAACCACAAACTCTTCTGTGTTTGAAAAGCAGCTCCTGTGGAGGAAAACTCAATACTCTAATAGTCCAAAGAATGCTTTTTAAAAAAAGCTTGATTATATCAATTATTGCACATCATTTTTCTTTGCTGTAATTTGTAAGTAGTCTGTATTTTTCTTTCTTTTTTCTTCAGTAACCTGTTCTGTTGTCAGTGGTGAACTTCACACTAAACTATTGTTATGACTCACAATGACATTTAACTGCACTGGGTTTATTACAAAAAAACGTATAAATGTAGATTGTAGTGACGGTGTCATGTTATACAACTTGCTACTCTATAGTTTTGTATTTCATGGTTTCATTTCTGATGACATACAGTATGTGCTGAGGGGGGTTTCCAGAAGAATAGTTATATATGTCGCGGTGCACTGTGGGTAGTTAGTCAGCAAATCCAAGATGGCGGCAAGCAGGAGACTGCATAAGGTAAATACCCTGAGTAATCCCTAATTATTGTTTGCTAAATAAGAATGATTCCGCTTTCTGCCTAGTCGGGTATATATTGTGCGTATAACAAGCTTTTGTAAATTAAAAATTTCCTTTCCTCCTGGCTTATGTCTGAGAAACGTGATAATGGAGAAGCTAACAAGTTAGCCAGTTTCATCGTATTTAGCCAACAGTCTTGCTGAGTAGTTAGCCTGTTAGCCTGTTAGCCTGTAGCCTGTAGCCTGTTAGCCCGCTTGCTAGTGAAAAGCGCTGTAATAGCGAATGAACACATTCGCTAGCTAAAGGCCGCCGGCAAAAAGAACCAAATGTACTTTGGGCTAAAGTGGTTTGAATGGCGGTCGAGTTTTATTTAATCGCAGTTCAACCAAAGGCAAATAAACCGTGTATTAGTCTTGTGTCAACTGTTTGAAATGGTTTTGAAGGGAAACTGTTAAAAGGTTTAGAAGAGATGAAGTCAGCTAGCCGAAGACTTGAATGGCCTAAGAGCAAATGAGCTAGTTGTGTGATCACTGATGGCTTGTCAACTTTGTAACCTTACTGCTGGGCAAAATTTTTAACCAGCTAGTTAGGGTTATACCTATGTAACTCTAACAGGAGGGTGATTTATTCCCAATATAGCAGTTTTACAAGTGACCGTGAACCATTCGGATCCACCGATTTAAAATGATTGTTAGTTGGACAGAAGCAGGAAGTCGGTGAGGTGTTGGTTGGGTGTAGCTTTGACTTTGAGTAGTTGAAATGTTCACAGTTTGCGACATGTTTCTGCTTGACAATCTCGAGATCTGTTTTGTATTAAATCCTAAACGTGATCCCCAGTTTATTTCCCCATTTTCTGATTTGTATTAGAGTATATTTTAAACATTATCCCGACGATAGTGATTCAGACAGTAAAGAAGTCGTGACCTTTTCTTATCAGCTTTTGATTAAAGCTGGAAACAGAAACCTTGATCCCATCTATATGAATTATACATCTATTCATACGAAAGTGTTTATCTTATAATCTCTCGTTAAAATTAAAGTGATCTTTTGTGTGTTTGTATGCATTGTTACTATATAATCCAGGTGTTTGGACTGAACTCTGTGATATAATCATATCTTTTATCTCTGTGATTGTTTTCACAGGAACTTGATGAAATCCGCAAGTCTGGAATGAAAAACTTCCGTAACATCCAAGTTGACGAGTCAAACATTTTGACTTGGCAGGGGCTTATCGTTCCTGTAAGTGTAACGGTGCAGTTTTGTTATTGCCTTGTAAAGGCCTTTCTTTATACTTTAGTACATTCAGTGGATATTTCTATGACTTGCACAATAAAATGCTTGTTTTTGTCTGGAGCATCATTTTCTGACTTTTATAGTGTATACTGACTCTGATATTTGAGATACTTAGAAGCACAAATAACTCTGAAGTGTACAATGAACATTTAAACGTCAAATTTTGTGCTGTTGGAATTCAGTAAAACCAAACCTTGAACCAGACTTTTGGTTTGAAAATGTGATGAATTGGAAAAGAATTTGCAGTTTAATTTGTCCTAAATTTGTATAAATGATTTTGTCAGGAAGTGTTGCAGTGCAAACTCACTTAGTCTGGTTTTAATAAAAAAGCCTTGTCTTGGAGGCTACTATCAAAGCAAGGTGAACTTACTAAAGGGTTGTTTGAATAATGCTGCCGTTGTAGCGAAAAATACTGGATTGTATTTACACCCACCTCATGTACTCAGAAGACTGTTTAATGTAGCACTCAAAATATGACTGTAATCAGATTGAGTCTATGCTCTGAAGATAGACTTTTCTTAAGGGATGGTGTAAACAGCAGGGCTTAGCCTTATCCACTGATCAAGATTTAATCAGGCATCTAGTTAATTAAGCATTAAGGCATTTGGCAGTGTTGATTGGTGCCTCAAAATACTGGTAGACCTCCTAGGCTGTATACTATAAGTGGTATTTTCTTTTCCAGAATGGTGATATTACACAGATGAGTTTAAAAAATTAAAATGGATGTTTTGTTTATTTTCAGGACAACCCTCCATACGATAAAGGCGCATTCCGGATTGAGATCATTTTCCCTGCTGAGTATCCATTTAAGCCACCCAAGATCACATTCAAAACAAAGATCTATCACCCGAACATAGATGAGAAAGGTCAGGTGTGCTTGCCAGTTATAAGTGCTGAAAACTGGAAACCTGCAACTAAAACTGATCAAGGTATGGTGTCAGTCTGCATTAAGAAACAGTGTAGACTTTAGTAAATCTTGTAAATATGAGTTATGTTGAATATTGCTATCTCTCTCTCTCTCTCTCTCTCTCTCTCTCTCTCTCTCTATATATATATATATATATATATATATATATATATATATATATATATATATATATAGATATAGATAGATAGATAGATAGATAGATATAGATTTACCTCCTTTTATAAATGTGAATTTTCTCATCCAACAATGTATTATTTTTCTTCTTCCTCTTATTTTTTTCCCTCCCTTCCTGCAAATTAGTAATCCAGTCTCTCATCGCCCTTGTCAATGACCCTCAGCCAGAGCACCCTCTGAGGGCTGACCTAGCAGAGGAGTACTCAAAAGACCGTAAAAAATTCTTTAAGAATGCAGAAGAGTTTACAAAGAAACATGGCGAAAAGCGGCCGGTGGACTGATAAGATGAGTGTGACTCCCACTCTCTCCTTTGCCCACCACTCCAGATCTTTAAACCTCTGCCTCTACCTGTACCCTCCCACCCAAACTCCCAGCACCCACTCCGAACTTGGAGCCGAGCATCCCAAAAAGCATTTCGATCACGCTACAGGACCTTTATGACTCCGTTCTACTTGCCCTCTGGGTGCCAACTGGATGGCTGGTTTTTCTAAAGTGTATAAAGCAAATGCGATCCAAATACATGTGTAAACGGAAACTCGGACAAAACGGCAAGATATGGGTTGTGAGGGTGGGGGTCAGTGCTGTTTCTTTTAATTTGTTCTTAATTTGCACAGAGCTGTGTTACTGGCATAAAACCTGCTGTGCAATGAATCTTGACCGTGTTTTTTTTTTTTTTTTTTTTTTTTAATGTATTTTTTTAGTGTTTGTTTTCCTTCCCAGAGCAGATTACTACAGTGAAATTCATTATTTCATGTTTTTTCAGTCTTTCTCTTCCACAAATTTGTATTTGTTCTGGCAAAATCCATTAACTAAATGGTAGGTGACACTTAATATATCATGGTTCTAAAGGTGTGTGGCATACATTTCTTTTTCTTTCTTTTTTTGTTGCTTAGGTTGCACTGTATTCTGTGGATCAAAGTGTTATGTTTGACATAACCTCTGTAATTCGTCCAATATTCAAAACTTCAGCTTAGTCACTGTTACCAATATAATGATTATGATGTTATAAAAAAGGAAGAAAAAAACCCCCAACCATTTGTGTCTGATTTTAAGAATCAATGTAATATTTACTTTTATTTAGAATTTTAAATTTAATGAGATTTATTAGAGATCTATGTTTTTCTGGAAAAATGGCATCACCTAAGCAAAATTCCATTTTACATCTGGATTTGCTACTTCTTACAACCTTTATATTGTTTTACCTTTTTTTTATAGTATTATTTTTAACCACTATGAGAACCCACTTTCAAATTTAGTCAGGATATGAAATGGGTTTCGGTTTCTCTGAAAGAACGACACCCAGACAATAACAGCATAGTGTTACTGTTTGACTGAACAATACCAAGTGTTCGACAGCACTATACATTGACCTTATGTTCTTTGTTTCAACAGTCCAAAGTTAAACCATACACTGTTTCAGGATCTTATCAGGAAATATTCTCACTGAGCATGTTATTAGGAACACTACTAATACTGGCTTAATACAGCCTTGATTCTTTGTGGTGTGGATTCTACAAGATAGAAACGTTTCTTTGAGATTTCTTAATGGTTCAAGACCGTTCAAGAACGCCGAACTCCATCGCATTCATGAAACCAGTCTGAAAAAAGTTTTGCTTTGTGAAGTTAAAAGATGGTAAATTGTGGTCGTGAAATGATGCATGATGGTCAGCAGCTATACTTCGACTGCGTTATTCCATCAATGAAACCCGAAAGGTAAAAGGGATTCTTAGTAAAAAATGTTGGTAAGATCCACATCATAAATTTGCAAGCTGGACCGATGTGACCTATACAGTAAGTTATGTATACAATCCTGCAGTATTTACACATTAAGGCTGCTTGCAAACACTGGTTTACCTCATACATATACATATTGCACCTAAAGAGACATCCTGCAGGACATCCTCTGAGTCCTCAGGCAAATTTGTAACCTAATTGTTTTACAGAGCGAAGATTAGCTTTGTGTGATAGACGTCACTAAGCAGCTCCGGGACAAGAAATTAGGCCCCCGTGGATTAATTCGTCTAGGGACAGAAGCTTTAGTTACGATAAACACAGTCATTAAGAGAAGACAGTGTTATAGTTTACAATGATCGTTCTGCTCATCAGAAACACTTCATTTGAACATCCTTTGAAATAAACTTGCATCATGTTGCATTTAAGGTTTACAGCTGGCACATTCTTAAGCATGACATGAAATTGTGGAAAATATTCCATGTTAAAAATCATTTGAAATAAAAGTTTTTTAAAACAGAAATTGTAAGACTGATTTTAAAAGTAAAAAAAATACTGGCTTCCCATTTGGACAGAATAGTTTTTAGCTTGTGACTGGTACGTGTAAAATGGGTGGGGTGTGTGAGACATCATCTCTTAGGTGCAAAGCATACAGTACAGTCAAGAGGATGGAGTAGAATTCTGGTGTAAATACCATGCAGCCACATGTAGATCCTTAAATACTGCAAATATCAGTTACGCTCTATCAAATTTCAGAGATACTGTAGTCTTTCACTATACCAGAGCCTCCGAGCATCAGGGAAGTTCCTGTCCATCCCTGCTGCAATGAGCAGGGATCATACTGGCTTGTCACTGATGAAGTGTTTCTGATCCACTAACATTAACCAGTTGGTAGTGATTGTGCAAAGGCAACCCAAATACAGTGTATCCATTAGAATATGTAACCCAAATTAGCTATTCCAATAACAGAGATTATGGAGTGTGTGGTAAATCCGCATAGACTTGTAACCCTTTAGAACACTTTGGACAATCTATATTGTATGACGTCTAGTTACAAAGAAGAAAATTATGGAATCATGGAGCATCCACACACACATTAGCCATTTTGTGCAAGAAGCGTCCACTCGGGTCTGACTTAATGCCTGGCACATTATCCCTCTCCAGCCTGTTCTGAGCGTGAACAAACAAGACACAGTCTTAGATCCATTATGCTGTGGCTTGTGGTATCCCTACACAAGATGGAAGGATGTACTCATCGTAGCAGTCACCTGCTATAGTATTTAAAAAAACTGCACATGCACAGGACTAATCAGAGATTTTCTTAGATAGATAGATATATACAATTGTATTTTTCTGCCCCTTAGATAAACTCATGACTATAATAACCTACATAACCTTGGATGTCCATGGTGGCATAGATGGCTGTAGTCAGACCATAAGCCATAAATTCAGCATTGTTGGGATGCAACATAAAATATTGTGTCATTCTTGACTACGGTGTTGAACTAAGTGATCGATTCTGAGCTGAATTCCAATTTATCTGCATTAGCTGAAGGAATAGTTTGGTGTTTTCCTTCTTCTATAACGCTTAAATGCTGTATATTTCAGCAAAGAAACACATCAGAGCTTGTCATCGTAGACTCGGGTCCACTGACTCATATAAAAACAAGAAGACAGTGAAGGGAAATCTCCAAAATGAGAAAGCAGTCTGAGAAAGCAAACAGACATTGTAGTGTAAGATGTTGCCTTACTTCGCTGCAAGATAATCATCAGCGTAACAGTATCTGATAACAAAGAGAGACTTGTTTATTTAAAGGCAAAACAAAACTTAAAAGAATGCAAGATATAGAAAAAAACAACTGTATTGTAGATGGAATTTAGAATAAAAAATAAGACTTCATATGAAATCACAACAAAAAGGGTTAGAAATTTACATTGGATTAAATGTATCCATTAATCTAGTTCATAATAATAGGGATGTGTTTGGTCCTGGTTTAAGGTTAAGGTTATTTATCTCTCCCCAGAGTTTCTCTACACAAAATGTTTCCATTCTATTCGTTTAGTAAAGATTATTTTAATGACATCAAGTTACCTCCACCTATTGGCACCCTACACGATAATGAGGAAAACCAATTTGTTTTAACATAATGTTTGTTTTAAGGTCTTTTTCTTGACTTCCAGAGTGTTTTTCTTTGGAATGAATGGAGTTTTCCCATTTTCCAAGTACAAACAGCACATTTGTCACCTTATGACCATAACTCCACATTAGACTTTTGAGAGTCACAAACAGCTGGAACCAAATTCCTTGTGTGGGTCAACACACTTGGTCAATAAACCTGACTCTGATTCTTATTCATTAACCTCTAAAAGGTCCCTGCTTTATCATTCTTTCCATACATTAGTCTTAATGAGGTTTTAAGGAAGTGAATTTAAATTTCATCAGAAAGGATGGCTCTAATCATTCTAATCATAACAACAACAATCTTCATGCAAACAGTAAGCAAGTGCCCATGTTGATTGTCTGTCAGTTCTACTGTATATAACTGGATGACATCTTAAAAACCAGATCTAGGTTAGTGAGTTTCCACAAAATGTGGAACAGTAATGGCAAAAAGTTGAGCCAGAAATTATGTCTGGCCAACACTAACAACACTAAACCGTGAGCTAACGCAATCGGTCACAGGTAGAATTAACAGATGGAAAAAGTTTAGAAGGATATAGCCTATGTAACTGCAACAGCTTCCACATACTAACTGATAAGCTTTTTCAGGTGAATTTAGGACTGTACAAACAGCAGCCGGTTGTCCAGGAAAGGACACATGCAGAGATTCTGCTCTAAGGCAAACTGCACTCACTTTTTTAGTTGTTAGAGTTCACTTAGATGGAATCTGGACTGGTAAATATATCTGCTTATATAGTTAGAGCCAGAATGGGACAGGGTATGTCTTTATGTCCTCTTTGTGTAGTAGTGCTTTTCCAATTGATGTGGGTTGGACACATTAAACCAGGTGAAACTGTAAACCCTACCCAGTGAACAATGTGATCTGATGATATCACACTCTAATGTTTCACTTGCAGCACACCTTTAAATGTGGATTTACTGGCGGTTGCAATGGCACCGACTAGACCCACACTTTGTTGGAATAGTGTGATGACAGACACTGGTGTCTAAAGGTAACTTGCTCCCTTAAGTGAATAGTTTGTTGTTTCAGACAACAATCTACTGTCTCCTGAACCTCCTGATTATCTGAGTTAAATTAATAGACCCAGTGATTTAACACACTCCACTGGCTCCTATTGTTTGTAGTTCTGTCTGCAGGAAAAGTACCAGGTACCAGTAACTGCAAATGTATTGGATACAATCCTCATTCGTCAGTGTGTCAAAGGCTTTCTCAGCCCACCGAGTTGGTCCAACCAAGTCCAAGTTCGTGAATAGTTTTATTAAATCAGCATGCCGGCATGTCAGCTCTTTTATATTTGACTATATGCAGTGTGTATTTATCTTTGGAGCCTCATCAACGTTTATACTACTATTACAGCTAGCCTAGATAATAATTATGAATGCTTTGTGTTGTTAGCACCAATTGTGCTACAGGAAACCATCTTTTCTGACTGTTTTAACAACATAGTCACACATGGGGAGAATATGTTTTCAAGTTTAGACAATCAAAAGCAGATACAGATCATATGCCATAGTATGTTTGTATGTACCGCACCTGTGCTAAATTCCTTCAAACTCTATGACATCCAAAAAGAAGGCCTTTCAGAACTGATGTTTATAATGAATGGCATTAGTGTTTATAACATTAAGAAATAATGAACATAAATCATAAATATATACTCATTGACTATTTTATTGGGACCACTTACCTGTACGTCTGCTCCTTAATACAATTTTCTAACCAGCTAATTATGTGGCAGCAGCACAAAGAGCTTCAGTTAATGCTCAAATCAAACATCAGAACAGGGAAAGTGTGATCTTAGTGACTGTGGCATGGTTGTTGGTGCCAGTGGGCAGGTTTGAGTATTTCATAAACTGCTGATGTCCAGGGTTTTTTGCAGACAACTGTCTCTAGACGTAGACACAGATACTGAATGGTGTGAAAAATGACTAATACATAATATATTGCAGTTCTGTGGTAGCCAGATTAGTCACCAGTAGTCACCGATTCTGCGATACAGGACTGTTTCAGTGAACCTGAGCCCATTATATTCTCAGATTCCTGAATGGACTCAAGGTTCATTACAAAATAACCAGTTAAATGATATAACACTTCCTGCAGCTCTAATTCTCATATAACCTCTAATCACAGCTGATTGAATAATAACAGGAACAAGCAGGGGTTCTGGTGTCCCTAATAAAGTGGCCAGTCAGTGTATACTGTATTCCACTACTCCACAATGCTTGCTTAGAAATTAGTATATATACATGTACAGATCACTATTTGAACTAGAACCACATAGAGGTATGATGTATAAAATTAAAAAATGAAATTTAGAATTGATTAAGGTTTGTAGTATTTTAGCAAGTTGTACAAGGAATAAGCAAACAATATACCAAATATAGCAAATACCTTAATATAAATACACAGTTTTATATTAACATGTACAAAACTAAAAAAGAAAAAAGACACATAAATCAGATATTGGTCTCATGCAAAACTATTGTTCTGTCTAATATTACAAAAAAAGTTATTTGTATACAGTAAACTACCAAATGTGGAAATCAAGCAAATAAATAATTAAAGTGTAAAATGTAAATGTAAAATAAGTAAAGTGGCATTTCGCTTTATTTTCTATTATGTATCTATGCATTCACAAATAACTAAAGGTGCTTTTTCAGGGCCGAACCCCTGCCACTGCATGATGTTTCACTGTCCTCAGTTAGGTGGCGCCATTGTTTACTGTCACACATTACAATGAACCACCTTAAGAGCTATTTAAAAACAATAATCTGTCCCTTTTTATAAAATATCAGTCTGTCAAACCGTCAGTACCTTGTTTCACTTATTTCAAGGCAATGTGTTTCAGCATCTCTGCATCACATCCTGTTTTAGTGCCTATTTCTTTTATAGACTTTAAGAAATTCCACATCATTTCTTTAAATAATAAAACAGACATTTCTGGAATTATACAGATATTTTGTATTCAGAAAAAAAGGCACAGTATGACCTGAGTATTCGAGTATTTAAATAAAAAATATTCTAAATCTAACATTTTACAATTTCAGATAAATGTTACCTCATAAGAAAGATAAGAACAGTATTATGACATTGATTTATCTATGTGCAGTAGAAGCCAAAAGGTTACATACACCTAGGATAAAGTGTTCAAAATTTCTACATTTCATGTTACTATACATTTCCTGTGTTAGGGCAATCAGTGTATATCTTTATATCCTTAAGAGGTCATAGCAAAGAGACAGATTTGTTACAACCGTTACTTAATCAGATTTTCTCAGTATAACCTACAAACTCCAGTGTAGCTTTTTTATGACAGTCTTAGACAGGGGTAGACATTTTCTTCCTTGTACACTAATGTAATGTAGATTTACATACACTAATGCTACCAACTCCTCCACCAGTACTGATAGTTTGTTTATGCCTGATAGTTCATCTTTGCCTCATTCCTCTATAATACACTAATGTCAATTGGGAAAGCCTCTTGTGCAATCAGGGGTGTGATATAGGTGTGTGAGATTCCGGTGTACATAAACCTTTGGCCATATAGTGTATCTACAGGAGTAAAGAAGAACCAGATCTTGGTGGTGTAAATTTTTTTTTTTTGTGGACTTGGCAGAGTTGCATGGATTTTCTCATGCTATAGTATACAGCTGCTCTCTCAGTCCTTAAATCAGTTTCTGGAATGTTCCATACTGTATAAAGAGACACTGAATTTCTTGATCTGCTATCTAATCAAATGTTTTACATTAAGCTCTAATATGAAAAAAGTAGATGCCTTAATTGACTAAGAGATCTTAAGCCTAGACGTATTAAACTTTTGGCATGAACTGTATAAAAAAACGTGTGCTGACTTCCTAAAAAACACTTTAGAGAAGATCAGGCTTTGTCATCATTTTCACATTCACTTAAGCATTCCCTGATCTGCTGCCAAAGTCGGAAGTATTGTCCATATGCTGTGTTCCATCGTGACCAAGCAGACATGCTGAGACGTGTCTTTAGTTGGCAGAAGCGAGTCTTGGTTCAAGCCTTAGAGACAGATCGTACAAAGTGTCATCGTCCATAACGAGCGATTTGTCAAGCAGAAACTGTGTCACCTGGTCAGAAAGAGTGTAAATTGCAAAATGTTTGGCAGAACCACTTTCAGTCAGAAATGCTACAAAATAAAAAGTAATGTCTTTAATTTGGATTTGGTCCAATGCTCACTAGTTAACGTACCTTGGGTTGATGATCTATCCTGTAGGAGGCTTGCTGAAACTGTCGAATCTCTCTTATGATGAGAGAAATCTGTAGATTATAAACAGGGAGAAATACAGAATTCTTTTCTCCATTACTGCTCACACTCACAATGCATCTAAATCTACCAACATAAGTAAGATGAAAACCAAAAAAAGTTCGGATTGAACAAAACAGAGAAGAATGATATACTTTTATGACACTTATTTTCAATAAACAAAGTGCAGCAACAGTGATAATAGGAGTTTTATCCACAGACTCTTTAGACATTTCCCAACTTTGTTCTGAATAATGACACACAACTTCATGCATTAGTATCGCTTATGCCACAAAACTTTACATTTGAAATATAACACTGGAATAAGTCTCAAATTTACCAAATGTATCACTGTCAAATTGACTAACCAATAGAGTGTTGTCTCTTTGTAATTCGGGTTATAACCTAATGCAGGCACCCAAATGGACATTGCATATACGTCTATAGAAGAAGCAGCCTATTTTTTGTCACATATACATTATAGCACAATAAAATTATTTCCTTGTATATCCCAGCTTTGGAAGGCGGGATCAGAGCACAGTCAGCCATAAAGCAGTGTCCCTGGATCAGAAAAGGTTAAGGGCCTTGCTCAGAGGCCTAACAATGGCACCATGACAGTATTGATGCTTGAATCCCAACCTTCTGATCAACCGCCCTAACCAATTGAGCTACCACTGGCTCTACTTTTAGAATTTCTAGTATAATAACAGTTAACCTGATGTTTACCTGGCAACTTTCTTAGGCTGTGTGTTTACACAGGAATTTAATTTAGCCTAATGTTTGATACCCTCAATCACGCTGGTTGGTTTACACAACACTGTACAATAACTCTTCGTTATTACATATTACTAATATATACTATGTGTATGTTAGGCTGACCTCCTAATATGGCTGATCTACCAATATATACTATGTATATATGTGTATATAAAAAGAAATGATTGTTGTGAAAAAAGCATGCTTTAAACTCACCATTCTCATTTTAGAGAAATTGACCAGCCCCTCTTCTGTGAAATTTGGTGTACCTTCTTCAATAAATGCCAAGTCTGTTAGGTACATGCCCAGATATGGTACACATGGAGGATTGCAGCTGTGGGTGATAAACAACAACGACAATAAAAATATAGTATACACTAATCTAGAAAAATCTAAATTCATAAAAAAAAAAAATAATGACAAGCTTACTTTTTTAGGGTTTCTCTTAGGTTTTTAAATCTCCCTTCAGAAGACACTGTTTTCTGCAGCCTGTCCATTACTGCTTTGGTCTAATGAAAAAAAAAAAAAATAATAATAATAAATAAATAAAAAATAAACAACTTTTTATTCACCTTTTTTTTTTAACAAAACAGAAGTCTATACAGACCAAAATGCATTAATTTTCACTGCTTTTAAATAAAATGCATTCAGTGACCTCTTTTAAAACCCTTGTCATTTGTACAAACCACCAAATGCTTTCAAAACAGAACTTTGGCTGAATTCTTGCAGTAACCATATTGAAATATATGAGGTTTTTGGCACAGGTTTTACACCAGATGCCCTTCCAGGCACATTTTATCTGGGCTTGGGACCAGCACTGAGAGTTAACCCTTCAGTGGCTGGGTTGGTTACAGATACCTGAGTCTCTGGACCACTAGGAATTAGCAGAATGTTTAAAAGTAATCCCAATGTTAATTACAGTTTCAGCTGAAAGCCCCCTCAGGTGTCCTGTTTTTACTTTTAGTATTTCACTGCAATCTTTTAGAAAAATGGTATGATTCTCTTTGGAAACATTGATCAAGGAAAATAGTAGTTGGGGGAGAAGAGTTGCAAAAAGAAGGCTAATGATATATTTCTGTAAAGATATTCACAAAATAAAGGATATTTAATCAAACTGCAGCATTTCTGATTCATTGTTGTTATAGTATACATTATTTTAATAATCCAGTCAATACAATGAAAAGAAAATAATTGATGCAAAGCAAAAAGACATGTAGAAAAGTTTTTTTTTGTTTTGGAGACAAACTGTTTGGAAGTGATTCATGTTGCCGGTGCAGACTTTTGAAAAAGCGTCTTCACTGTTGACTGATACTTGTTAACAGTTGAAAAGCTGTAATAGTCAAGACAGTTATATTCTTTCACAATGAACTAAACATCTAATGAAAAATAATTTCTCTACCTATTCCTAAAATGTAGAAATTTAGGTTAATTGAGGTCAATTTCACATGTTAGTGTACCTGCTTGCAGACTTTGGCCCAGGTCTTTTTCAGCCTGTATATGGCACTGCGATTGAGAGCAGATGTGATCTCCAGCACGCCGTTGTAGTTGTTGAGGCAGCGACAGATATCGGCTACTGCCAACCATTTCTCGATTGAGTTGGCACGGGAGCTCACCTCTGTGTGAGACATGATCTCAGATGCCACTAGATTACTCATCTGAGCACGAGAGATCCAGAGAGAGAGAGATAGAGAGAGAGAGGCATTAGCTGAAAGAAGACAGTCAAACTCGCTTCAGTGCTTTTTTCCCCTGCTTGCTTACATCATTAAAATGCTGACTAGTCTTCATGATGTACGGAGTTCTTTCATTTTTGTCCACTTTCATCCATCCTTGGCCAAGAAATTCCCTGATGAAAGCAACAGGCATATTACAATGGTCAGGGCTGTACAGTGCAACATATACGTCTGTGATTTGTACAATTAATAGACTTACCACTGTAGCATGGGTGCGATACAGATTTGCATGTTCATAACACAGCCTCTTAATAGTGTGATTGTACTTGTTTGTGTGAGTGTGTGTGTGAGATTGATGGAGCACTACTACTAAACTTGGTAGTTGTAGTCTATTGTATGATTAAAACTCGTGTCTCAGCTGCATTGAGTCATTTTGTCATTTACTGTTGACGGGAAAATGAAGCATTATTTTCGTCATCCACGAAAACCCCAAACGAGCCCGCAAGGAAAAAAATAGAGTTTTTTTATTTAGTGACGTCTGACCACAAATCTGTTCTACTTTGATGTGTAATGTTGAGGTGTAAGATGTGTAATGTTTCTGCACTCCTCCATTTTCCCTTCCTTTACACACCTACATCATGCTCCTGTCACATGAACATCCTGGTGAAGAAAGCCCAGCATCCTCTCAGACACTTAAGGGATTTTATTCTGCCTTCTAATGTGCTAGAGAACTTGCACCATCAAGGGCGTGTATGCGTGAGTCGTGTTATTCTTATGTACTTTGTATATTCTACTGTTCAGCAGGTTCGACTGCAAGATACTCACTCATAGGGAATACTTCTAAACACAATATGGTCCAGTAAGGTGATCTGCTCAGCCAGCTCCATGGCAGACAGAGACTCAAAACACTCCATTTTGGAGTATTCAGCCTAGGAACCATATACAAACACATAAAATCTACAGTGGTATATTTCAGTGTTAGCTTACAGTTATCTCCCTACACTAAACAGGAAATACTAAGCTGTGGCTTGTATCTGTATAATTCTAATTATTTATCTGACTGATTTATGTAGCTGCTTACAGAAGAGATGAGATAGCAAGGAGGAACTAGCATTGATTCTTTATTAGACTGTGGCTTGGCTGACAAGGAAGAAAGCATTTTAGCTCAATAGTTCACTCTAAACAATCAATACACACTAATTCTGAGTGAGGCACACAGACCATGCTCACCGTATAGAGGATATCTTTGATTTTAAGCTGCGTGTCATCTGGTTCTTCTTGAGAAATGGCACTGAAATAGAATAAAAACAAGCAGGTTAGATGGATATTATTTTCTGTCAGGATTAACACAGAGTGTTTATTTCATTCATTTCATTTATTGTTATATGTAGATATAAAAAAACATGCTGGTACACTGTGCAGCGTTCGGATATAATGGATGTGAATCATTGACACGTCAGAAAAAAATCACACAAGAGAAACTTGTGTGTTTTCGTTTCTTAAGGATCTTCATGCAGGAGTTAAATGTGTTCACTGTTAAATATACAGTATCTTACTGGAGTGAGTACACCCCTCACATTTTTTTGTAATTATTTTATTATATCTTTTAACGTGACAACACTGAAGAAATGACACGTTGTTACAATGTAAAGTAGTGAGTGTACAGCTTGTATAACAGTGTAAATTTGCTATCAGTTCAAAATAACTCAACACACAGCCATTCATGTCTAAACCACCGGCCACAAAAGTGAGTACACCCTAAGTATAAATGTGCAAATTGGGCCAAAAGTGTCAATATTTTGTGTGGCCATTATTATTTTCCAGCACTGCCTTAACCCTCTTGGGCCTGGAGTTCACCAGAGTCCCTCAGGTTGCCACTGGAGTCCTCATCCACTCCTCCATGGCGACATCACAGAACTGGTGGATTTTAGAGACCTTGCACTCCGCCACCGTCAGTTTGAGGATGCCCCATAGATGCTCAATAGGGTTTAGGTCTTGACACATGCTTGTCCAGTCCATCACCTTTACCCTCAGCTTCTTTAGCAAGGCAGTGGCTGCCTTGGAGGTGTGTTTGGGGTCGTTATCATGTTGGAACACTGCACTACAGCCCAGTATCCAAAGGGAGGAGATCATGCTCTGCTTCAAGATGTCACTGTACATTTAATTCAATTCAATTTAATTTATTTGTATAGCGCTTTTAACAATTACCCATGGTCTCAAAGGATCTTTACAGAAGTATGGAAACAGAAGAGAAAAAAAGAAATAAATATATAATAAGAAAAAATAAGGATACAAATAAATCAATGAATATATACAGTTAAAATAAATTTAAAAAAGATTAACTTAAAAGTTATGATAGTATAGCAAGGAAAAACTCCCTGAGATGATATGAGGAAGAAACCTTGAGAGGAACCCACACCCAGAGCAGTGGGTAGCCATTTATGCTGCGGTGCCCAGGGAGCAGTCAGGGGGTTCGGTGCCTTGATCAAGGGCAACTCAGTCGTAGTATTGCCGGCTCAAGACTCGAACCCACAACCTTACGGTTAGGAGTCAAACTCTCTAACCATTAGGCCACGACTTCCCCAATGTAAATGTAAATAATGCCATTTCTACAACAGTTTATAATATTGCAATGAAGAGCTCCTGAGGAACTAATGGGTCATTGTCATCAGACAGCTGACTGACACAACATTATTTCAAAAGAAGGCATGAAAAATAGATGTGTTAAAAGTAGGAAAAATGCCAACTGTAAGGATCTGACGACTCCCGTTATTTCAATTCCAACAAATACGTTTGACGCCCAGCAACCACCAACCCCACACTCTCAGTCACAGGACTTTTGATTATGTTTACCTGTTCCAAATTTTGTAAGGATGTCACTGTGTTTAGATGTTCATCGTGAGGCATACGCCCCTTTTGTGAGATCAGTGATGTTACTAAGCTGTAATTTTCCCTTTTTTATCTTCTCTGTTTTCCTTTTTTTTTTTACTCCGTTTGACAGGTTTTTCTTTCCTGCGTTTTCAACATTTGTTGAAAAGTCTGTATTTATTTATTGTCCTTTATGTGTCCATTACTTTGGATTACAGGAGCAAAAAAATTACATCAACTTCTCATTGTCAGACAAAGCAAAGTTATTGCAATTGTAGGAAAGCTTAAAAAAATCTTTAAACAAGTGTTATGTGTTTTGGAAGTTCAGAATTTTCAATTTGCAAATATTAATGGCCTCAGTGGTTGAACCTGTACAATGAAACCAGCCTTCGAGGTTGGGATATGTGAAGAATGAGTTTGATGACTTCTGGTACAACCTTAGTATGTTGGTTATGGCTTTTCTTTCCTGAGGTAGCAGATCAGGATCCCTCAGCACTTCTTCTAGCAGATTGATCACTCCAGCCTTCAGTTCTCTGTTCATATCAAAGTCCTGTGCAGGACACACACACACACACACACACACACACACACACACACACACACACACACACACACACACACACACACACACATTAAAAATATTTGTTTACACTTAAGAGTAAAACAACAGCACGTTTATAGCATATATAGGAAAGAACAAATAAAATGATTCATTTTGAAATGGCTTCCTTTTGAAAGATCTCAAATAGTTTTTCACTATTTGTTCCTATCCAGTACCCAGCTGCAACTCTAGGATACAGATAGGCCTGGCAAGCTTGTTACAGAGTCATGGCAAGCAAGCTTTATAGGTGTTTCCCTATCAGAAAAGTTTCCAAGAATACACCCTTGATGCTACTCCAGTCTATCACAATATACACATTAACTCACTTTTACAAGAAAAACCCCACACTTCATGGCAACACCCAGCCAGTTACTTTGATAAACACAAAACGTGTCATGTCCTTTCTTGGCCCCTGACACTTATTGGGAGTGGAGGCAGTGATACAGAGCTGTAGGGGTCCTGCTGACATTTCACTGCAATCATTACCAATTGTGTGGAATAACGGTGATGAACAGAGCAACTCTGACAGAGGGATAAGGCATAGGAATCCAGAGAGCCAGTGCACAACACTTAAGTAACAATAGTAGACTGTTTAGGTTTAACACACAACGTTTGCAGTAAAACAGACAACCTGTTGGGTTGTTTTAAGCATTCTTGAAACAGCAGCTTTTCCTGATTAAGAATACTTTATTCTTTGTTCCAAGACATTGATCTTGTCCAATTGTACCATGAACCAATCGGATGTATCAAAAAAATGAGACACGAGTTCATGTGCATTATTCACATCTACATTCACACCTAGGGGCAATTCATTGTAGTCAGTTTACCTACTGGCAGCTTTTTCAGGAGGTCAATCTGGAAATTGGAGTATCATAAATCTCCACTTAGATGGTAAACCAAGATAAGAATCAAACCCAAGACCCAAAAACTCTAGGAACTCTACTAAGAATCTACCATTTACTATCATCCTTACATTAGATTACTCAGGGATTCTCTTTAATTGTCTGACTTCTGTTATTTAGTTGCATTTTTAATGACCTGCTTGAAATGTACCCAAAACTATATAAAATGCTCTTGGTTTACTTCCAGGTTCAAAGTTACTAAAACTATACTGTAATAGAAAATGAAGTATTTAGCAGTCATTTTATGTTGCCTGTAAAACGCATATACAATTGATATCCATAATATAGAACTGACCTGCGAATGCTTGGATACCCAGTGTCGCAGGACATTGAGAACCCTGTTAGTGGCGGCCCGGCGGATAAGAAACTCCTTGTCGTATGACTTCTCTGGGCTGGTGAAACCTAGTGAGAGTGAATAGCTAGTATTAGGCTATCATACATTATATAACCAAAGGTTTGTGGACATCTGACCATCACACCCACATGCACTTTATGAACATCTCACTCTAAATTTTTTCCACTTTACTGTTCTAATGGGGGGGGCATGATGGCTTAGTGGGTAGCACGTTCGCCTCACACCTCCAATTCATGCCTCCGCCTTGTGTGTGCGGAGTTTGCATGTTCACCCGGGTTTCCTCCGGGTACTCCAGTTTATTCCCCCGATCCAAAGACATGCATGGTAGATTGATTGGCATCTCTGGAAAATTGTCTGTAGTGTGTGATTGCGTGAGTGAATGAGAGTGTGTCTGTTCCCTGCGATGGGTTGGCACTCCGTCCAGGGTGTAACCTGCCTTGATGCCTGATGACGGGTGAGATAGGCACAGGCTCCCCGTGAACCGAGGTAGTTCGGATAAGCGGTAGAAAATGAGTGAGTGAGTGTTCTAATATACTCCACTCTCCTGGGAAGGCTTTTCTTTTTTGATCGGAAAAAAAATCCCATTAAGGCACAACAGATGTAGTGAGATCAGACAGGTCTGGGGTGCCGACTGCATTCCAGTTTATTCCAAAGCTGTTCAATGGGGATGAAGTCAGGACGCATTGTTGGCCAAAATACTTGGTAAACATTGCTTTGCTTAGTACACAGGAGCATTGTCATACAGGAACAGGGTTGGGCTTCTTAGTTCCAGTGAAGGGAATCTGTAATGTTACAGCATACAAAGACATCCTATAGAATTGTTTGCTTCCAGCTTTGTGGTAACAGTTTGTAAAAGAACCACATAAAGATGTGATGGTTTGGTGTCCACATACAGCATTTTTAGCCATATAGTGTATTCTCGACTAATCGAGATTTCAAGCATAAGAGAATGATTCATATCACTCTATAAAACAGTTTTTAAACCAAAACCAGCTGCCCTTTGGGACCTTGTCATGTTGGACATGGCCCATGGAGAGCTTGATGATGAAGCTCTCATGGCTCATAAGTAATGTCTGACCTTGAAGGCCACTATGACTATGTCCAACTGCTGCTATGGCAAAGGAGGAGGCAGGAGACACCTTTCAGTGCAAATTCTCCATGGACTGACCTGTCAGATCCCGGCAGGATATGATGGTTGTCGGGAAACAGCAAAAAAACAAATCTAACAGCACTATGTATGGCTCGGGTGCTGTTGTTGATGTTAGAAATGAGAGATGTGAGAAATTTGAGAAATCCAAAATCTTTACCTCCTGGCTGTCTGTAACGCGGGTGTCGTGGGGTGGAGGAAGGGGTAGAGGACAAGCTGCACAGAGATAAGTCTCCTGACTCAACAGAGGTAGGAGTCTCTGGGATGAACTTGTCAAATGACAAAGACTCTAAATCTGTCAAGCAACAAAATAAACGTTATTTAAATGACTCTTCTGTGGTATTAAGGACTAACACAAGCAAATATTTAACACAAGCTGCCTCAATTGCTGAAATGTTTCACAAAATATACATAATGTATGAAGTGTTTCATAAGATCATTAGTCAAGTTCTGATTTATAAGGTAAGTGTAAAATGTGAAAATGTACGCTTATCCTCATGGTGGCAGCAGAGCAAATGGAACAGTGAGATAAAAATATCTAATTAGGCTGCTTGCAATGTCTATAAATCCTGAAGCTTGAAATGAAGAAAAGGCAGCCATTGTGTACCAGAACCTGAGCCATCTAAATTTTAATTTGGACATGATTTTCCTCTCAGGACAAAGATGATCCCCATTCCTTATACCATGTTAGATCACAGAAAAGCCCTTTCCTAAGCTGTTTTTAAGGATTCCTCTGTTTATATGCCTCTTTGTGTGTGTTGGAGATTGAGAGAGAGAGAGAGAGAGAGAGAGAGAGAGAGAGAGAGAGAAGTATTATTGTTGTTATTTTTTTATGATAATTAAGGGAGTCGATTAAAGGCACCAGTTCGTCATCTTTCAGGTTTGGTGCGAATTTATATGCACACATGCAATCTTTAAATTAGAATTTTTCAGAAGATGTGATTATGTATTTTATTGTGGTTAGGATTATTTGAAAATGTAAATTATTATTTATGTGTCTAATGAGGCAATCCAGATTTCAATCTTTTCTAAGCCAGTGCAGGCTGGTTAACCAAAAGGCCAATCAAATAAGAAGATAAAGACAAAGTTAATCCAAGTAATTCTTCTATGTTGGATTTAAAAATAAATTTACACAGTGTGGTAATGCACTTTTACACTGACATTGAACATTAAATAATAACTCTAAGGTCATTGTATTTGAATGGGAAATAGATAAAGTCTCTTCACTTACTCCGCCTAACACTCCTCCTTAGCTTGCCGCAGGTTGCGTCAGTACGTGGGAGTTCCCCACCTTCCTCTGGTGTGCTGGGGCCTAGCTCTGGGGAACTGGGGCCCTTGCTCAGGTCCAGTGGAGCTTTAGTACAGTTGGGGGGTGGAGAAGAGATCATGGGGTTGTAGGTGGATGTGGGACTACTGACTGTTAAGGACGAGGCTGAGAGATCCAGAGCCATGGCTTTCACACCACTTACAGGTGAGCTGAGCGACAGTTTACGACAATGCATGGGTGAAGATGTCCATGAAGGTATTGAAAGAGGAGGAGGTGTAGAGAACTTGCGTGACAGACGGGGGGACTTGTTGTTCTGTAGATCATTGCCCCACGGGCCTTGGTTAGTGGCAAAAAAGAGCTCTAGAGACCTGGGAGACCAGAAGAGGTGCAGAGGCGTAGAGATGGAGAGAGAAAGCCGAGAGATTAATAAATACATAGCAACACTGTTTTCACTGAAGCAAGAAGCATGGCAGATTTACTCGGAAAACAGCTTTCAAAACGACTTTACAGAGTCGAGGGAATCCCTATGGTCCCCAGGAATTTAGTACTGGGTGTTATGGTTGCTGTGATGATGGAAGACATACACAGCACTAAAATTAGTCTATAATTAACAGACTGAGGTCATTAGCTACGATGCACACAAAAAATACATAAGAGGATAAAGGTGAGTATGAGAATGGGATGAGAGAGAGGAGGAGAAGGACTAATAAAAAGTCATGATAGATTTACTTAGACTGGTCCAGGGCAAGCCTTGTGATCTTCAGGCTGTAGTCTGGACAGATGGAGGAGATGGACAAACGGTCAGTTGAGTGGTGCTGAATCCTGAAAATGGCAGTGATAGTGGAGCAGGGAGGAAGGTAGAGGGTTTGACGTACAGCTCAATTGACTGTACACACCACCATTACACAACAAACACAGAATGTTTTTTTTTATTTTTTTTTATGTATAGGTATTGCATAAGTGTAAAACTATGAAAACCAAGAAGTTATCAAGACAGAACAGAGAAAAATATTGGTTACTATAAAATGTGCCAATGTGTACATCCTACAGAATGCCATTGAATCCTTTTCAAAAATGGAAATATTCTAGAGTCCATCTACCAAATCTCAGTGACTGGGTAAGGACGGCATTAGCAAGAGAAGCAAGTCAAAGGATCCAGGGTAAGTGTCATCATGATGCTGCCACCACCATGTTTTACTGTAAGAACAGTCTTCCAAGGGTGATGAGCAGTGTTGTGTTTCAGCCAAATGGAGCATTTTGGGTCAAGGCCATATCATTTTTCTATTCTATATTTATTCTTCACCAGCAGTGGCACCAGAGAATTATGAACGCAGGTGCTGAGGACATGCCAGTTTAAAGGGGAAGCTGAGCCAATACAAATAATATTTGCAAAATAAGTCTTGGGCTTATGTTTTTAATCATTTTTATTTGATATATTTTTTAATTTTATGAAAATAAAGAAGCACTATGTTTACAAAATAAAATAATTTGGCATAGACAATCATTGAAAACTTCAGAATTTCAGTCAATGGTAATATAACAAACACCAATAGCACTAGGGTTATATATTTACCAGATACTACTTAATAATAGTTACCAGTTACTATTTTGAGTCTCAAACCACCAGGACAGTGCAACTTAAATTTTTATTATTATTTGATGAATTAAAGAAGATGCTGTCTCTGCATATGTGGGAAAATCTTCTTCAGATTGCTCCGTGTCCAAACAATCAACATTTGAAACATTTTGTACCTCGAGCTTAGGTATGTTTATATTGTCATTTTCACTAAAAGCAGTATCTGAATTAGAATTACCAGGCACAATATTATTTATTAAGTATTAAATATTATTTAGCACAAGAAACCGCTCCATTTTTAAAATGAAATGTAGTAATATTACACCTATGCAAGCGTAGCTGCAACTTGTCACGTGATGTTATGTTACACATGCGTAATACGTAAATGTTTTTACTTTATTTCATTTGTTCTGGGGTTGCTCTGCGGGAGCGTTGTTCTTTCTTGGGGATGCTGAAGCACCTGCTAGCCACACTCTGTCAATTCAATTCAAATCAAGTTTATTTGTATAGCGCTTTTTACAATAGACATTGTCTCAAAGCAGCTTTACAGAACATAAACTCTGTCACCACCTATGTTCTCCACCATTCCATTTTTCAAACTTCAAAAAGAGTTACATGTGGCTCAACACACTTTCATTAACCCCAAGCTGTGATGTTTCATCTCCCCAGCTCCTTCAGAGTTACACTTGGACTCTTGGCTGAATCTTTAATTACTGCCCTCCATACCCAGTCAATGACCTTTGATGACCATCCTCCTCTAGGCAGAGTTATGTTTGTGCCATTTTCTTTTCATTATTTAGTGATGTTTCTCTGCAGGATGTTCACATTTAGAATATTTTTAATAACAAAACCCTGATTGATACTTTCCCATACTTTCTCGTGAACATGTTTTGGCATCTCCTTGGACTTCAGGATGCTAAGTATATTATTGATGCTTTAATTGCATACAGATAGGTGGGGGGTGAATACTTATGCAATCAAAAAGCCTGTTTATTTGTGAGGCCTGACCTGACAGGTATGGAGGTAAATGGCCTCCTGTAGATGTCGTTCAATTTGTCCATGACCACAGCCGCAGTGGTAAAGATGCGGTATGTGTGCAGGAACGTGTTAAGGAAGTCGATGGAAAGAAAACGCAGGTCAGTGAGCCGCTCCAGAAGACGGTCAACGCTGGCGTAGCGGATCTGTGGCACCTTGCATGAGTTGAGTGTCTTGCTGAAGCAAATATCCACATCATCGTTGTGTAACCTTGTATCTGACCTGAAGGGAACAGTGACTTTTGTGTTTCAGAATTTTGCTTCAAAAGGTATTTCAAGTGAATGGGCAAGTTAAAGTCAAACACTGACAGAAAGTTTTAAATCTGTGTTGATTTTGACAGTATATCCTTAAACATAGAAAAAAAAAGATCTATGTTGTGATTTATATAAAGCAATTATATATTTATATATAAATTTGTATTTAGATATAGAGATTCATTCTGTTATACTTTTGCAGTATGTGCTATAATACAGGAAATTGTATGTTGTTCTAATCAAAATTACATTATATACCATTAGAATTTATTACAGATGCTCCAATAAATTAGTAAAAAGAAAGATTTTAACTCATTTAAAAATGTAATCGTCGACAAGCTATAAAACAGGATGGATTGATAATAAAAAAATAAAGAATTGTGTGATGATTATTAGCTACTAGTTCAAAATGATACAGTCCTGACTGACCCACTTCAGTCTTCATTCATTTTCATTTCCTGAAAAGAAAGCCATTGCATTGTAATGGATATTTAATTTTCTTGAAATTCTTACTTGAGCATGTGAGGCACAGTGACTTTGGAGTTCTCTTCAAAAACACTGGTCATAAGGCCATTGCAGCGAATGTTATCGATGCACTGTGAGAAGAACCCCCCAAAAAACAGGAAGAAAAAACAATTTATATTTAACCTTTTTTTATTTTCACTTCCTACTTACCGCTTCATTCTTCAAATATGAAGACAATTCTTCAAAAAAAAAGACCATTCTACAATTCCAACATAAAAAAATGATGATAACAGAATACTGTAAAAATGTTTGTTTTAATGTGACAGAAGTGTGATGTGATAAAATTAGACTTTTAAGATTTTACAGAATAAATTAGTTTTACAGGCTACACCGAAGCAACTACTTAAGATAAAAAAAAGCAATTTACTATTGTTTTACTTATTAGTAACATTAGCAACTTTTTTTTTTTTTAAACTAGTTATATACTATATGTGGTATATCTGTATATTGATATATGACATATTAGTATGGCTGAAGAAGCTGTGTGTTGCAGCCCCAGTGGGACTCTGCAGCTGATGGGAGAAACTGGAAACACCCTCAAGCCCGCAACAAAACAAGCAGCTTGGGCTCCCCAGAGCTTTAACCCCGCTTGCACTACAAAAACACACAGCCCTCCAGAGATCCACCTGCTCGTGGCTATGGTGCTGAGTTTTAAGAAAGCTTTTTTCTGTATTTGTGTATGCATACCAGTCCAACAGTCCAGTTCATTCAAAGGTAAATGCTTGTATGGTTTATACTTGGCAAGAGTTACCTTGTTATATGTTTTGAACTTAAAGTGAACCACAGTTGCACACACTAATGCCTACCTGGCTGATGTCGCTGGTCCAGGCAGCTTTCTCTTGGCGAGACGGTGCCAGCAGGACTACTGCGAAGGACGGCCCATCAGCTGGCTCGACCAGCAGCTTAAACTCTAAATGACTGAAGCCCTGGCCAGCAGCAGTGTCTAAAAGGCAAAACAAAATTAATTTAAACATCGATACATGGCTTTAGCTTTTCCAAGAAGCCTTAAAATGGAACGAAACACACATACAGTATACGTCATCCGATTTTTAAAATTTTTTTTATTTTACCACTTATCCAGCACAGCGTCAGAGGGAACTTTGAGTCTATACCAGCTGACTGGAGGGACACCTTGGATGTGGTGCCAACAGAGCAGATAATAACACTCATATACATGCACACACACGCACGCACTCTTACATGCACACTCACAAACACATAAACACACAAACACACACATTATGGTCAATTTAGAGAGCAGAACAGATGTAGGAATCAAACCCCGGCAGTGTGAGGCAAACGTGCTAACCACTAAGCCATCATGCCCAATTTAAACAATTTTTGGAAGTTTATATTAGTTTATATTTTTAATTTTAATTTATATTAGTAATTACACCACAGCACTGCTAAATTCTCACTTCTCACTGTGCAGACACTGCCGATACTTTCTGTTGTATTTTCCGTAACAGCTGCTCTGACAATAATGCTGACTTTAACTCAATTCACAGGTTTATTCACTTATTGTAATAATGCTTTTATATTAATTGCAAATATACACAAACAGTTTGTCTTCTACAATGCTGACATTTGATTGAATCGGATATGAAGTACTCTGAGTACTTACAGTCTTCATCATTGGCATCCAGCTCTTCAATGAGTGTGCACTCTATAAGAGACAGAGTTCCTCCTTGCTATAAATTAAGAAGAAAAATGCTGTCATAATACTGCAAAACATTACGTGCTTTTAATCCCTTAAACTCCCAGAACAGACCCTTTGACATGTTCAGAATTAAAGTCCGCAGTATTATTCATTCATTCATTTTCTACCGCTTTATCCGAACTACCTCGGGTCACGGGGAGCCTGTGCCTATCTCAGGCGTCATCGGAGTGCCAACCCATCGCAGGGCACACACACACTCTCATTCACTCACGCAATCACACACTACGGACAATTTTTCCAGAGATGCCAATCAACCTACCATGCATGTCTTTGGACCGGGGGAGGAAACCAGAGTACCCGGAGGAAACCCCCGAGGCACGGGGAGAACATGCAAACTCCGCACACACAAGGCGGAGGCGGGAATCGAACCCCGACCCTGGAGGTGTGAGGCGAACGTGCTACCCACTAAGCCACCGTGCCCCCCGCAGTATTATATATATATAAAAAAAAAAAATATACAGAGGATATAAAAAGTCTAAACACTCCTGTTAAAAATTGCACATTTCTATGATGTACAGCTGAGGTCATAAGTTTACACAAACCTTACAGGATATGCAAAAGTTCCATTTGTATGATCCTTTATTATTATTTTTTAATTATTGACATTTTGAAGACTTGTCAGATGTTTTTCCACCTTTAATGTGATATACTACTCAACAACATTCAAGTGCTAAACAAATAGAAACATTTGCAAGCTGCCAATAACCTGGTTGCATAAGCATGGCGATGAGTAACTCACTTTGAGCAGATGCAGCTTGCCGCTGGAGGTGCGGTTGCAGATCAGAAGGTGTTTGGTGAAGAGGAAACACTGGCGCTCGCCCTCTTTGCGCAAAGACAGCGTGCCCAATCGCACTTTGCTCAGTTTGCCTCTTTCCACTGAAGGCAGCTGGATCAGAGAGCCTGAAAGATGGGGCTGGCTTATCGAGGAGAAGGAGAAATAGTATCTACTCTCAATCTAATTAGCTTCATTAGCAGACACTAGGTAATCATGGCTCATGCACTAACAAGCAAAGTAGTAGATACTTCAGAGGGGAAATAGTAGCTCTGTGTGACTCACCTTGTCGTACAAAGGTCTGACTGGTGTCTAAGAGGATATCGCAGCCTTCCACGATCATGCGCTCAATGGCAAGATTCTTACGGATGTTTTCTGTGTCACTTACTTCATCATGCATCATTCTGATAATGAATCCAATAAAAAAACACTTCGGCTGTATAACTGAACAATATACTACATATTAACAAGATTTTTTTAAAACACCTAATGGTTAAAAAAATACTGAAGGAATGTGTGATTGGTTAAAATCCGAGTGAAACCACATCATTTACACACAATTCCTATCACATTAGCTTATGGTACATGAGGGTATATGATATAAGAGTGAAGAATATTAATCAGGATTCATTTGATTTCAGTTTAGCGAAATTGATCTATCTGTAATTTTACACCACAGAGTAAAACATGATAGCTTAGTGTTATTAAGTGATAATATGTTATTTCTTCTCTTTTACTCCAATTGTAATGACACGTTTTGGATATTGATCTCAAGTTTTTTAAAAACAAACCTTAAAGTAATTCATTGTCTTTGATGACTTAAAAACAAGTGTGTGTTTTCAAGCCAGTTTAAAGTAAATCACTGATGAAATACGTATTAAGGGTTTAGCAATCATACAGAAATATAATTGTGCATACTTGGACAGCTCTTCTAGTTTAGATTTGGCAAAATCCAGACTCTTGCGTTCTACGTGCTCATGGGGAGTATGGGCGAGCAGCTCATGCAGAGTGATGATATATCGAGGAATCTGGAACACAGTGAGATTTAATAGTTAAGTTATATTGTAGGATAGGTCTTAAAAGACAATGCAAATGTTTCCTTTTGTCACCTGAAACATGGGGTAGGTCAGAAAGGTCTCCAGCATTCGGCCCTCGCAGGCAGCATTGACCTCGTACTGCTTGAGCAGCTTATCAAAGTCACGGTTCTGCTTGCAGTTCGCTAGAACCTGAAGACTGTACTGGTGATTCCGCACATATTCTTGGTAGATGTTTAACATTGGCAGCAATATATCAAAGAGGTCGGCTAAAAAGTGATAAAGATATTAAGAGGATTATTAACATTTAACTGAGTAAATCTTTAATCATGTTCAATTAATAAAGAATGTCACAGCTGATAAAAGTTTTTTTTATGGGTGTACATTTAGCTGGAACGATGAGGACTTGAGGTGTGAATGGGTATGCTTCCCAAAATGTCCTAGAATTACAGTTTCATTGCATAATTCCCTTCTGCTTATTTAATTTAATTCAATTTCAATTCAATTTACTTGGCTTTGCTGAAGAGAATTTTTTTTTTTTTTTTTTTACCAAAAAATACTTCTAAATATGTTTGTTTGATCAGTATATAAATGAATGAGGTTGCATTGCTATTTCTGATTACTGGGGAGTTACCTCCCCACCCACCCGCTCGAAATATGCCCCTGATGAAGTGTAAATTTCTAATATGACACAATGTGAGATCATGGTGTATATGAGAGCTGCAGTAAAAATATATTTGTTCCTTATCAATACACACATTCCTGTTTTTGATTTCATAGTTACTTTTAATTTGGTATTTTTTTTTACCTGTAGAGAACATTTAATATTATGTGCTTATAAATAAATAAATAAAATTAGCTTATGGCACTTACCTAAAACTAATCTTGGCCAGTTGGCAATTCTTGCTTTTAGGCCTTGGTGAAATATCTCATGAAGAAACATTATAGTTTCACTTGGGAGTAAAAAATAAGTTTAGATGAGAAATCTTTTTTCATAGTGACATCACTATCAACAGTGTCTTCTGAGAAGGTCAATAACAGTGCCGAGCTGTACTGAGTATAATATGAGAGCAGTATAATTTACCATAGCTGGAATATGGAATAGAAATATATATACCTATTGAGGAAGATGCTGCTAACATCATCATGGCCCATCGGAGGTTTTTTGGAACTGGCAGCCATCCTGAGTGGCCTCAGAAAGCAGTTAACCAGGATGGACAACTGAAGCACATATTCAGTCTCAGCCTCCAACATGTTGAAGACAATCTGGTTCCTTTTTCTCATACTTTCAGCATGGGGTGAGCAGATATAGTCTTGAACAATGATCTTCCACTTTCTCCGGCAAAGCCAGCCACGCATGAAGCTTTGTATCTACAAGCACCATAAACCTCCTTAGCATTATTAAGGTCATTATGAATTTTACCTTTTACAATTTCTCATCTTTCAAATATATCTCATTCATACAACTAAGTGGTTAAGGGTTGAGGGCTTTGCTCAAGGGCTCAGCAGTGGAAGCTTTACCGTGTTGGCTCTGGTGTTTGAACTCACAATCTTCCAAGCCATTCTAGAGCACATTAATCACTGAGCTATTTTATATTGCTCTATACCACACTATTTACATTACTCTATAGTGTACTATTTTGTGCTACATGACAATACACCAAACTATACTATTTTATAGAATAAAACACTGTACATTTTATGCTCCACACCACTATACTATACATTATTCCATATCCTTTTACACCACACTACACTTTACCATTTTATTCTACACTTCACTATACTCCACTACGGCATGTTTTACCCCACTCCACTAAGCTTGCGTTTTACTATACTACTCTAGACTTCACTCCAATAAAACATTTTATAATCCACTCCACTATACTGTACTACATTGCACTACACTTCACTTTACCATTTTATACTATACTTCGTACCACTATACTACACTACACAATAAAATGTTATACTACACTCCACTATAATACACTACACAATAACAATTTAAATACACTCCACTATACTACACAATAACATTTTATACTACATTCCACTATACTACACAATAACATACATTTTATACTACATTCCACTATACTACACAATAACATTTTATACTACATTCCACTATACTACACAATGACACATTATACTACACTCCACTATACTACACAATCACATTTTATATTACATTCCACTATACTACACAATAACATTTTATACTACATTCCACTATACTACACAATGACATTTTATACTACACTCCACTATACTACACAATAACATATTATACTACACTCCACTATACTACACAATAACATTTTATATTACATTCCACTATACTATACAATGACATTTTATACTACATTCCACTATACTACACAATGACATTTTATACTACACTCCACTATACTACACAATAACATATTATACTACACTCCACTATACTACACAATAACATTTTATACTACATTCCACTATACTACACAATAACATATTATACTACACTCCACTATACTACACAATAACATTTTATACTACATTCCACTATACTACACAATGACATTTTATACTACACTCCACTATACTACACAATAACATTTTATACTACATTCCACTATACTACACAATGACATTTTATACTACACTCCACTATACTACACAATAACATTTTATACTACATTCCACTATACTACACAATGACATTTTATACTACACTCCACTATACTACACAATAACATTTTATACTACATTCCACTATACTACACAATGACATTTTATACTACACTCCACTATACTACACAATACCACATTATACTACACTCCACTATACTACACAATGACATTTTATATTACATTCCACTATACTACACAATAACATTTTATACTACATTCCACTATACTACACAATAACACATTATACTACATTCCACTATACTACACAATGACATTTTATATTGCATTCCACTATACTACACAATAACACATTATACTACACTCCACTATACTACACAATAACATTTTATACTACATTCCACTATACTACACAATGACACATTATACTACACTCCACTATACTACACAATCACATTTTATATTACATTCCACTATACTACACAATAACATTTTATACTACATTCCACTATACTACACAATGACATTTTATACTACACTCCACTATACTACACAATAACATTTTATACTACATTCCACTATACTACACAATGACATTTTATACTACACTCCACTATACTACACAATAACATTTTATACTACATTCCACTATACTACACAATAACATTTTATACTACATTCCACTATACTACACAATGACACATTATACTACACTCCACTATACTACACAATCACATTTTATATTACATTCCACTATACTACACAATAACATTTTATACTACATTCCACTATACTACACAATAACATTTTATACTACACTCCACTATACTACACAATAACATTTTATATTACATTCCACTATACTATACAATGACATTTTATACTACACTCCACTATACTACACAATAACATTTTATATCACATTCCACTATACTATACAATGACATTTTATACTACATTCCACTATACTACACAATAACATTTTATATTACATTCCACTATACTACACAATAACATTTTATACTACATTCCACTATACTACACAATAACATATTATACTACACTCCACTATACTACACAATGACATTTTATACTACATTCCACTATACTACACAATAACATTTTATACTACATTCCACTATACTACACAATGACATTTTATACTACACTCCACTATACTACACAATAACATTTTGTACTACACTCCACTATACTACACAATCACATATTATAACCCTAACCCTAACCCTAACCCTGACAATACACCAAACTATACTATTTTATAGAATAAAACACTGTACATTTTATGCTCCACACCACTATACTATACATTATTCCATATCCTTTTACACCATTCCACTATAATACACCATTCCACTATAATACACTACACAATAACAATTTAAATACACTCCACTATACTACACAATAACATTTTATACTACATTCCACTATACTACACAATAACATACATTTTATACTACATTCCACTATACTACACAATAACATTTTATACTACATTCCACTATACTACACAATGACACATTATACTACACTCCACTATACTACACAATCACATTTTATATTACATTCCACTATACTACACAATAACATATTATACTACACTCTACTATACTACACAATAACATTTTATACTACATTCCACTATACTACACAATAACATATTATACTACACTCCACTATACTACACAATAACATTTTATACTACACTCCACTATACTACACAATAACATTTTATACTACATTCCACTATACTACACAATAACATATTATACTACACTCCACTATACTACACAATAACATTTTATACTACATTCCACTATACTACACAATGACATTTTATACTACACTCCACTATACTACACAATAACACATTATACTACACTCCACTATACTACACAATAACATTTTATACTACATTCCACTATACTACACAATGACATTTTATACTACACTCCACTATACTACACAATAACACATTATACTACACTCCACTATACTACACAATAACATTTTATACTACACTCCACTATACTACACAATCACATATTATAACCCTAACCCTAACCCTGACAATACACCAAACTATACTATTTTATAGAATAAAACACTGTACATTTTATGCTCCACACCACTATACTATACATTATTCCATATCCTTTTACACCACACTACACTTTACCATTTTATTCTACACTTCACTATACTCCACTACGCAATGTTTTACCCCACTCCACTAAGCTTGCGTTTTACTATACTACTCTAGACTTCACTCCAATAAAACATTTTATAATCCACTCCACTATACTGTACTACATTGCACTACACTTCACTTTACCATTTTATACTATACTTTGTACCACTATACTACACTACACAATAAAATGTTATACTACACTCCACTATAATACACTACACAATAACAATTTAAATACACTCCACTATACTACACAATAACACATTGTACTAAATTCCACTGTACTACACAATAACATTTTATACTACATCCCACTATACTACACAATAACATTTTATACTACACTCCACTATACTACACAATAACATTTTATACTACATTCCACTATACTACACAATAACACATTGTACTAAATTCCACTGTACTACACAATAACATTTTATACTACATCCCACTATACTACACAATAACATTTTATACTACATCCCACTATACTACACAATAACATATTATACTACACTCCACTATACTACACAATAACATTTTATACTACACTCCACTATACTACACAATAACATTTTATACTACATTCCACTATACTACACAATAACATATTATACTACACTCCACTATACTACACAATAACATATTATACTACACTCCACTATACTACACAATAACATATTATACTACACTCCACTATACTACACAATAACATTTTATACTACATTCCACTATACTACACAATGACACATTATACTACACTCCACTATACTACACAATAACATTTTATATTACATTCCACTATACTACACAATAACATATTATACTACACTCCACTATACTACACAATAACATATTATACTACATTCCACTAAACTACACAATAACATTTTATATTACATTCCACTATACTACACAATAACATATTATACTACACTCCACTATACTACACAATAACATTTTATATTACATTCCACTATACTACACAATAACATATTATACTACACTCCACTATACTACACAATAACATTTTATACTACATTCCACTATACTACACCAAAACTAAATGCTACTCTGATGTTATTATTAGATAAAGTGCAGCCATTACCATTCAATAATAAATAAGTACTAAATAAATAACTAAATAACTGAACGATGATATACTTTATTCAGCTTGTTAATATTGTAAGAAATTGAGGAGAATGAAGGTTAAACTACACAAATAAATAAATAAATAAATAAATTCCATGTTATCCCACACTAGCAGATAATATGTCTTAAGAGCAAAAGTGGTTTAATATTGTTACCAGCACCTAAATAAACCATTATGTGTTATAATATCTTTATCTTAAGTCTTTGAACAATTGCACTACATTCTGCACATTTGCATTAGCATGGTAAGATTTAAATTTCGATTTAGAGTTATTCATCATTATGTTTGCACGTTTTTCATGTACATTATTATTATGTAACTGATTATAGATCTGTAATGCAGCCATAGAATCTCCAGAGATTTCAAACCTCACCTTCTTTATTTTCTTTATGTCAGGCTCATCCTCATCTTGAATGGAATGACAAGGTAACATTCTCTCCTTTGATTTGTTTAGAGCTAGAACCTGAACACAATCAAGGTGAAATACTGAAATAAGAGGTGACTTATATATAGAAGTAATACAAAAATGCGCAGTGAAGTGTAATCCCTATAAAGTCCAGTTGGTAAGAGAACAGGTTGATGGGGTGAATATTTATGTACTAGAAATATGTTGATTTAATGCTGTTGACTTTGACCTCAGTCTTGAGTCGTTTGATCTCCGTGTCCTGGTCTTCGAGCTGTGTGCGGAGCTGATTGGCAGCCACCTTCTCCGTCTCCATGATCTGCACCAGGTGGATGTACTTTTGCATGAGAACCTCACGCTCGATGATGAGGTCAGAGTAGCTGGCAGAGAGAGGAAGTCAAATGGATGAGTGTTTCAAACTATAGCACAATTCTGCTTTTTTTTATAGGAAACATTTTGTACATTTACAACTAAATATTAAAAATGAATTATTCATTTCTAAAGTAACATATTAACATAAACGTTCTTGAGAGGTGACCTGAGAGTGACCTATCTGCAGTGTGTACAACTTAAAGCATTTGTGGGTTAAAAAGGATTAGTATGTATGAAAGAGAAAAGCTTCTGTTTGTGCTTTTAAATTTTACAGTTTGAAGTTTGTTCCTTTTTTAAACACATAGAAAACTGTAACCAGAGAAATTACACATTTAATGAGAACATTCAGAGCTGCAGTATATCAGGAATACTATTGTTTTCAGCCACTGCAACTTACATAAGTCGAAGGTGCTTCTTTCTCACAAAAATCAGTTAAATGCCTTCATTCGCTGCTGTACCTGGCTTGTTGAATGGCTTCCACCCACTCAGTGCAGTCTGCATCCTCTTCGGCCCGCAACTCCAGAGGTTTCTGTCCATCGTGGCCGAAGATGACCAGGAAATAGTGCTTAATAAGAGTCAGACAATTACATAATCAGGAAAATGCATTGTAAGCCCTTTTACATTCGTACAGTGAAGATGCAGATGGTATTTATACTAAGTGCAAAAAAAAAGACATAAACTGAGATAATTGAATGCAAAATCTGTTCGCTTGTAAGAGAATAAGCTCTCACAGCAGTCACGCTGTGGGCATTTTTCCCCATAGTACAAGTGTTGGTAACAAGGAAGTGGTGTTAACACACGTAATTGAAAAGAGGAGAGCTTTTATTTAAATATTTTCTTTTCCATAAAAGGATTTTAGTGTGATTTGCAATCCAAAAGCCCAAAAGGGTGTTAATGCAGTAGGTCGTGAGTGAATGTGTCAGTGTGTGTACACGTGTGTTATTGGACCTAAGCTTAAGGGCTTTTTGTTTTCTCTCACTGCATAGCAGGTCATCTGGTGTGTGTGTGTGTGTGTGTGTGTGTGTGTGTGTGTATGTGCGCACATATCTGCACTTATGTAACAGCCTTTGCTTCTCATCTCTGCTTTTAATGCACTCTCCTCAGCCCCGGGCCTTGTTTAAGCTGGAAGATAACAATAGAATCACTGTTTCCTTACACACACTTTTCGAACTGCTTCACATCTACCACTCCAACTCATCACAATCATGTCTACTGATGCCACTTATTTATGTGTTAGACAAACAATATCTACTTACTTCATTATATTTGCTACCGTATATTTGTGCTCACTGAAAGACGGATGTACTATTTTTATTTCCTGTGTATGTTTAAATATATACAGTGCACAAACACACCTCTACTTTCTTTTTTCATTTTTTTATTTTTACTAAAATAGCTGCATTACTATCAGGAAGATTTCTGTTATTTCTGTTAAGGTTGTGGGGTGTTGACGGAGACACACCTGCATGTGCACTTGTCTCTTAAGCTCAGCAGACTGTAACATTGTGTTTTTCAGAGCTCTGTATTATTAAAATCAGCAAACGGTTACAGAATATTCTAACACAACTCCATGCAAAGAATATAATTTATTATCTGAGGCCAGGGTTCAGTAGTGGGATGAAGGATGGGGGTTGAGGGGGTTAGGATATCTTGTGTAACATTTTGTAGTGAGTGTTTCTGGATTAATAATACAGTACCACTTCAGTATAACACGAAACCCGATTTCCATGGTAACCTGAGACATTTCACTTGTTCGCCATTCTGTCAAGTATGTTTCATTTGAAAACAAAATCTTTAGCAGGTACAACCAAATAGATGGATTGTCTTGATATCTAATAGCCAGTTCTTAACCACCTTAAAAGCTTAATAGGGGTATTTTTGCCATCAAAAATCTCTACTTAGTTGCATGCGGTAATGAAAATGGGTCAGCTCTGCTTACAAAATTCACTGATCTGATTTTTGTTTTCCAGATGAATGACGGTAGCTTGATGGATTTCATTATGAATCTTATAATGACTCTACAAACAACTGTTCTATGAATATGCAGAGCAGCTAGCACATATCAAAGGCCTCCTCGGTCCAGCTGGCCAACAAAACAAATTACAATGAGCCATTTGCTTTTAGAATGCCTGGTATTACTTTGAAGCTCTATTCTTTTGTAGTAGTTTGGAGCTTTATTGCGGACATGTTGCTGAGAAAAACGTGAATGTCCATCAGAAATCTTTGTCAAAGAGTTAAATGTAACGGCATTTATAATTTTCCATAAAGATGACGTGTCATGTTTATTACTGTCATATCCCAAGTTTATATCAAGTCCTGGCTGAGGTTTCCAGTGCTCCAGCCTATCAGATTACTAATAACCACCGCGGTCACTTAGCATCACCTGAGCGTGTACATGAATCTGTTTTGATCTGATTTTAATAATACCTTATTTCTAATCTTATCTCATCATACTTTTTGTATCTTCTTAGGCTTTTTTCCAACATCATTTGAAACATCTGAAAGGTAAAGAAAATTTTATTTTTATGTCTGGGACATAAGCTTTTGTTATGCATTCAAATGGATAATACTAGCAGTTTGACTCTGTACCATGAAATCAGTACAATTAAACCAGTAAATCTACTAAACTTTCTGTGTGAATTCTGTGAATCTAAACATGCTATGCCCACAGTAACATCCCCCACTGTGAATCCCCCACATTGTCAATCGAACACACTAAGCATACCCTAAAGTTACACCCTGATAATTATAGCCAATGATAGCCAAACATGAGACAATCTTTTTCCATCATCAGTAGGGGATTAGAACTGACTATTGCTATCAGCAAACATATTGGTTTCTAGTTAATAAAGTACGGTACCTTCTACAAGTGGTTTCTCATCTTAGATAGCATGAAAAGTGGTGAAATATTACACTGCCTATCAGCAAGAATGAAGCTGAAGCTCATGCTAGATATACTTATAAATATCTCAATAAATCTGAGCATTTTCAAGAAAGGAAAGGTTAGTAAATAACCAATGTTTTACCAATGGCACTGCATTTACTAAAAAAATAAGTAGCGAGGTCACGGTAAATTTTCCATTTTCATTATCCAACGTTTGTTCCAATGGGCCAAACTATCCACTCTGCTGAAACGTCTTCTACACCTGCTCTTTTTGCTTTCCAGCCACAAAGCAATTTCAGAAATCAGTTTATGGTCATAGCCATTTCCTCTGTTAATAATCCTATATATTTAGCAACAGTATGAAGATCCTATAGACCAGAATATATTCCATTCAATATTCAGAAAATCACTAGTTTTCTGTATGTGGTTAAAAAGTCAAACTTGTGTGAATGATTTAATACATCTTACAGTTGGTCTCAATTTTTTACTATGAGAACATTTAATTTATGGTTATTAAACAAGCAAGTATTTAAGAACTTATATTTGGCTAGTAAAGAAATGACATAAATGCCTTAAGAAATTCCCAGAAGTATTTTTTAAGTACGTAAATATTCTTCCTGCCTAGAATGTGAATTTTCTGGTTGGCATTTCCAGGGGTGTTTCTAGTGTTTGATAACTATTGGAGCACAAGCCTCTTAAGAATAATGTCATATATACAACATACAGCAAATCCAACATCGGTCTTCGAAACATCTGTAGTTTTTATCTGCCAGCTTTTACCGCATTTTCAATACACCAGTCAAAAGAAACTCATATAACCTTGGCTATAGTTGCTTAATGGGCATTTAGTACAATAAAATAGCATCTTTCATCATTTTGCTTTGGCACTCTGACTCAGCCATTCAAATATTTACTTTTGCAATCTTAATGTCAGTATAACCCTGTATTCATGAAGTCTTGCGCAACTTTCTTTCTGATCTGATGAGGTATTTGAAAACTGACAGCAGTCACAGAGTGGAGTTTAGTGCTTCAGAACCAGTCACAGTCCTTGTGCTCTCCATACCTGCCTGATCCATACTGATGCCCACTTCTGTAGTGACCAGAAATTCACTTCCTGCTTCTACTGCTGCCTAAAGTCTAAAGATCAAGATGATATGACTGTGTTTTCTCCTCACCACCATAATCTCTGGCTTACTTATTATGCACAGGTTTTTTATTTATATTTGAAATTTCTTTAAAGCTGCTTTGTGGCAATGTCAACTTTTAAAAGAGATAAACAAACAAAAATGAATTGAAAATCAAGATGGCAGAGATCACCTCAGTCACCTGCATAAACAGTATATCACTTTAGAGATATTAGCCAGGGATGATGGTATCAGGGATGATGGCAAAATTCCTCAAGTATCACACAAACATTTGGCCATCGGAAAAGGTAAGTATGCTTCTTCTTTTCCTCAGTATTTCCACATGGAAACAAGTATTTCCTCAGTATTTTCACATGGATTTCTAGTATTTTCTTTCCACCCTAAATGCAATAACAGTGAATAGCAGCTAACAGCTAATGGTAACTGTGTAGCTATCATGCCCTAACCTGACAGATTTTTGTTCTGCCATATTAAAAATATTTATGATTATTCACTGGTAAGGATAGGCATTAACAAACATGAGCTGACGATCTGACGTGGCTGAGAGCTAGAGACATAAATATAACTACTAACAAATATAGTTAACATAAACTAACCTGTCAGGATTCTGAGAGAATTTGAAGTCATATTCATAAATGTACACCATGTACCCTAGTAATGCAAACTATTAGTTAACAACAAACAAACAAACAAACAAACAAATAAATAAAACAAAAAAAAACATAAACAAATCTGTCTGCAATTCTGAGAGGATTTATTAGTCTTTATTTTTCTTGGCCAAAAAAGACTGATAACAGTGGCTAGCTGGAAATGTAAAGTAAATTTTTTTTTTTAGATAAAAAGTAGATTCATATGTAATAATTAGTTTCATTAAATGTTTATTTAACAATATGTCAGGATTTTTTCTTGGACATTCTCTGTGGAACATTAAGGGTTTATGTATCATGTTTTGCTGGTTCGAGACCTCGTGAATTTATGTTCCCTGTCTGTTTCTTTTGATAATTATTTTGTTTTTCTTTAACTTGTTATCCCTGTGTTTTGTTTCTGCTTTTATCCCTGCTTCCCCTTACACAATAAATCAAAAATAGCCAGCAGCACTTTTACTTCAAGGCCTTTTAGCATGTTAGCTATCTAAGGAAGAGTACATTTGCAGAGTGCCTAATAATAATTATTTATTTATTTATTTATTCTGTGCTAAACAGTATTATCTGCTATTTGGGAAGGAATAAATGCAAAGTTACTTCATTGTATGTCAGCATAAACAAAATAGACAGCATGCTGCTCAATGTGATGTGAGGTAGATAAACTGAGCGCTAGGTCATGGGTAAGTGATAGTAGGGCAGTCAGAAACATCTGCTCTTATACACTACAGTGTGCATGCGTGTGATGAGGTAGTTACAGAAAAGGCTTTACACGTCATGCTGCAAGTGGCCACTTATTTCTAATGTTGAGGGTCTTTGCTGCAGGCTGGACTTAAACTAACAAGTCTTCACTATTCTCAAAGTCCAGAGTTACTATATTTTTTCTACTTGATTATGATCATTGTGGTATTGTGGTCACACCGAGCCCTTCACCTGACACACACACACACACACACACACACACACACACACACACACACACACACACACACACACAAACACACACACACACAAACAGAGAACATGTCCATTAATATCATTATTACTGATGTGCATAAACCTAGCCCTAACCTTAACCTCACTAACCAAAATAAAATATTTTGACTTTTTTTTTTTACTATTTTTTTTCAGAGTTTTCTTATTTAAGAAAAGATTCTTGATCTTTTCTCATTTTTCTTATTTAAATTAAAACTATGAACTTTGGTAAGATATTTGTAGCCTCTAATAAATGAAAACATGCTCTCTCTCTCTCTCTTGCTCCCTTTCTCTCTCTCTTTCTTTCTCCCTCTCTCTCTCACACACACACACACACACACGCACGCACGCACGCACACACACACGCACACACACACGCACACAGAAGATAAAAAATATTGTATGTGTGCGTGCGTGTGTGTGTGCGTGTGTGTGTGTGTGGTGTGTGTGTACAACAAATAATGGTTGATATTAACAGAGTCATACCTGCTGCTTCTCTGAATTGTCTCTGCTGACTGTAGACACTTTGGGCGCAGAGATGCGCTCGCAGTTGCATCCTTCCAGTAAATAAATCCCTGTCGGCCTGCTGCTCTGCTCGTTCTCAAAGTAAAACAAGATGTTTTGGTATAGAGCAAAGTATTTCTCGTTCCAGCGACTGTTATCAGTTGCTTTCTTGCTCAAGTAGCCCCGCTTCGTTCCCTCTTTACGCGCGATCACAGAGAGATAAAATACGTGCCCCTCATTATAGCGCACACTTTTCTGCATTTTCCACCTCGACGTCTCACGCCGCTGTGCACGAGCCCATGACCATCAGAGACAGACCTTAAAAAAGTAAACAAAGTGGAAGAGATTTAAGGGAATAGATAATCCAGTAATTTCCGATCCGGTGACAAATGCACAAACAATCAGAACAGTAAATCTCCTGCGACCAAATGAGCCACACAGATCTCGTTAAACGCTTTTGGTGGTCTTGTGCACACAATAACTTAAGTGTGAAAGACACGTGAACAGACGCTAAAAGCAGAATCGACAATAATCGGCTTTGGTCGCAACTTAAAGAGACACAGCTCTGTTTCCTCAGCTGAAGTGCTGAAGTGCTGAAGATGCGCTACTGGATTCCCAGATACACTGAAAGGTGCTGCATTGTGGAACGCCAAAGGCTCAAAAACTCCCCTAATATCTGTAAACTGAGCTAAAAGAACCTTTTACCTTTTTTAAAGGAATTTATAGAGACACATCGGTCTCCATTATTAATAATATTAAGCAGAGCAACAGGAGACTATTTTCTATTTCCTTGCAGTTTTTTTTGTATTTGTATACTTTCCTAACACCCTTGTATTTTTATTTTATTTTATTTTGTTTTATTTTATTAGATCTACAGCAGAAATATGTCTAATAGTAAAGAAATAATTTAAATGTTTAATTTAAATGATACCCTTTGAATAAAGTAGTAATCTTAACACCATCTAGTGGTAATTTTTTATTTGCTTAGGTTAAAGTCAGACCATTACCACCATTTCCTTCAGAGCTAATTAATAATAATAATAATAATAATAATAATAATAATAATAATAATAATAATAATAATAATAATAATTTTCTTTAGCATTTTTTTATATAACTAATTTTAAGGTGAAGAACACTGACATTTCAGGAGGACATGTTGTTGTTTTTTTCATCTTCAGTGATCATTGTATCGTGATCAAGGTCTGGTGTATTTGTCTGCAAGGGAGGAGAAATCACCATAGATGAGACACACACACACACACACACACACACACACACACACACACACACACACACACACACACACACACACACACACACACACACACACAGAGTGGAAGGAAACCCAGAGGAACCCCAGTCAAATATGGGGCTACTATGAGAGACTCCACACAGACATAATCCCAAGTTTAGGATTTAAACAGCTTATACTGAATGAATTACTCATTAAATAAGGATAAAATATTGCAGAATGGTTTAACAGATTATTTATTATATTTAGATTGAGAACTGCATTCCTTTCTAATGATCTCAGACAAAAAACAAAGGCGTGTAAAACCAATAGCATTATTTTAAACTCACATCTCTCAAGCGTCTTGTGATAACAGGGACTTTAAGGCATTTAAGTATAAGAATTGCTGATATATCAACCACTCAGCAGACATTTCACTACAAAACGAATGATTCTGAAGTCATTACATAGTATAGTGATGTAACACAAACAAACAAAAAAGAGAACACTGATAAACAAGATAAGAGGACTAGGAAATAGTTTTGGCATTAAAGCAGCAGTCTCACTATATAAAGAACTCTTCACACATGGAAATAATACGAGAGTACGAGAAGGTTTAGAGTTGATCTTAAAAATTGATCTAACTTTGAAGAGAAACATAGCAATGGGTTGCAATGGCCTGAAAATAAATTTCAGCAGTAATTTCAAAATATATATGTTTATATGTTAAAAAAATAAAAAATAAAATCTAGCAACACTCTTTACAAAAGTGTGGTGGTGAAAGCCATGGCAATTCCCGAGGGATTATGGAGGATTAATGCTATGTCTGTTACTCCCTCAAATAGCTACACTGGTAACCTTTGCTCTATTTTATACGCTTACAAATGGTATAATTGTCTCTACAGTGGCCCAAAATCATCATAATATGTGTGACATTGTGGGAAATTAATGTGATGTCGCTCTGAATTTATATTCTTCTCTATTTTATTTAAAAATAAATAAATACAGTTTTTCTTTACTACTGACTGTTCTCATTAAAGTTCAAGGCTTGTCTATGTAGTGGGAATTCAATATGGCTATTAATAGTTAGTTACTTAGTTAGTTATTCATATTTATCTAGTAAAAAAATCTCACATATCTATTTGCTGCAGTAGTGATTTGGAGTCTCTCTGTGTATCACTTTTTTATGCTAAAGTAACATCAGACACATACAGTTAGTATTAGCTAATACATTTATTATTATTTACAATGTCTGTAAACTACTTCGTATTTGCAGACATTGATGATACTTCGTCAGAAATACAGAGAAAATATTTCCACGGTAGAATAAATTGCAGTACCTAAATTTATTGTATGAATAAAGTACATGTACATGATTGTCTACAGTAATTAAATGGACCAAAGAACCAAAACAGCTGCTGGGGTGTTACCTGTAAGTGCTCAGGTAACAAGCCTGTTCTATTGCCATGCGGGTTGGATGATCCACCGTAGACACCACAATCAGGGAGCAGCCGAATGACAACAAAAACAAAAAGATTGAATTTATGGAGCTCACAGAGACTTAATGGTTCTAAAGTTTGTCTCATAACCAGGGGTTACAGTTTAATGGAAACTCTGGTTTCCTCTCCCAAGTCCAAAGATGTGACAAAGGCGTGAGAGTTCGTGCTATTGTGCCCTGTGATGGCCCTGTGACCCCATCCAGGATGTCCCCTGCCTTGTGTCCCTTATCACCTGGGATAGACTCCAGGTTCCTTGAGTCTCCAGGTAGGATAAGTGGTACAAAAAATTGGATATTTGACAAAACCTAATGTTTGAGTATGATTATATCCTGTGATGATCACAAGCCAGTGTTTATGAATGTCAGTGCTTGAGAATTGCTTTTGGGTCTCTATGAGTTTCTTTCCATATTTACAGTCGAAAGATAAACAACTAAAATTAAGGGTTTTTTATTGAGCACTGAAAGTTTGTACCATATAATTTTATTTCATCTCCCAGTGAATAAAATTGAAAACGTTGTGTATCATTTTCCTGACTTGAGGTTATTTCATTTGAAGCGAATATATATTGTATAGAATTTGATCAGAATGCTGTTCATATACTGCCATCTTCTGGTATGTCATGCAAATGACAACGGGATTGTGTCATTATAAGATTCTTTAAATCAAAATACAGAAAGCTAGCAGTACAGTGGGTAGAGCAGGTAGTGTTGATGCTTCACAGCTCCAGAGGCCCCAGTTAAATTCTGACCTCAGGCTGAAGTCTGTGTGGAGTTTCTCCTTTCCTTCTCATTGTATCTGTTTTGGTTTCCTTAGAGATCTCCAGGGTTTTCCTCCAGAATATATTTCCTCCTGGCATCCCATCCAGGTCATGTTTCTGCCACAGACTCATCATACATTCTGTTATTTATATCCAGCTGTTAAAATTGTATATATTTTTAATGTTATTATTGTGAAAGTAATACAATTAACATTTCACAGTATCATCACAATATCAGCTACAGTCTCAGTTATATGTTTCCTCCACTTGTACTCCCACAAATCCCTATTGCTGGTTAGACTAATATATGTGCAGAAGTGGTCATATGTGCAAAGAAGAGTTTGGTTTTTTTGGCCAAATGCTATGAGCAACATTCCACTACAAGCATGTACAGATTCTTCTCTGATATCCAAATCATGCTGATTTTTTTTGTCCCAACAAACTTATATTTAGGCAAGTTTGTCTGTATGAGGCTGCTCACTGTTAAAAATATCCATTCACCTTTTAATTGCTATGATCTTGTTCTAAATGGCCAACAGAGATCATGCCATCTGTGTGGTAGAGATACAGGGATTCAAATCCATGTCCATGGTGTATCTTATATTTTATGCTCTGTGCAATGTTTTATTCTGCTTGAGTCTATAATGGGTCTTCATGACACCATGATATGCAACATCCTGATTGCTGATCACATATCATTTGTGACTGATTGGTGTTTTGTATGTTGCACATTTACCAGAACTGGAAAACATCTGCCGAGTGGACAGGAGAACAGCATCAATGTTACTCGGTTGGATTACAGAACATTTTGGGACACAAACATTGAGGAGAGCTGTCGCTGCCCACTTCTGCACAGACACAGCACATTGGGTAGCGATAATGCCGCCCACTCTGTACTCTGCATGTGTCAATGCCACATGTTGCAAAATGTCAGTAACCAAGTTTATCAATTTGATTGCAGTCTTAAGGATATTTCAAATATAATTCCAATTTCACAAACAACAAACCTAATTTAAACATATTTTTGAACATTTATTATTATCGCATTGATAAAAGCACCCACAAACAAAAAGACCTTAAATAAAGGCAGTCTGCACAGCTTGTATTTTTTCTTCTTCTACTATAATTATAAAGAATATAATTATCAATACAACCCCTTTCCAATAGTATTGGAACAAACAAGGCCAATTCTTTTGTTTGTTGCTATACAATAAAGAGGATTAGGTTTGAGATAAAAATCTGAATATAAGCCAGTAGAGCAGAATTACAGCTTTCATTTCCTGGTATTTACATCTAGATTTGCTAGATGTAAATCTTATTTCAAGTTATCAAAAAAAAAAAAAAAAAAAAAAAAAAAATCTGGAACATGTCACTGACAGGTGTTAAACAAATAATAGCTCTATTGGTTTTGAGCCCAGAGTGCTGTCTATGAGAGAAAACAAAACCATATTGAAGCTAAGAAAAAAGGAAAAAATCTATCAGTTACACAAGTATGGGGCATAAATAATACAACAATTTGGAATGTCCTAAAAAAGAAAGAAACCACTGGTTTACTATCGGCCATATATTGAACAGGTCAGCCGTGAAAAACAACAGCAGTGGATGACAGAAACATTGTGAGAGCTGTGAAGTAAATCCTCATAATAATAGATGGTGACATCACCAACAACCTCCACTGAGCAGGAGTAAAGGTATCACAATCCACTGTTTGATTATGCACTTTGCTGGGATAGATCTGCATGGACAACCCATGACCCATTGGATTGCTGTGAATAGAAGCACTCAGAGATGATCACACAGTGCTCAGGTCTTCACCAGTGAACATTTGAAGACGTCGGCAGGAAGGAATCACGACGACCTAAGAAATTATGATGACCTATTCGTTTTTTAGGAGCTCTTGGTTGCTTAATTTCACATGACTATAAACTGTTGTACAAATGACATTTACATTATTTACTGTCCAGTGTCACCCAAATTTGGATAAGATTCTGGTTCCTTTCAAGGATTCTTACTCATATCATCTCAGGGATTTTTTTCCTCACCACCATCAGGCTTACTCATAAGGGATAGATAGATTGGAATTCACAAAGAAATACAAAGGTGAACCACAAAAGTTCTGGAACCAAGATGAACCTCTAAAAAAGTGATCAAAAACCTACAGGCTCATCAAGATCATGTTAGGAGCAGAATTAATTCAGACGTTTTCAGAAACATTATGTCTGCCAATTTACAATCTAACTTTATCTTGTAGTAAGACAAAGACCCAAACCAGTGGAAAGTTTTAGACTAGCGAGTCAACAACCAGAACTTAACCTAAATAAGCAAGACGAGAATTAAGGGAGAAACAAAAACTCAAAGAAGTTGTAGTACAGTACTCAGCATCACACTACAACAAACTAAATAATGGCGCCCTCTAGATTTTAGACACAGTACAGTATTTAAACTTGTCTCGTCCAATTTAATTGTATAGAGAAAGCAAACGTAGACATTTTAATCTTAAAATCAAATATTTTGCCAGAGATCATTTAAAATAAGTCTAGCACATAGCACAGTGAACTTAAATATTAAGCTTGTTGGTTGATTGTATACAATAATACATTAAAACATATTTCTTGTTTTATATAACAAAAAAAAAAAAATCATCTCGGATTCTGTGCTTCATGTGTACTGAACACAGCTTTGGATTTAACTCTAGTTTATCAACTTAAAATGACATGGTATGGTACAATCAGTGGTGTATAATTCTTTCTGTGGAAGTTACAGTTATAGATTGACTAATATATTATAAGTATATAAAACACAGTGTCCACTGAGCTCAATGATTGTGCTGCTGTCCACCTGCTCATTTACACGGTTATCCAATCAGCCAATCATCTGGCAGAAACACAATAGATAAAACCATTTACAGGTCTAGAACATTAGTTAATGTTCAGAACATTAGAATGAAGAAAGGCATGAAAAATCATTGTGACTTTAGCTGTGCCTTTTTCATTTATAGTATTTGGCAGATTTCCTTATCCATGACTTACATTTTACTTCACTTTATACAACTGAGCAATTACAGGCCTTGCTCAAGAGGCCTAGCAGTGGCAGCTTGTTGGACCTGGGATCTGAGCTCTCAACCTTCCAATCAGTAGTCCAAGCCCTTAGCCACTAGGCTACCACATCCCCAATGGTGGCATGGTGGTGGTGCAAGAAGGTCTAGTTCGAGTATTTTATCTGGGATGTATACTCACATCTGTCTCTAGGATTTACACAGTATAGTAAAGGGTCAGAGGAAAATAGCATATTTACACGTTTGTATATTTTAGTGCATAATTGAATATGTGTGAATAACGATTGTTAATAAATGTAGGAATTAACACATGGGGGTGAACTAAAGCAATCATTTATTCTTCTGCCATATTTATAACTTTTTTTGAAGCCTATTTTCCTCTAAAATGTTTCTGAGAGTGGAAAAGACATGATTCTTCTTAGTTTCATTATAACAAAATCCTGCCATTTTAACATGGATGTGTAGATGATTTATATCTGTTGTATCTACAGATTAAAGTCTGTGATATGCAAAGAAACCTGGTGAACATTATATGTATTGTGTCTTATTTTATTACATTATTTAATTTCTAGTTGTTATAATGTTTTTTCCAATTGAACCAACCTTTTCTAATCGCTGATAAAAAAAAAAATGGCCCTGAAACCAAACGTTTGCTATAAAATGCAGCAGCTTATTATGTCTAAAATAATCCCTTGGTTCTTTGTGCACAACCCACAATAAAAAGCAGAATTGCTATGGGTGGTTGTCATAGTGATGGCATTGCAAAGTTCATCAAAACTACAGCTCACCTTCCCATCAGCCTGATGAATATATACTAAACGTTCATTCCTTTTCAGTGCTTATAAGTGTACATACATCTGAAATAAGTGAATAAATAAATAGAAAGAACTGAATGTTGCTTTGTTATTTAGTGCGTGCACAAAAATACACCTGCTGGTTTTATCATCTTTTTGGATGAAAAACGTTTAAATCCTTATATTTGGAAGAATCTCTTATATAAAGCACCAGATGGCAAATGAGGCAAAATCAAAGCTGAGCAGTTGAGGGTTAAGTGCCTTGTTGAAGGACTCAGCAGGGGCTCTCTGGTTTTTTTGGTACTCTTGGGATTTGAACTCACAGCCATTCAATCGCTAGCAAAGAATGACTTAATGACTGAGCTACCATCATTTTTTGGACCCAGAGCGTATGAAGAACACCCACACTTATGAATCAGACAGGGTAATGATTTTCAGTCTAATCTCTAAAACCATTACAGATCAACATTTTCTACTTCTTTTATTTTACTTATTCTAATATATGTATTACTGCATTTGTCTAGAGGTGGTGTAGAAACATAATATTCACAACTATTCTTTTAAAGAGATGAAGCATAGGGTAAATTAAATTAACAGTGTGCTTAAATCAGAAAATTCTTCATGCATCGTGGTCCTTTCTCTGTTCTTTTTCATCTCTCCCTCCCAAACAGCTCTCTTGTGTGTGAGTAATCTCCACATTGTCACTCAGATCTGACCAACGTCACACCTGCTATCTACGCACCCACTCTTGCATTAACTCGACAGTCAGGCAACCAGCCTGGCCAACTGGCATTAACACAGCTAATAGAGCATCAACAAGGCAACATTTCTTCACAAAATTTCAGGGTGAGTGCTCATGCCTTTTTTACTTTTGCTATCATTTTCAGTCAGAAATACATTTCCCCCTCTTTCGATTATTAGAATATTAGAAACCGTATTTGAAGCCAAACAGTCTGTGCAAGATGTTAATTTATACTTGAAACCTTTCTGTTAGCTGAGCATGTGGAGAGAGAGTACTGAAAAGCTATACCTTGATGAGAATAGAAACACTAGACGACCTCTTCAGAACCTCAAGTGGAAAATGAATATGCATTTTTAACACATTATGCATACCCAGCGCATGGCTTGTCCAAATACAGGCTTGCTTGTCTTGTATACAACATGCAGTCTCCAAATCTTTACACTTGACCCAAAAATCTGGTGATAAAATTGTGAGGGCTTCAGATGGCCACTTGACTCTTTACTTATGGAACACTGGCCTTTCAGACTTCCCACAAGAATGAAGCCTGCAAGCAAAGCCTTTTCCCTTGGAGCACAGCTGAACATTGCTGACAGGGGAAGAAGTTACTGCTACACTCATGCAATGCACATGTGCACCATAGTAACTGTGCGCTCACTGCTAACAGCAACGCTTTCTTTAGCTGTCATGCCTCCGGCTTTTCCATTGCATTTCACAATAATAAGATCTTTTGAGGCCTTGAGTGGCTGCTTCCCACACCTCATTTATAGCTTGTTCTATTTAATCGACATACAAAAGGTTCTACATACTGTACACATACATGCTTACATACATATGTTATTAGATCCATGTATCCATGTATCTCATGACTAAACCTCGGACCTAATAAAACACAAAAGGCTTTAATTTATTGCTTCATTTTTAATCTGCAGTCCATACATTGTGAAAAACACAAGTTTTTCTTTGCCACTGTCGCCTCACTAGCGATAGATGTTAGAGATAAATAGTAAGATCGTTTTAAACTTAAAAATTGTTATTCTGTATCTATGCTTCTTTCTGTAAAGCAACTTTGAGACAATGTTAATTGTCAAAAGCACTGTACAAATAAACTGAATCGAATTGGTTGCAGAAAGAACAACAAAAAGCCATGAGTGTCATGTGAAAGATGTCAACCAATACTGACTGTTTGATAAGGGCAGCTGTAAAAAATAAAAATAAAAAAAATAAAAAAATTGAAATGTCAATTTCTTTCTTAAGCTCGCTTTATAGTTAATGTAAAATCAAGCTATAAAAATGTTGTTTAATTTGAAGTTTTAGTGATAAAATTGAACCTATAATGTATATCTTGTATGACAAATAATCTCCTTAATTGTGGGTCCTCTGTAATAGGAATGCAGGACCATGTTCACCAAGCAGATAATGACTAAATTGGTAGTTGTCAAAAAGGCTGTTTCTATAGAACACACACAAATCTTTCCTAATATCTGTTCTGCAAGATAGCTTCAGGTATGACTTTGAAAAAATTCTTTCCTTCTTGACATCTTTCCATCTTGATCTTAGACATGATGTTACGCAGTACTCAGAGAGGAACTGTGAGGTCAACCAGTACAACAGGCTTTAGAGTGAAAAGATTCAAGGTTTCTACAGTACCTAAGGCTACTGAATGAACAGCCTCTCTAGCAAGAACGTCACTGCAGACAAACGTGAAATAAAAATCCCAAATCTTTCTGAATCTGTTTATATATAATGATAAGGATAATTTTGTTAAATTTCTGTCCTACAAAAGTTACCTAAAAAGGATTTATATGGATAGATATCTATGTATCAGGTTAGCGTAGTTTTTAACAAACCCATTTTTAATTTCTATATAGGTTAATATAGAAATCTATATACATTATGACAAAAGGTATTTGGACACCTCACCAATCAAATCTATATCTACTTGTTGAACATTCCATTCCAAATTTAGTCCCCTCTATGCTATTTGAACCTCCACTCTTCTGGACAAACTTTCCACTTGGAAACATTTTTGCCCATTCGGTCATAAGAGAGTCAGGAACTGCTGTTAGAAGAAAAGGCCTTGTGTGCAGTCGACATTCCAGTTCATCCCAAAGGTGTTCAGGGCTCTGTGCAGGCCAGTCTGGTTCTTCCTTCGTAAATGGACTTTAGGGTAAAGGCCTTTAGGGACCTTTAGGTTTTGTTGGAACAGGTTTGGGACACTCCAGTTCCAGTAAAGAAGAAATCTTACAGCACATAAAGACATTATAGACAATTGTGTGATTCAAACATGGTGGCAACAGTATATGGATGAAACTCATATGAGTGTATGGTCAGATTTCCACATACTTTAGAACCTGTGTAGTCTGATAAACTGCACAATGTCATTCGATAACAATTTATTATTTGCACATCCACCTAACACAGTTGGAGTGGAACAAAGTAGATGTGAAAATATGCAGAAGCCTCAAGATTAGTCTGCTCCGACCACCAACCAGCAATAAAAATTATTTAGTGCATGTTTAGTAAATTACATTTTTACCTTTTTCTTAGCTTACTAAACCTAAACTTTAATACAGTCATGTGAAAAAATTAGGACACTTTAAATATTAAGTTCTTTATTAAGAAATGTCAACATGTCAATTTCTGATCTTGTTTTAATTGGTACCAGTAGATAAAAGTGATGTAATTGCTTGTAAACAACAACAAAAAATATTTTTCATTTCAATTATTAAAAAAAAATTGTATTTCAAGTGAGGAAAATGTTAGGACAACCGATGCCCGAATAGCTAGTATTTTCCCCTTTGGCTGAAATAACCTCAATGAGATGTTTCTTGTAGCCATCTACCAGTTTCTGTCATCAACTGGAGGAAAAGTTACCCAAACTCTTCAATGCAGAATTCTTTTAGCTGTGTGTTGTTTGAGGAGTTTCTTACATGCACAGTCAGTTTCAAATCACCACACAGGATCTCAGTAGGATTTAGATCTGGGCATTGACTTGGCTATTCCAGAATTCTTAGTTTTTTACTTTTCAGCCACTCCTTGGATTTACTGGTATGCATTTGTCATGTTGTACGGTTCAGTTCAGGTGTACCTCCACCTACATGTTTCAAAGTTGGTATGAGGTACTTTTACTGAAATGCTGTGTTTGGTTTATGCCAAACATGCCCTCTGTTATGCCCACCAAATAATTCAATTTTAGACTCATCTAATGTGTCCAAAGCACATTATTCCAGAAATCTTCCAGTGTCTGTGTTTTTTTTACTAACTTCATTTTTTTTTCATGCCCTCATGTTTTTCTTAGACAGCAAAGGTTTCCTCATTCCACAACCTCCATTCTAATTAAAGTTGTGCAGTCTCTTTCTGATTGTAGATTCATGCATTTTAACATAAACTGTATCAAAAGTGGGGGGCACAGTCTTAGTGGTTAGCACGTTTGCCTCACACCTCCAAGGTTGGGGGTTCGATTCCTGCCTCCACCTTGTGTGTGTGGAGTTTGCATGTTCTCCCCGTGCCTCGGGGGTTTCCTCCGGGTACTCCGGTTTCCTCCCCCGGTCCAAAGATATGCATGGTAGGTTGATTGGCATCTCTGGAAAATTGTCCATAGTGTGTGAGTGTGTGAGTGAATGAGAGTGTGTGTGCCCTGCGAGGGGTTGGCACTCTGTCCAGGGTGTATCCGGGGAGCCTGTGCCTATCTCAGAGAAGTTCGGATAAGTGGTAGAAAATGAATGAATGAATGAATGAATGAATGAATGAATGAATCAAAAGCTTACTGTAGGTCCCATGATGATATTTTCTTGCAGTCTGCTCTTGGGGTGAATTTGCTTGGACGGTCTGACCTGGCCATGTGGGCAGTTGTTTTAAGTGGAATGGCTGATTAGAAATTACATAGATTATTAAAGCTGATTAGAGATCTTATTAAATACCTTACCAGACTCCTAAGTATCAACAACATTCTTTTTGAAGGCCTCAGAGAGTTCTATGGATCTCACCATGGTGCTATCAGACAATAGATGTAGCTATCAGACAATTTGGTATGTAAAATAAAAAAAAGTTATAATGTTATAAAATGTTATAAAAATATAGAAAGCCCCAGTCAGTCCGGTTTGGTAAAAACAAACTTATTATTCATTTATGATGGAAAAGGAAGTAATGCAAATATCTGTAAATAAACTGTATATCTCTCTCTGTGTGTTCTCACAGGCTTTGCAATGGCAATCTCATTGTCTGTTGGAAGGTGTGAGAAACAGTAAAAGCAGCAAAGATGAACAGTGTGCAGAGCGTTCACACAGACAGTAACTCTCTGCTCAAAGCAGTCTATTTGGGTCGTCTCCGCCTGACACGCCTCCTTCTAGAGGGCGGGGCTTACGTAAATGAGAGCAATGAGAAGGGTGAGACACCCCTGATGATTGCCTGTAAAAGCAGATACTCTGACACCCAGGGGGTTCCAAAGGCAAAGATGGTGGGATATCTTCTAGAGAGTGGTGCTGATCCAAACATACAGGACAAAAGTGGCAAGACTTCTCTGATGCATGCCTGTCTTGAGCAAGCAGGACCTGAAGTTGTGTCCATACTCCTGGATAATGGGGCAGATCCCTGTCTGGAGGACCATGTAGGCTCGTCTGCTCTGATCCATGCCATTAATTCCAGTGATGAGGAAACACTGAAACTGCTAATGGATGCTTTCAAGGCCAAAGGTAAAGAGGTCATCATCATCACCACAGACAGACTTGTCTGCGGAAGTCAAGTGGCCAAACAGTATCTTAAAATTCCTTCATTAGACCAGTCTCATTCCTCCTCGATACCATGTGCTTCTCCTTCTGAGATTCACCTCAGTACATCACCTCAGGGGACAATTTCCTCCGGCCTCTCAGAGCAAATGTTCTCTTTCCAGGACCTGCAGACTATGACCTGCTCTCAGACAACCATTCCCTCTAACCAGCCACCTTTGGTAAACAGGAGACTGAACAAACTCCACCATCTGCAGAGACTACACTCAGAACCATGGCTGAAGATCCCTCAGTCCTTTCTATCAGAACAACATGTCAAAGGTAACTCTCAAATGGAAAAACTGCCTGACATAACACCTGAAGAAGAATTTGCTTTCAGCATTGACAGACGGCTGCCTTTTAATCCTCAGGTCAGCACTGACATCAAAAAAACAACTAGTCAGTCTCAGCTTCATGAAAACAACACAAGCAATCATGGAAATCTAAGAGCAGAGGGAGCAATGCCTCGCAACATGTCCTTCAATGGTTTATCTTCACTGTACTCTCTCTCCCACCCAGATCTTCACTCCAACAACAGTGAATTCTTATCATCAGAGAATGACTCCGAAAAGTTACTCCCTAACCTGGCAGTGTCCAGTCTAATCAACATTATCCAGCGTCGAAAGCTTGGAATGGATCACTATAGCTCTGATTCACAGCTTTCAGTGTCAGGCAACTTCCCAGCAGAAGGTAAAAAACAGCTTGACAGCAGGCAACTTCCGACTTCACGATCATCCACTTTGATAAGCTCGCAGGAGTCAATTGAGAGCAATTTACTGGGAAATATACACAAGAGGCATCCAACCAATCTAGAAAGGAGGGGATCAGGGGCTCTTCTCACAGATCTACCTTTCAACCCTCGACCAGGTTTTCTACCACCACTGAGCCATCATGCTTCAATCCAACAAACTTCTGGAGCAAGCAGCTCCAGCAACAAGCCAACATGTGGCTTGGTGACAGGAATGAAGCAGTATCTGCCATCGGCTCCTGCTGGCTTACCAAAGGATCTCAAGACCAGAAGATTTCTGATGAGAAGGCACTCCATGCAGCCCGAACAAATTAAACAGCTAGGTGACTTTAAGGAGATCTTCGGTTAATGATGATGAAATGCAGTGTATTGGTTAAATAGACGGGAATATACAAAAACATCCTAAAAATCTATCATTTGCTAAATAAATTGGGGTATGTGTGGATGGGGGGTTCATATCCAGCACACATTTAAGATTTATTTTCCATAGGTTTGATCCTTTCATTCTTCAGTTTCACTACTCAATAGTGAATTTATGAAAATTGCTTAATATAGTAAAGTTTACCTATGTAAGTATTAATTAATATACCACTCAGGGTAAATTGAAGTTTAAACCTCACCATACATAATATATACACAGCTACCAGTAACTCGGTTTTGTGAATAAAACATATTTGATTTGGCATGCTTTTGAATTCTTTAGGCAAACGGCATTAACGCCCTCTTAAAAAAAGATATTAAACAATTCCTTGGTAGTTAAGGGTTCGTACTCGGCATTAACTTATTATTAACAGACTATTATTAATATTATTATTAACAGCATTAAATGAGTAGTCGTGTCAGAGTGATAGTTCACCTTTGGAATGCTACTGTCAATTTTATTTAGGTTTTCTTTGCCACCTTAACTTAAGGTACGGGTTTTTTTGTTAACTATGCATCATCTATTGGTTCTAATGGCGGTGTACATGAAACTGCCGGGCACCGTGTCCGATATCCCTATAGGATCATCCTTTCACATTTGGAGACATTCTGTGCCCTCAGACATTTTGGAGTTTGGAGACATTTTGTGCCCTCCGGAAATGTTCTGGCCAGTTTTTTGCACTCCTAATGGCCATCTGTCCAACAGAAAATGCTGCCATGTGCATCTTAATGTACTGTAGACCCAGAAAGAAACAATTCTAGCTGACTCTACCATCCGGCTGCAGAAAAAAATAACATAGATAAGAGGTTCAAGCCTAGTGTTTGTTATAGTGAATAAACTTTATGAAGACCTATGATTTCAAGGTGTATGTGATCTGATGAGGCACAGTGACATAGGGCACTTGTTTCAGCAGGTCTGGTTTGACGGTTATTGAGTGAGACGAGCTTGTGACTAAAATGAACCATAGTCTGTTCTGCCAGAATGTTTGTTTTTTTCTAAGATCTGGCCAATGGTACCCCAAAAGAAAAAAGTGATGGTCTGATTAACCTCCACTGTGCTATCTGTGTTCCTGTACAGTTAAACCACTGTGAGTTCTTGTGCCAACTGAACACAGAACTGCTGTGGATGTGAGTGAGATATTTGATTGCACTGCAGAACACTTTACATCTAGACTGCCTGTAGTTTTTACTAAAATTTGCATGGCTAGAGATTTGCATGGTTAGTTTCACTTTGCAAACGAATCACTCTTTTTGCGTAAGTGACTAATCTAAACGAATGTATGGATCCGTGCCATGAAATGAATTTAATGAATTAATTGTGAGTTCAGTCTAAGTTGGTGTCCTTTCAGTTTCAGTAGGAGATTTAAGTTCTGGTTTCCTAAAACATCTGTCAAGCTGCTTCAAATGCTGCTTCTACAAGAGACATTGATCATAACCTTAGCACCTCTGTATCTGCTGGTTCAATATTCTTGTTCTTTTGTACCAGCTTCGGGCGTCAGTTGCTTGGGTGACAATAAAGAAATGGGTCATTTGACCAGCTGTGCTGAACCACACTGATGCATCAGGCTCTTATCTTTAGAATGCCCCAGTGGCAGGACTCACATCAGCTATATCAATGTCTGTCTCTGTATGAAATGCAGCTGTACTGAGCTCCAACAAGTTCACTAACAGCACTTGATTTAGCTCACTGCCTTCTAATATAGTTCAGGAGCTCATGCTTCCTGTTCCAGGGAGCTTTGCACTCGTGCCTTTTTCACATTTGTGTTCTAGCTGTGACAGTGCAGAAAAGCCTTTAACTCAATAATAATAAGCAAGTAGTATCCACATAGATCGCAAGCTTCATATGTTGCAATCAGCATTATGCTTCAATTATCCTAGTCAAAACAAAACCTGCATGTGATTGCAATTTTCTTGTGCTACCTGTGATGGTCCCCACAATAACACTTAAATGCAAGTGCAATGAAGAGTCTTGGAAATAATACTCCATCAGTGAACAGTTAATAACTGTCCTGTTAAAGTTAAAATTAATTTCCTAGTTATGACCATACAATATATTACAGTTGTAGAAGGGAAATTAGTTATAATCACACTGTCCGGTGTCACCCATATGAGGATGGGTTGCTTTTTGAGTCTGGTCCTTATCAAGCTTTCTTGATAACATGTCATTGAGTTTGTTTTTCTTTCCACCTTCACATCTGGCTTGCTCATTAGGGATAAAATTTATATCCTGAATTTACATATTTCTGTAAAGCTCGTTGTGACAATGTCTTTTGTGCTATACAAATAAAATTGAATTGAAATGAAATGCTGAACATTCAATGTCCCAAACAATTTGGATATTGATATTGGACATTGTCCATCATCCACCAGAACTGGCAGAACAGAAGCTTGCTTTACATCCTGCCCAGAACGTTCAGAAGTTAGGAATTGTTAACAATCAAAATCAAAACATGTCATGAAATCAAACTGATCAAATTATAAAATGAGTTGCGTTGTAAAAACAGTAATCAATTAAACAGGCATTAATACATTTCCGTTTCTTTTTTAAATCAGTGGTTCCTGATCCTAGAGCAAAGGAATCTGTGTTAAATGTAGCCCCAGATAATCTAAAAAAATGAAATCAGAAATGTGTGATATAAAGAACTATGTTTCATTAGTACAGTAGCTGACTGTAGTCCTGAATAAGACTCCATTATATAACATACAGCAATCAGCCATAATGTTAAAACCACCTGCCTAGTATAGTGTAGGTCATCCTTGTGTAACCAAAATAGCTGTGATGTGTCAACAAGGTGTGCTGTTGTATCTGGCACTTAAAAGTTAACAGCAGATGCTATAAGTCCTGTAAGCTGTGAGATGGCGTCTCCATGGATCTGAATTGTTGATCCAACATAATCTGAGGGATTTGGAGGCCAATTCAACTGTCCAAGTAACTGTCGTGACTGTTCATATTATCAAAAAATCTTTCATGGGAGAAAGATTAAAAAAAAACCCAACAGTATAATAAAAGAAAATGAAACAGAATAAAAGAAAAGAATGTAAAATAATGTAATAAATAAGGTGGGTTTTTTTTGTTTTTATTCTGTTTTATTTTCTTTAGTTAAGAAAAGTGTAAATGAGCCATGGTCAATCTGGAAGAATCAATCAAAAAATGTATTTTCTGGATTGTTTTGAGGCATTTCTATTAATCTTCCCATTAACACATTCATGCGAGTGATTTTTTCTGTGCTTGCTTTCTCTGAAATAAATGTTTGCAAATGCTGCTTTGAGATCAACATGCAGTTCCAACTATTAACTGAAACACAGATTCTCTTGAGAGCCGTTATGAGTAAGCACAGGTGATGGAAAAAAACTGCACAGTGGACTGTTTTGGATACCAGTAACAGAAATATCTAACAGGCCCACTGCACTATGACATGAACTTGATCTCATTAGGTAAATGTGCACTACAAACACAAAACATCTGCAATATTTCATTTAAAAAATGTATTTATGCTTGATGCGTTATTGACAGTTGAAAAAGTCAACCAAAATAAAGTGATACAAATCACATGGTATACTTTAAAACTGGTATTAAAAACATGCACTCATATTTACTTAATCATAAAGACTTAAGACAAAGAATAAAGCTCTTGTTATTGCTGCATTTTTTCTATTTATTCTTTCCCTATATTTCTTTAACTTTTTTTTTTACAGTTTTGACAATTACTGTATTAAAGACAATTAATAACATATATAAATATGCAGCATATATATATTATATAGATAATATATATGTGTGTGTGTGTGTGTGTGTGTGGTGTGTGTGTGTGTGTGTGTGTGTGTGTGTGTGTGTGTGTGTGTGTGTGTGTATAAACTGTATATACTGTATATACAATAGTATACAGTAATGTGGAAAAAGAAAAAGAAAGTACACCCATCACTTTCACATCACATCAATTCCTAAATAGCAAGAAGTGATTGTATGTTATTAGATTTTATTAGATTGTGGCTCTCACCAACTTCTGGAGGAATTTCAATATGTATTTATTTAGAGCCAACATTCAGAATTCAGAGGAAAAATAGGTTAATTCTATGAATCACTAACATGTAGAACCACCTTTAGCAACAATACCATGAGTGCTTTGCACCTCTGAAGTGGAGCTGGCATGTTCTACATAAACGTGGGGTAGTCTGGTTTCTTTTTCAAAGGCTGATCAGCATCTATAAATTGTCTGTAGTATGTGAATGGATGTGTCAGTGATTGTGCCCTGCCATGGGTTAGCACCCCATCTTGTGTCCCCGTCTTGTTCCCGAGTCTTTTGTGATAATCTCCAGGCTCCCTAGGACCCTGTAAAAAAAAAAAAGAACTACAGAAAATGGATGGATGAATGTTTTCTCTAGTCTCTCACATCGCTGTTGTCCTTAGGATCATTGTCTTGACCCAATAAATGAATGCTTTCAAACAACAATGAAAAGTCTATGGTGTTTTTTGTCATCACCTGAGGTTATTTGTTTGTTTAGTGGCTGGTGAATTGCTGTTCAGGCATTTGTCCAACCATGTCTTTCTAGACATCACATTATGCCACATCATGCTGGAACAATAAATGGCCCCAGATTGTTGCCATGATATTGGACCTCCATCAACTGTTGGCACAATGAATACAAGTATCTTGGCATTCACCAAAGATTTGTCCATCAGGCTGCCAGATAGTGAAGAGTGATTTATCATCTCTCATCAGGGAACACGTTTCAACAGCTCCACTGAGCTTGCACGGTCTACTGCTTCATGGCTGAATTCCTAGAAGCTTCCACTTCACATACTTACAATTGACGGATCTAGCAGAGATAAAATTCCATGAACTGCTTTGTGGCATATGATGTTTTACGACCCCTCACCATGAGAAGTGGTTGTGTTTAAATAAAGAATGCAAGGCAATGCAGTCACGTCAGAGAAGGTCTGAAACGATTTTTAACCACGGGTCCAAGTCTATACATGAAATCTCTCCATATCTAATCAGCTGTCCGGCTAAGATGACTGCTAAGCCCATGTGACTTCTTCCAATCAGTAGTCATATAAGCTGACAACAGCATGTACGTGATTTCATGCCCATGTTAGCAAACAGTGTGTCTGAAACACCCGATTGCAATAATTAGGACAGTTGTCCACATATAGCTATATAACGTGCATAATATGCAGAAAAATACACTGCCAGGCCAAAAAATGTCACTCACTCAAGTATTGTGTTGGACCACTTTTTACTTTGATTATGGCCACATTCAACGTGCCTTCATTTCTCTAAGCTTATGCAATGTCATAACATTTATTTCCATTTAGAGTTGCAATAATTTCTCTCAAAAGATCTTGCATCAATGATGGGGAGAGTCGGACCGCATCGTAAAGTCATCTCCAGCACATATCAATGATTCTAAATGGGGTTATGTTCTGAACTCTTCTTATGTGGTGGCCAGTCCGTGTGAAAATGATGTCTTCTGCTCCCTGAAACACTCTTGCAATATGCCTGTGCCATCAGGGAATGAAAAAATCCTGGTCATTAATTATATTCAGGTAGTCAAGGCCGAACATAAACCTGACCAATTGAAGCAACCCTATTTCATTACACTGCCCCCACAGGTTTGTACAGAAGGCTCTAGGCATGATGGATGCGCCACTGTGACCATTTCTCTTCTTACCCTCATGCAATTATCACTCTGGAACAGGGTAAATTTGGACTCAAAAAAAACCACATGACCTTTTCTATTGATCCATAAAGCATTGAAGCCCCCCCCCCCCTTATTAGCCTCACCTATACGTGCTTTCTTAAAGCTCTTAAACTCTTTAAGTTCTCCTTGTATTACTGTATGCCTGTGGAAATGCTCTTACTCTCAACATTAAACATAGTATGATTTGATTTCATAAACATTTAAATGATCTCCAATCGCAATCATTCAAGATTTTTTTGACCGATGCTTCCAGGATTTAATCATTTTTTTAATTCTTAACCCAATTTTAGTAGCTTCAGCAATCGCCTCAGTTGCTTTGCTTGCTTGATTCAGGCAAATAATTTGACCTTTCTGAAACAGAGTAAGATCTTTTCCCACAACCACGAGATGCAGTGGTGCTTAAAGGTTTGTTGAACCCTTTAGAATTTGCTTTCAGTAGATCCTTGTTCTTTAAATAAAACAGGGTACTCACTGACACCTGACTGTCATCATATTGATTGAAATAATTTGGCCTACAAATGAACTGTTAACCCTACAGGTTCACATACATTTGCCAGTCACATATATCTATCATTTTGGACCATTTTTGTGAATAAATAAATTACAAAGTATATTATTTTTGTTTTATTTGTTTGGGTTCACTTTGTCTGCTTTTAGGACTTGAGGTTTAGGGTTATATTTATAGTCTATTTTCTAAAGGGTTCACAAACTTTCATGCTCCATCGTATATCTTCTGACATGGTTAATGAGAAGCTACTCACTGCATCAGTTACGGTTGACTTGACTTGACTTCTTGGTTGAATAACTTGATGCCAACTGAAAATATATATAACTGCAGTAATTTGCTTAGTTACATGTGAAACATCACTAAACAGATAGACATTGAGCATTTCTTTTTTCGCAAGTTCTAAAAAATTTATCTGTTTATTGATGATTTATCAATTAAATCAACATTGTACAAGGTGAGAATAAAAATAATTTAAACCACCCCAAACTGAACCTCCAGATAGAAACGAGCACAACGTCATATGAGATGAAACACATCTCCTCTTTATCTGCCCAGAAGAAATGATCTGCACTTACATACTGTATTTAGTAGTAACTTTGCTTGTATATTGTTTACAGGATGCTGACAAACCCGTATTATGAACAAAAGAGAAAAAATAAACAAAAACACAATCTTTCCCAAGTAACCCACCAAAAAAAATAAAATAAATAAAACATTTTTTTTCTTAAATATAATAGATACACACACAGTTTAATTATTTCATTTGGCAGGCTCTTTTATATGGTTTCTTGAAGAGAGACTATGATGTATGTAGCATTATACATCATCTAATCACAATCATCTTCAGGCAAGAAAAATAAAGCACAAACTGAAAATGCAGTATACACACACGACATGAAATCTAATAACATACAATCACTTCTTGGTCATTAAGTTCATGTTTATGAAAGTGCATATTCTGTATTTTGGAACCTGTTAATGGCTGGCATCCAAGAACTTCATTGTTGCTGGTTTTCAAGAACATGTTTCACCTTTCTTTGCGCTTACTCAATAAATGAGTTTTCAGAATGTAAATGAATCTCTTTTCTCTGTAATCCACCACAGAAATTGGCAGAAAAACACGTGGAAAAAAAAAAAAAACATTTCACACTTTTCACACGATTTTTTTCACTCGGTAATTCAAATAAAAGTGTGATGTATTGTTTTGCTTAGCATGTGTCGTGCGCTGGTTCACACGTGCTCGCACACTAAATCGATCTGCTGCATGAAAAATGATTTCATTGGATGTCACTGCTTTTTTTTTGTTTTTGTTTTTTTATCTGTCAGTGCTTATGGAATAAGATGCCATTCAAGGTTCTTTGCAAAACAATTATTCTCATACTTACACATGCCATAATCAAGTTTAGGCTGCTTAAGCATCTGGCAAGATGGTGTAAGACAACAAAAATGATTCTGATTGATTGAGGAATTATATACTGGAATAATATAGTAATACTGTGAGGATGGGAGATAAAAAAAAAAAAAGAAAATGTATTATATATTATAAAGTCAGAGAGGTCTTAAAAGATCAGACCAGAGGATTAGTGCTGGCTACATTATGCGTCGTTTGAACTGTCAAGTCACATACATATTCACTAAACAAAAGCCAACTGATATTAAAACAGCCTTGATGGGAAAAAAAATATATATATATATTTTAAATTGAATAGATTAAAACATCGGTGGTTTGTAGTGTTATGGTACGGAGTTGGTTTGGAAAAGTTTGTAGCCTACTCTTAAATATAATTCTACTTCAATAGATTTGTACTTAAGCAAATTCTGCAATTTTATTAATGCTATTATAATGATTATTTAATGCTTTCTTCAATATGTAATGGATAAGTATGTCAAAGTTATGGTCCTCAAAGGACTTAAGTTCAGCTCTTTTTGCAATGAGACTGCAAAACTAACATGATGGCCTATCAAAAATATAATCTTTATTTAACATGTGAAATTATTGCAAAAATAGTCTTTAAGCTTAATAAAAGCTTAACAGAACTGAGAGATGAATCCATGTACAAATTTTGGAAAATATTTAAGAGCTCAATAGCCCCTGTGTAGTAAAGGAGGGATCACATGTATTTAAAGAAATGATAAACGTTCTTCATACAGAACACGGGATGAAATGAAGCTTCTTCCAAGAGTAACATCAAGAATGTACCAATGAAAAAAAAAAAATCATACTGCAGATTTAAAAGCTACTGTCTCGAAAATACTTCTTATTAAAGAACGCAGTGCCTTTCATTCTGTTTAATCTCATAGAAAATACTATTGAGTTTATATGTCCATAAAACCTTAACCAACTGCATCGAGTAGAGACTCAGTAAACTCCCTTCTTTAGCTCTATGATATCAATTACAGGCAGTTTCTATAAGTTGCACCCGTTCCATACCTTGTCAGAGTTTACCATGTCTGCTCAGTTATTTTGCTGTTTATCCAGCTTTGCTTTTAAATGGTTTAAAGGAGGGACATCATCCCTGTTAGTGGAAGGCTCTGTTTTTGGTGTTTCACACTCAATGGGTTTGTGTAATAAAGAAGAACAACTCCATGTCCATGGCTTGGTGTGGGACGCAGGAGCTTCCACCGTGAATAACAGGTATCAGTGCTCCATCCAACTCATTCATATATTTCTGAGGCAGAAGGCTTCCGCCTGACCCGGCCTGATACTCAACCTGGACGGGGGGGAAAAACCATGGTGCGATAAAGTGTAAATTAAAACGAGTAATCAGTGCTGATTAATAGTATTGTTGGTGGTAATGTTAAACATAGATTGTCAAACTAATGTACAATCTATATCCTAGAAAATCAGTCCACACTAATATAACAACCTGTTGTTACAGCAACGCTGTAGCTGTGTTTGTTTTAGGTAAGTTTACAGTTTATTTAAGGCAATAGTTACCATGTCTGTGTCAGTAGATACTCGAAGTGCGAGATGGTTAATTCCATTTGCGACGAGGACAGAGAGGTGAGGACACAGCGCTGCACAGCTGGCAGTGGCAATCTCTCTCTGGAACTGAGTGCAGGAGGAAAGAACGGCAGAGAGGGTGCAGTCTGGGGTCTTCAGAAGGTAGAAAACCTTGTGGGAATAAGTGGGGAAAAAGAACGGGTTAAAAAAAAAAGGGGACAATGAATTTTTTTCCCCTCTCATATGAGAAAATCCTATGAGAACACACCTCTGTGCACTTTATAGTCCTCCCATCCATCTCAAACTCAGAGTCCTGCTGGATGTGGATACTGGACACACCCTCTAGAGACTTGCCGTCTATGGGGCTGACCACGCTAAAAATACACCACAAGCACAGGTGAGGGTCAAATTAATTTGGAAAACCAGTGGCACCTGTTATGGGATGGGGAAACATTTTTCTGGATTCATTTGTACCCATGATTGAGGTGCCCAATTCCTGCTAGCGTGGGTGCAGGTTTACATTCCAACCAAGCAGAAGACACACCAGAGTCTACTGTAAGCAAAGATCACTGATTAAACAGGAATCAGGTGGGACTCCTGCTTGAATGGAATAAGAATCTGCTCCCACAACAGACAAGACTGGACTCCACTGCCACTGGGAATAATAATAGATGGAAGCATCACTGCTAACCAGGATTATTATTACATTATGATTTCTATACAAGACAGGAGATGTTTTTTGTTTGTTTTTTTTTTTTACACTGAGAATTCAGTGATCACTGAATAATTTAATGAAATGGTTGATGATTTGATGTAAATGATATGCTAAGGCCTTCCGGATCACAACCCATGAACACCACTGAAGTGGACAACACAACATGCTTTAGACAACACAATATCTATCATAATATCTACTGAAAGAAAGGTTCTCATCTCTTTTAGTGCCATTTCAGAGATTTGTATAAAGTACAATGAAGTAAAGTAAATTTCTATTTTAAATAAAACTGTGCAAGCAAACATGCTCTTGAAGCTGATATTAAATGCACCCAGCAGTCATTCAAACACTCAAAGTGTATTTACCGCAGCTCTCAATTAGTATTGATCAGCCTGAAATTTAGCAGAGCATTTGCATTACCCTGTATTGACGGGAGCCGTATAGTCCACCCAGCGAATGTTGACGTTTTCTCTGTCCTCTGGTGCTGTGTCAGTTTTTCCACAGGTGATTCGGAAGTCTGTTTGATCCCGTAGGGCCTGGCGCAGAGCCTCCATTGTCTCCGGGGGGATTTGCACCATTAACCCATCTGAAGGATTTCCAGACAGAGAAACAGCTATTCGATAGCTATACATGGCTAAAACTCTATATACTAAAGACACTTAAATCAATTCCAGAGTAACGATTCAATAAAAAACATTTTAAAATGAACCCTCATAATAAAAGCAACACAAATTCTGTCCAATTTAAATAAGAGTAAACATGATGCCATACATTAGCTAAAGTCTGCATTTGTTTAGCTCTTTGTTATGCATGTGTATTTAAAGCTAGACAAACTTAGTGTCATGAGGCTTTGACAGTACCTTCCACAATGCTAGATTTGGCAATAAATCCTGAAGAGGCCTTCAGAGCACCATTAAAAACCACAAAGCTTGCACCAGTTACTAAAAAAGAAAGAAAGCATTAAATTAAGAAGATGGAATTACAATAATATGTTAGCTTTGGAAAAGACAAATCGGTAATACAGAGAAGTATTAAAACCATCTAACCTCTTCTGGGTTTTCCCTGAATGCTGTTGGCTTGCGTCTGGTAGCTTCCGTCCTCGTTTTGAACACAGATCAAGTGCGAGTCTGCTTCACTACTAAAGCAAGCTCCAACACTTATTACATGCTCGTTGGAAGAATTCACCACTTTCAGCATCTGCAAGTGATACATGGTTTTAACCTGACAATCAACAACCCAGGAATATTTTAGAAGAATGAGAATGCGTAAATGTATTTGGGAAATCACTTCATTAAACTTTGACTTGGGTATGTCAATATAGCTGTTGCCCACTTCCATGTGGATCCTCAGGTTGTCTACTACTGGTACACTGTACTGGTAATTCCTCAGGTCCTGCAATAAAATGAAGAAGTGTTCAATTTCTAGGCAGTGCGCCTACGACTGACAGTCCGACAAATTTCACTTTATTAGTCTTTCATATACGAGCATGACAATATGCTGTGCATTATTATGTGCACCATTAGGATGAAAGAGATAGATTAGGTCTGAGAAATGGAGAAAAGGAACAACAATCTTGAAGGCTTAAATTAGGGCAGAGAGGCAATTTACTGAGTAGCCATTTAATCAGAGAATCACAGCATGTGAGATCAATAATAATAATAAAAAAAGAAAAGAAATCCATAAGAAGCTATAAATCAGCACTAACCTAATCATGGGGATGAGCTGTCCTGGGATGAACTTAAGTCTATATTTATACTTCTATACTTAAATCTATATACCTACTCTTTATAATAATTTTGTGTGCCTGGTGATTATGATTATGTAGCTAAAATCTTTAATGGCTTTATGCTGGAAATGTGAGGCATGTTATATGAAAGGCTGTGTGACTTGTGTCCCAGCAGATGAAAAGGATTTAAGGTAGAATATAAGTTAAAAGGTGGCACTTACTGCAAGCAGGTTCATGATGGTATGTCCTGTCTCTTTAAATACAGATTCACGGAACCGGACACTAACCAAAGGACAGGGATACACTGGCCAAAGCAAACAAACAAACAAAACAATTGTGGGGAAGAAGGTTAAAAGAAAATGAGTTTAAGACCTGAGTTACAATCAAAGACATTATTCTGCTCAAAATAAGAAGTAAATATGATTATTGAGTGATATGCTAATAATAAAAATCATTTTGTCTGTGTAACAATCAATCTCTTTTTGTCTGAAATTCCACTTGGGTAAACAGGCAGTGTTAATAAATGCAAAACAATATTCATTCAGTTATAAGCAATTGTGGCATTTGCTGCCACCAACCACCATCCCAGCACTTCCTGAAGTAGTGCAATGTGTCCAAACATATTGTTAAAAACACACACAATGAATGTGTATAGCATAAAATTTGTGTGCTGTGTTTTTCTGTGTTGTTTGTGATGGGGAATTAGTTAAAGGTCTAAATCCATTCCCCCCCCCCCCCCCCCCCCAAAAAAAAAAGAAATTCCCTCTCATAACTACTGTATCTAGTGTTCATGAAGTGACTGTTACTGTATATTGTTCATAATAATGTGAACGAAAGCACATTTAATGTTGGAATACTGTACGGAATATTCATAGCATAGTGACTGTCACTGTACATATTGTTAATAGGAGTGACTGTTATAATGAAGTGTACACTGTATATAGTGTTTAAAGCAAAATGTAGTGTGTGCATAACTTTTGCAGACGTGATCTAAGATGTGGGCTAATTTTAAATACCAGACTCACCATTACACTCTGCTCCCATACCGAGTACTAAACGGAGGGGGAACACTTTTGCCCAGGGTACCTCCAATTTATGAATAAGGACCCCAAACAAGAAGGAGCTGTGAGGCAGGTCAAGACCCTCCAGAGGCTGAAAGCTCAGAGAAAAAAAGAGGAAGCCACCGTGTTCCTTACTTCCCAAAAAACTGTCCGCAAATGTCACGTTGCCGAGTTCCTCAATATATTTCCCTGTAGTCAAAAAAGGCCATCAAAGGTAAAATTCAGAAAGAGCACATAATCTGTAGAACCGACATGACCGTGACACATTCCTTATTCTCTTACAAATGGCAATTACATACCTTTCTGTGCATCTTGGAATATGCTTATGTAAAGGCTGAAGACATCTCTAGGCAGACTGTTCTCCTCGGGGAGACGCTCAATAATGAATGCCAGTTCTCTCTGTCCGACTCCCTGAAGACCGTTAGAGCTCAAACACCAACACTTCTTCCCACAATCTAAAACACAAGTGAATTAAAAGAACGAGCGTCATAAAACCAATGGTGTGCTCAGAACTATATTTCATTAATTAACTGATCAAAAGACATACATGTAGTCAGCTTCACATTGACCAAGAGGTTGGCGTTCAGCACAAACGTCAAAGGTTTTGGACCTCCTTCCTCTAAAAGCAGCATAATCTGACAGGCAGCAGGTCGTTCCTCCACTAACAACTCTGCAAAAGGGAGCAATGTTACATAATACCATGTAGCGTGTAGTTCTTAGTGTTTACAAAAACCTTTTCTTATCTAATCAGTGTTTGTTCATTTCCACTTTACTTTTTGTAAAACTAATCTTATCTTATGGTTTATTTTGTTATTCATTCAGATATATAGTATGCTTATAAGACTATTCATCTCTCAGAACACATTCCAATGAGGTGTGATTCTATTAGAGATGCATTGATACTTATTTTGGAAAAGAACTAATAAGATATCACATATTCATAATAAATGTTCTGCTACCAAATGCCTTGTGAAAGTATGTAACATATGCCTTGTGTATGTAATCATACTTATGAACACACAATGTTTGCATAAGCATGATTACGTACAGAAGGCGTATGACAGTAATCTCAGAAGCTACTACAGAATCTTCCAACAAGTATCCAGATGAAACATCATTAGAATGTTTAAAGAATCATCCAGGCTAGTGAGCACAGTGCAGGCAAACCTAAGCATCGGGAACCAGTATTAGATAGCATGGGAGGAGGAAGAAGAAGAAGAAGAAGAAGAAGAAGAAGAAGGACACGGTGTATTCCATTTAATGCTAACATTTCGATTACAAATGGATTCAAATGGAGCCGTTCTCACCTCCACCATCTTCCTCTCCTGTTGTGATGAGCAGTGGCGGCAGACCATCGTCATCATCAGGCAGGAGACTCAGAGCCCGCTGCACACAGCTGCCCAGGCCACAGAGTAACGCATAGTCCCAAGGCCCACTGGTTGCCTTCCTTGGTGCCTCTGAACCAGTCTCAGAGCTGTGTGCTGAACCCTCGCTTCCTTCTGGGATTTTGCTAGTAGGCTAAAGATGACACAAGCAGTTCAACTTAACACTCTGCTCCCGTTGTGACCAGCAAAGTGTTTGTGATTTAATAGGCTCTATTTATACAGCTTTCTAAACCAATGTTACATAGAATCTGAAAAAACGCACAGAATAAACTAGTGTGTATTCCAGTAATACTCATCAGCGAGAGTACAAAACTATGACAACTTTTAGAATTAGCTTGCTTTACCCATACTGTTGGAGGGTCTGGTGTAACCGGACTGGAGTCCTGAGAGGATCTCCGTGGCTTTACAGAAAGCCTAGTGGTATCAGCCACCTCGCCATTCGGGAGTATTCCATCGGCAAACCAGACATGCTTCTGTTCTTTTGGAAATCCTAGCAAATAAATAACAAAGACATTTAGCCAACCATGTATTGCCAAAGGTGAATGCTTCGACCTGATCATAGCCACAATTTTAACTAGATGTTTCTCCTCGTACTGAGCTGAGCGTCAGATGAGGTCGTGTGCTTACCATCATTACCAGGATGTTTGAGAACAGAAACTGGCACCATGACAGTAGGGGGCGGGGAGTTGAGGGTGCCTGCTGCTCGAGCCTGCTGCATGGGAGGAATCGTGGAGCAGTACTCGGATGGGATGTTAGGATTTGGACTAGGCCCGGTAGGGCTCATCATTCTCTCAATGGCCTGAGCTACAAAAACAGCAATCAAATCATCAATCAAAAGCACACTCTGGAGATGCACCAATCCCACATTTGTGTATATGTTTATTTATTTCTATGACATACTAATACCAGTTGCTAATACTAAACATTTCACGAGTGACAGCAGGGTGCTTTAAGGTACAGTATTTTCCGCACTATAAGGCGCACCTAAAAGCCTTAAATTTTCTCAAAAATCGGCCGTGCGCCTAATAATCCAGTGCGCTTTATGTGTGCACTGAGTTCCAAAAATCTGTAAAAATGTTGTGCGACTTTGGTAAGCGCTCTGCTTGACTGACTGTCGGACCATTTCCCGCTGACACAGGGACGTAATACATACACTATGTACGCTGGCAGCGATAAACCAATCAGAGAACATTATGTAATACGTACAGTACGTACGCTTACCTCCACCACGTTACTGGTAGGTATACTACCGGTATGTTGCAAAACAACATTTGTTTCTTCCTAACCATTATGCGCTCCACACTCCAGTCCAGTAGGTGGCGGTAAACGCACCTTAAGTTGGTTTGCCATCCGCCAATAAAAATCCGATGCTTACGAGGCACAATACAAACTACAGGCTATCAGTTACACGGTTGTAAATGGGAATAGAGCAGCTGAAAGAATTCAACATCAATGTATCTATGGTTCGGAAGTGGAGGAAGCAAGAAAATGTACTGCGCCAAGTTAAGAAAACACAGTAGATAAGGACTTTGATGGATTTGTAGGAGAAGATTGATTAAAAAATTATGTGTGTGTATTGTTAAATAGTAGAATAAAGCTCAACTAAACACTGTTTTGCTTCTGTTACCTTTTTTGTAGACCATATGTTTTAGCATGCACCTTATAATACGGTGCGCCTTATGTATGGGTTAAGTACAGAAATAGACCCCGTAATTGAGACTGCGCCTTATAATCCGGTGCGCCTTATGGTGTGGAAAATACGGCAATCTTTGTGATCACGGTCGTGTGCACGTTCATGTCCTCACATTTACGTACATGACATGTTATATCAGTATAGTCTCATGACACAAACATTAACGATGAACAGAATCAGAACGGGGAATCAAATTTGATCTGATTCAACATTTATGTTTACAACCCAAGGACTTTCATTATCTTAAATAACATTCATTTTAAATTAAAAAAAATCTGTGCAGAAGAATAATGTTTGATGTTTGGTTAAAAAAGGAGAACTGACATCGATATACTTATATTGACAGAATTCTACAAACAGGTCGATAAATGAACTAAGAGTTAAACATGGTTTAATGAAGATCTTTTACTTAAACATGAATATTTTAAAACAAAGGAATTAACTTGAACCCACAGTTAAAGACATTATGTTCAACTGGAAAACCACAGCAGACCACGGGAGTTGATTATGCATTGAGGTAAGTAAAAGTTGCTTGTGAGATCTAGTGCCAGATGTGGCATTCATATCTGCTGAGTCCAACCAAAGTGCTGAGTAAGCCTCGCCTTGCGGTATATTGATTAAGCATCATAGAACCTCATCGACTCGATTACGCTGGCACTGGTTCTGATGAGAACGGACATGTAAACTGGCAGTGTAAACAGAAAACACAGCACAACAAAGGCACTCGAATGACTCATGATGATGGCAACCTATGTCAGACATACTGTGTGTCCTTCAACTACGCTGTTAATCTAACTGTCCTGAGCACAAGCAGTGCCGAAAAGACGCTTCGCTAGTGTCAAGGAGACTTCAAGGAACTTGTGTAATAAAGCCTAGTCAGTATTTAACAATCTGCTTGCATTGTATTTGGAGTAGCAAATTATCTTACCTTAACTATGAACCTGAATTTCCTTCCATCTTAGTCATGGTGCGTGTGTTCAGTTCAATCTCCCTGGAGCATTTCAGCCTGAACCCAGCAAGGGTTGAGAACGAGAGAGAGAGGGCAGACATCCTTTCGCCTTACAGCCTCTTTCCAGACAGTGAGCGGCCCACTTTCACGCGATCATGCCGTGCTCCTATCTGTCCTGGGTCTAACCTCCACAATAACAATCATAGTCCCACCTTCCTCTCTCCATCAAATGCCTGCTAAGATGGACGAGTCTGTATTAAATGGCTGTCCTGGACTGAGAAACGACCGTAAGGAACAGAGGGAGGTGACGTATGCTTTCCTGTCCTGACGCTGAAGAGGAGGGTGTGTGTATGTGTGTGTCTGAATCGCTGCCCAAAGCTGAAGCAGAGAGTCTGAGAGCACTGAGCGTCCCAGGTGGATCTATGCCACACACATTCAAGGACAACCAGTGCCCAGAGGCACCACCCAGCAAATAAGTCTCACTGCTTTTCTGTTTTGCTCTCCCTCATGTGCCAACACTGATGATTAATGTTCTTTTTAATGTGCAAATGGACCTGCGCCGATAGACACCTTTTTTCCACCAGAGCTCATTAAAAACAAAAACAGTCTTATTCACAATTACATTTTCACTCTACACAATAAAAGCTGGCAAAACAAGAAGGATATGTGGATATGGATGGATCTAATCAGTGCATCACTTAGCAAAAAAGCAGACTAACAAATTAGCACCGGCTAAGACAGCATATGCTTTTTTAATGCTTCTTGTATGTAAATTAATGACTCATTCTAGTTGCTACATATCTCATTAAAATAGGGAACGGAAATCACCATCACATGCTGCATTATAGGATCATTCTGCTATCTTTGTAGGTTCTTCTTTACACACACACACATGCACACAGGCATGCACACACACGCACACACACACAAACTGTTTGAGCCAAGATTGCTTGTGTGGATCTATACAAACTCCCAAGCAGAGTAATGATCTAGATATGATATCTCCTCTTACATTTCCAGACACTTTATTTCATATCAGTTATGTATTTTAAACGTCTAATCTTTTTCCCAATTTCAAAATTTCAAGTCCATGTGTGGGATAAAGGAGTACAAAGACCTGCAGATCTAAAAGTAGTCCATGCCTGGTATTGTATGGAGCCAACAGCTACTGTGACCTCATTTTTTAATGTGGCCCTAATGTACGACTGACATTAAAAATAAACAAACTAATAAACAACAACAAAAAATGAATATAGTATATATGTATATTTAAGCATTAAATAAACAAATATTATCAGAAGAGTAGGATTGTGTGCTGTTAACCTTTTGCTGCTGGTAAAACAGTGAAATATTAAAGGTGGGGTCTCCGTTGTTTGAGTAATGCTTCAGAAAACTGCGTTGGGCCGCCAAACAAAACAAACGTGTAGCCAATGAGCAGAAAGGGTCGTGTCTTGTCAATATGGGCGGAGAGAGTGTTCAGTGCGCATGTGTGACATTAGCAGAAAGCGGTTTTAACATTGACATGGAGGATAAAAACAAAGAAAGAAAGCAAAGAAAGACGTACGATAAGGCAAGAAGTAGGATGTGTTAATATAGGATCAGTTTTCCAGCGCTGGAGAGAACTGATTGGAGTTTCTCGAGTCAATAACTCCTGAGCTAAACGCTGTTACTACACAAATAACACCTCTTTTCTATCGTAGTAATGTAGAGAGGCAGCTACAACCATGTTTTGTGTAGTAACAGTGTTTAGCTCAGGAGTTACTGACTCGGGAAATTCAAATCTGTGAATACGTGTCCAACTTTACTTAAGACACCGAGGTTGCTTTTTTCCTTCTCGATAGGTGAGTAACGTTGGTTTTGCTTTGTTTTTACAGAACTAATATATGCCTTCCTTTGCATGATTATGCTTGTGTGTCATTTTTGCTTCTTTGTTTATCTGCAATCGTATTGTTCTCCCTTTCAGCTATGATAAAGACACATTTCTTTGCATTAGTTGCCTGGGTTAAGTATGTATGTGTGGGTGGAGCTATCAATACAGGGGTGGGACCCATTTGGGTTAGGGGCATTTTGGGTTAGTGGTGATTTCAAATGTCAACATTGGCTTTCAAACAACGGAGACCCTACCTTTAAGATCAATTGATGGCTCATGAATAACATTAACAGTTTATAAGACCAAACACATTGTGATTTTGGGTTATACACTGTGAAATCTGTATTTGGGGTGTAGATTTTACAACTTTGCACAATTAGGCATTCACATAAAAACAACAACAACAACAACAACAACACTGGAATGTGTATTTAATATCATTCTCCTGCTGTTACTGATACTTTCATTCTCTCGTTTTTAGGTTATATATCATATTTATGTAATTAGGATTAGGAGCTCTGTGAAGTGTTAAGTATCAAGTATCAACAGTAGATGGTGCAAGTGCACCGAAAGAACGAAAGAACGAAAGCAGAAATGCAACTTTCATTCTCCGTTAAACATAAGATTTGTTCTCATATTTATCTTTAATTTGTTATCATCTTCTGTTATCGGTTAACAGAAATATACGTCGACACAGTAATCTGGGGTGCTGCAGCAAATAAACAGCAACATTAGAATATAATATGATATAATGGAATATCTTGGAGAAGATGGTTATACTAAGGATATACAAGTTTGTTTGTTTTTTAAAAACGTTCACAGAAAACATCAGTAAGGAAAACACCAAATGGTTTATGAAGAAATATAATAACTATCATACACTTTAGTTCAGATTCATTTTATAACATGTGGTCACGGATATTTAGCTCAAACGTTTTTAAAATATCTTCACACAAGACTCTTAAATGACCGTATACTTACGAAGCATTTCACACCAGTAGGAGGAAATGAGAACCCGGAGGAAAACACAGACAATAACCCATGCTTAAGATCAATCTCAGAAGTCAGACTTTAAGCCAAGCATTACTCATGTAGATGATTCATGGAGGAAACTTCTGAGTACAATACAAAACTTCTGTGCAATATAGGTTTTACCCACAGAGTTAGAGAACATGGCTGCAAATTAATTCCCTTCCTTTTTGTCAACAACGGTGTTCAAATCCCTGCTTGTTTCACTGCTGTACTACAGATCAACCAGTTAGACACACACTTGTATGCACCCAATTCTCTGCATTTAATCTACACTTGTTTCCCCAGAACAAAGATTTGATCTAACACAACATTTGTTAATTTCTTCTTGCTAAAAACAAGCCAAAACAAAACACAATATTCATGCCATATTGTTCAGTGTAAACTCGTCATATAAACTGTACTGTATTTTAGCTTGCAGTCGCACTTCTGCCTTTGTCTTTTAACATGTCTTGAAAGTTCTAAGTACCACTGAGCACATCTCTGTGTTAACAAATGCATGTTCAAAATCATTGGGGATGTGCGTGTAATATGTCCTTTTTTTATCACAGCGTTTGCTGCCCACATTGATGCAAATACATTGTGCCAAAAAACATGAAGTGTTCGTGCAAGTTGGAATATTTACTTTAATATCCCTATTTAATATCCCTAATTTAGCATTTGGCTGTTTTCTGGTATTTGTCCTGCAGATTCATTGTAGCCCTGCACAAAATTATGCACATCCTAACTCTAGTACAAACTAAATAATATTACATTAAGAACTTTAGCTTTACTTAAGAACACTACTGAGTAGTGAACAGCCTCAGAGGTCAGTGTGAAAATCACTTGTGTTTCAAAGACACTCTATATTACATTTAAAGGTGACACCAATATGCCCCACAGCTACAAAATGACCCTGACAAACCACAAACCTCATTCTTACAATCATCCTTTTGTCTTACAGACTATTAATTCACTCCAGAAAATGATTTATAAGCGATCTCTTACCCCAGAGCTTGAAAGCTGTTACACAAATCTTCATTACATCAATCTTCAACTGTAAAGATCATGTCTGTTTTCATTGATCTTGTGTAAAAGTGGGAATGATAAATAGATGAATTGAGTAAGACTTTGAGAATAGACCAGTACTAATCAGCAGCAACCCAAAGATTTCTCACTTACTCCATATACAGCTTCAAACAACCTACTCGAACGATTAAAGAGAAACCACTTTGCTGTCGGACTCAAACCTTTACAACAGCAGATTGAGTTGGATCTCACCAATTTACATGGTCACTTTCATAAGCTCTTTTACTTCACCATTGTTTTTCCAGCTGTGTGCCAAATGTTGTACAGCATTTAATGTGAATGGTGATGACAAGGGGGGGAAAAATCACTTACCTCTTTGTATAGTTTCATAACAGACCACACAAACTCTGGCCTCTTTCTCCATGTATTTCAGTTTGCATTTACGGTTGCAGCAATTGGCACAATATACCTACAACCAGACATATCAGTCAGAAAAAGCTTAAAACAGTGGAAATAAATTGTTTCAGGTATTATGAACAACTGTAAATTGTCTAGAAAAGTGTCATAAATAATACCTACTGAGTCATCAAATCTACTGTCAAATAAGAGAGAAAAACAACAAATTTAGAAGACACTAGAACAGCTTTAATGCGCCTTGATATCAATACTAGTGCCTAACTTTAGTGAGCTGTGGATCTTGTGGATCCTGTCTCATCAACAATCATAACTCCCATCAGGACAGAAAGGTTTCCTTACAGGATAAACCTTTTTTTCTTACCCTCAACACACCTGGCCTTTGTCATTCATTAAGGGCTTAACAGGTAGGTGGTCAGTCGAATCAGATGCGTTACAGAATGGAAAAACTTTTATACTTGTCAAGAACAGGATAAAGGATGACTCAGATGATCATATCAATTCTTCCTCACCTACGTAGAGCCCTGGTCTGTTTTTATCTCCCTATATAATGGATGGATGTCTTGCTGACAGTCAGGATAAGGATGTGTTGCTGATCAGATCCTATACTGAAATTCTCAGTCACATGAAGTGACCTGTTTTTCTTTACACACATAATTGCACTAATGAGTATGCATCACTGTCACTTTTGGCCAGCCCAGTACGGCTTTAAATGTTATTCCCTTTCCTATTAAAACGTTATTTCCAAATAAAGAAAACCATTTAGTCACTTGCCATCATGACCAAAACTGAGGTCAACTGGGCCTGCTTAGCGTTTACACACGTCACAAAGTGAAGGTATGTAGTAACCGCTTAATTACATGAGGCAGAACATCAATCTGGAGGTCCTACTTATGTGTTTCTACACTGTTATTCAGGTATTTCCATTAACTTGTCACTTGGGTGTATTTACAGAACAGTACAGCACATTATGGCAACATATCTGACGAGGAATATGCACCACCTGCGTGTGTCTGTGCTTTAAACAAGTGTGTCAAATGCATTTTAATTACACTTATCCCAATGTCAAGTGGGTCGTCTGGGATTATATGTTAAATTTTCGGCTTGCTACTGAAGAAATCCATCTCATTAGCACAATTTGTCAATAGATGAGTTTAGTGCACTGAAGCGTTTGTGACTTTTGTGTCCCAAATGAGGTCCTATACACTTACATTATGCATTATGTACTTTACTGTTTAGTGTATGGATTTTTAGAAAGGTCTCAAATCGAACGTATTTTACTAACCAGAAGTATAAGCCTTTTTGTGATCAATGGCATCTGATGTTAAACACACATAATGTGATGGCACTAGCTTTAGCAGAATGTGGCGTATGGAATTTTTTTTTTTTTAAATTGTGGAAATAAATCACAACATAGGTTGAAAGAAATTTGTAAGATGTTTTGTAAGATGCTTGTCCTTGGCCATCTTCAAAATAGTTTCTCACCCAGTGTCAGTGCCTTGTCTATGTAAGGAAAGATGGGCGTTTAGTGTATGAGTGTCCAAATCCTAGTTTTTTCAAGTGAATAAGTGCATCATCCGGGTTCTTGAAGTGCACTTGTTCTTGCTGGAATGTTCAGAGTGAACGCACTACTCACACTGTTTATACTACAAAATGACTTGGAACTATGTTATTTGGGACACACCTTGAGTTTATTGCTCTATTTTGGCCCTTGGTGAAATATCACAGACAAGCCATCATAATACAACCCACAATGACCAGTTAAGGCTACAACAAAATGAAAGCTAAGAATGTGACTTACTTTGCCACAGGCTCTGCAGTGATGTCTCCTCTTGGTAAAGGTGAACCTTTGCCCACATTTCATGCAGTTAGGCGCCTCTGAATCAGGGACCCAGGGTGGCTGCCTCCAGCCGAGGCCTCTATCTTCTGTTCCTGACTGATCGACTGCTTCTCCTGAAACCTCCCCTGGGTAAGGAGGTGGCTCTGAAAGTTCTTCATGGCCATATATGTGATCATCGCTGTCACTATGACCGGTAGCTTCAAAGTTACCAACGCTGTGATTGGAAGCCGGACTCACAATGGGAGATGCAGGGGAGATATTCTCCTCCTCAGAACTTGAAACATTCTCCTCGGATTGGCCATTTTGTCCGTCTTGTGGTAGAAATGGTCTTGTGTTTTGGCTGGACAGCTGCTTTGGTCTGGCTCCACCATAACATGGAGACTGGTTTGCACTGCAGACTGACCGAATCGCAGTGGAACTCAGCATGTCGTCCGTATTATTATCCGTTTCTGTGTTGTCTGGTTTCAAGGGACTGCTTTCCTGAGATGACGAAGAAACATTGGAACCTTCACTCTCGTCTAAAAAGCGAAGAGATCGGTCACTTTCAGGTGAGGCGAATGAATCAACTGGGCAGCTTCGTAACTCTCCCTCTAAATCCCCGTTAAATTCTGAAAAGCCTTCATCCACAAATTTCTCGGCTGATACATCAGAGTTGTTTCTCTGTGCCTCACCCATCAGGTATGCATCTAGTTCTTCATCGGTTACCATCATCATGTTTTGCTCACTTTCAGGAAGGAAATCACCGGTAAAATCAAATTCTATGGGGTAATTGGGGCTCTGTGCATTGCTGGGAGTTTGGCTACTCTCAGGCAAATCTCCAGCAATGAGATTCTCTGAAAAAGGTAAGCTGCATTCAAACGTTCTGTTATATAGAGAGGGTGGAAGTGTTGACGCTTCTGGGTTTGACATGATTTGGACCAGTTCAGGATCATCCTCAGGTGAGGAATCTGGTTGGCTAATACATAGGGAGGTCTCAACTTCGGCAAATGTAACAATTACGTTTCCGGTCTCTTCACTGTCCGGACTGTCTTTAGATTCAGAAGGAGGGATTTCTGTGCTGTCTTTGGTTTCACTCACCATCGTCTCCTGGATTGAAGAGGCCACAAGAGATCCACACATGGATACAGCCATGGGGAGGCAGTATAGAGAAGACTCCCCTTCACTGGTGGGAATGGCTGTGGTAATTTCATGGTCCCTGTCACCACTGTCCACAGAGTGTTCATCATCTGGTACTTTAGGCAGACTTGTACTGAAATCAGCAGTTGCTGTAGTGTTCTCCTCTGTTACACTTGAACATATCAGGTTATTGGGAGTTACTTCAGATTCTAAAGTGCACTGGGAGTTGTTTTGGAGTTCAGATGAATTTGACACCTCTGGACAGCTACTTAGAGGCAACTGAACCTTATTATTATCCAAAGGCTCTAAGCTGTTTGAATATTTCTGCAGTTCAGCTGTCCTCTCCACAGCCATGGGTAATATAACATCCAGCAAACTGAAACAGTTTGAGGGACCATCAAAATGGCCACCAGTGTCCAGTCGCTGTAAATCGTCATGGCTGGGCTTTACATTCTCTGGATAAATAACAGCTGGACTATCAAAATCTACCAGTAGCTCCTCCTCAAGCTGTTTCTCAGCAACCTCTAGCTCTTTGAAAGCATCATGACTGTTTGTGCATGGGAGAATGGCCGATCCTGTATCATTAACAAGGTCACATACAGGTTTCAAAGATCTATCTGGACAAGGAGGAGTCGAGCTTTTGGAAGTTCTACTGTCAACAGAGGATATGAGGTCAACACCAGTCAACACCCTCCCTTTTGTATCTAGATCTCTTTGGTCAGGGGCATTAATAGGTGCAGTTGGACCATAATGCAAGGAATTAACATCAGGGACAGTTTGTGATACTGTGGATGGCTCAGGTATAAAGCATTGGGAGTAGAGGTTTGAGTTCTGGCATGCAAAACTTGTGAAAGTCGTAGACGTGTTCTCAGCCTCCTCTGCAATGAAAAAAAAATGTAGTTTATGATATGAATTGCTATGCAATCATATGACCATGTGATACATTAATAAGATACATTCATAAGATCCAATGGTTTACGATCGCATCTATTGTGCTGTGGTAAAAAGTGCTAGTTCTTTTGGTAAAAGTGTGATTTTACAAAGGATTTGGGTCTCTTGCAAGAAAGTTAGGATGAAGTGCATCACAGACCATGTTAAGCTTTGATACATTTACAGCAGAGATGCTCAGTCTGTTCCATACTCTAAAACTGCTCTGAGTAGGAAGGATTCACATCCCTTACATTACACCTATTACATTACATATTTAAAATAAACTCCTAATCATAGGCTTTTGAAAACAAGTATATAGCAACTTTGACACATCAGGGCAAGATATGCTTGAGCTCAAATAAGTCTGAATGAAAAATTACATTTTAAGCAAAATAAACAACAGAATTGCAAACCACTCTGCTAAAGACCAGTTCCTAAACCGATTTTCATGTGGCTGCATGGTTTTTATATCTCTCTTGGTATTCAATTATAAGTGAAGCTTCTTTTTGAGAAAGATCAGCTGGTTTCAATAGTTTCTCTTCTGAGAGTGCCTGGTCACTAACTCGCCTGCAATTTTTCTGGCTTTTGTCACATTTTCATAGAAATTTCTCTTGCTGATTAAAACATCCTCTAATGTTTGCTGCTTAAGTGAAGCATTTTCTTGATTGACCTGTGTGGACTTCCATCAAATGTTTTCTTTTTAGACCTTTTAAAAAGTGATTTATTAAAACTTACCACAGATTTTTAGCAGATTTGTGCCAAGATGTGTTGTGTAACATCATTACACATCACATCCCCTTTTGCAATTTTTTTTTTAATCCGAGTCTTCAGCGTTTGCTTTTTCTGCAATTTTCTGCAGCATATAACCATTAATACTACAGCTATTGTATTGCTGCAAGTCACCAGCCAATGTACTATAAAATCACCAGTAGGTGTTCCTATTTTTGCTTTCTGTAGTAACAACATTTTTAGCGAGTCTCGGAACTAGCCTTCCAAATCAGTTACTTTGCTGCTTAAACAAAACATTCTGCAGGGAAATAGTTTACGTATAAAATTCACCAGTGTATATACAGTACACATAATATGACTGACTGAAGTCGTTCCCTGTTTGCATAAAGTTAAACTTTTTTTATCGTCACATAGCTGGACACACCCACATCTTGTCACCAACATTCGATGTCGCTCATGTCATGTCACAGAAATTCATTAGCTATTGATCTCCTGTGTTGCTTCTGACAGGAATAACAAAAAATATATTTGTGTGTCTTTTTTCCCATTTCAATAGCTATTATAAAAATAGGGCTACTATAAAATGGACAGAAAGTACAACTGATCCTTGAATAAAAACAAATAGGGAACAAAATCAGTAAGATATCTCCAAGCTTCTCCATTTCAGATGAGGCTACAGTATAAAGCGTAAACACAGCATGAACACTCTAACCTGTGTTTGATTCAAAGTCATCCAAGAGTTTGTCCAAGTCACATACAGCAGCTTTGAAGTAATTGTCCATCCTAGAGAAGGAATATGCTTTGTTTAACCCTGTGGAAACAATTAAAAAGTCCATTTAGAGATGGGCCTATATTCAAATTCACTGTCCAGAACATTATCCATACCATTTAGTAAGTATAATCCCGGATAATCAGATAAACAAAGCTGACTGTTAGAAGTCGTCAATTTTGGACAGTTGAAAAAAAAAAAAATACACTGTAAACTTCAACTGTTTATTGGTCATTAGAAAAAAAAAACTGGACTATAAACCGAGGTGAATAACAAGCTTATACATAGATGAATAAGATCTTAACCCGTCTCTTTTCGCTAATAACAGAAGTTACACATTAACGTCGGTGTTTAAAATTAGGACCGTTTCTGTATCATCACCTAGCAGCAACATTTAACTAGCGAGTTGGTTGTTTTGCTACTATCTGTGTACTCAATAAACAGCATAGAATAGGCTAAGTGTTTATAAAACTTATAACCTAAACATTTTACAATGTTGCTATCTAAAACATGGAATGGCAGCTAACCAGCTAAAGAGCTTATGCATAGTTAGCTGAAGCTTTTAAAAGCTCGCTAGCTACTCAGTCCGTTTACGCGTTAGCTGGCTAGCTATCCATTTACTGACACAAACAAATCCCAATAACATGACTAGTCACGTCTCTGTTTCGGAGACTTAGCTACCGTAAAATGCTTCATAGTCCCAATCCTCGTCTTTCGGGCAATAACTCTGTTTTGTCCTACAAGGGATTCAGTATTGAGACCAAGCAACCTATTAATAATTCCACATAAATTCCACAGTGAGACCATTTCCACCGCCGGTGTATGGAGCAGGAAAAACTCTCTTAAAGGCACAGTGCACCTTTTTCACTGAGCCTCAGCAGATTCATCTGTTTATACATTGGACTTGATTTTATTTCTCTAAATGATTACAAACGTACTGTTTACGTGCTGTCTCTTTTTGGCTGTCTGATTTTTCTGTCCTTTACCTGTTTTCATTACCATCCAACCAAGTTGGGAGACTCCCTAGGGTACCAACCCATGTCTGTCTGTCTGTCTGTCTGTCTGTCTGTCTGTCTGTCTGTCTGTCTCTCTCTCTCTCTCTCTCTCTCTCTCTCTCTCTTTCTCTCTCTCGCTTTTTCTGTCTCTCTCTTTTTCTGTCCTTTAACTGTTTTCATTACCATCCAACCAAGTTGGGAGACACACTGGACAGGGTACCAACCCATCTCTCTCTATCTCTCTTTGTACACACACACACACACACACACACACACACACACACACACACACACACACACACACACACACACACACACACACACACACACTAAAAGTAATACCAGTCATCCTACAGTTCATAGACGAAACCAAAGTACCCAGAGGAAACTCATGAATCACAATGTACACGCTCAAGGTACAGACAGAAAAACCTGTCAGTTTGCATTTCCTAGTCTTATTTTTTCATCTTGCATGAATTTAAAAAAAGGGAAGCAAAACATTGTAACCTCAGGTTCATATCATGGTATGCAGATGTATGCATGTATTGCTATATGAAATAAAAACACGTTGGGGCAAGCTGTTGCTGGAAAAATAACCAATAACCAGATGGTGTGATGTGACCTGACACAAAGCAGAATTACTGTGGATTTTTTCCAACAGCATTTTCTGTCTTATTCCTCTTATACCACTTCAGTCTGCTAGCAATTAAAATATATTATTCATAGCTCTCGTTTTTAGAATTTGAGAACGTAATTTTATTCATTGTTTAAGTAACATTGTGAAGAGACTTAAAATAATTTATTTCCTGTTATCACTTTTACACAGCTATAAATAATATTCCCTCAACTGCCTTTCTTTTTTCTCCTTCTTGTGAAGAAAAAAGAAAATACAGGTTGTTATGTTACTAAGAAGCAAAGTTTTCTATTCTGAAGACTCTCCTGTAGCTGAACACATTACAAAGACATTTACTTTACATTACAAAGCCCTCACACTGGAGACTCCTTTCATAGACACTACTTAAACCTTTACCATATTAACAATAACAAGGGTTTTTTTTTGATAGATGCTTTTGGACACTTTTAATTCATTTATTTTTTATACATGTAAGTCGCTTTGCCAGCACCTCTATGTAAGTGCTACTGCTATAGAAAATTAATGAACACTTTCTTTCTTACTGATCTGGTTTGGGAAATGAACAGCACTTAGGTGCTAATACACATACATAGTTACTAAGCTTGGGGATATGAATAATTCCATCTCTGTGCTTAATGCTGCATTAAATCTAAATAAATTCCTGACTAGATACTTGTTATATGACTCTTAGGTTACTTATTAATTCATGTATACTGAGAAAAGAAGTAAACAAGTTGTAAAATAATTCTAGAATTATTTTTTCTTTTTAGTATGGTGTTAAACACAGAAAATTGTACCCTACTGTATTTGACCTGTATATGACCTTTTTGTTCTTTAATCAATCCTTCCAGGGTTTTAGGATTTACTTTTTGTGAGTGTTGTGATTTTTCGAAATGCAACTTGTGGTGTTTTTGTGGTGTGGTGCATTATGAACAGCAGCTATCTTAATCCCTCTCCACTGCTTCTCTCTTTCTACCCATCCCGAGGCATCCAGAAATTGTACTGTATCAGCTCTGATCGTCTTCTATACGATGAAGATTTTGGACTTACGCTGAGACGAGGCCGACTCTGAGAATCCTGAGGCATCTAGAGATCTACCAGCTCCAGTTGGACTCTGCGATACTATAGAGGAGATGTGAACTCCATGTGATCTTTTGCATCAATGCAACATTTGTCAGACTGTATATTTATAATCACACCCTCCAGTGTCATTCATATGAGGATGAGGTTCCCCTTTGAGTCTGGTTCCTCTCGAGGTTTCTTCCTAACCATCTAAGGGAGTTTTTCCTTTCCACTGCTGCCTGAGTCACCTCAGAATTGTTTATTGGGGATAAATACATACACATTTAAATATATCTAATATTAATCTTGAATTTTGTATTCTATTAATCTTTCTATTATTCTTTATATTAACCTTTTGTTCTATGTTTATGCTCTGTAAAGCTGCTTTGAGACAATGTCAATTGTAAAAAGTGCTATACAAATAAACTTGAATTGAATTGTTTTATATGAAAAGCACAGGATTCTTCTTTTAAGCTACTCCATGTGAAGACACATATGGAATTTCTTTTTATGGTAACTGCATTAATATTTAATGAATGTCAATTGTAGAGTGCTTTGATCGATGCATCTTGGCCAAAATCTGTGATAATTCAAAAAAATTCTAACATTAACTCTATGCCATTAAACCTGAGATCAGAATCTGTATATTCACACATAATTTCTAGAACAGAATCGAACGACTCAGTAAAAGCCTAATTACAGTATAGTTGACGACATTACATTGTTATAGAGTACATCCATACACCTTCAAGCAACCTGTGATGTATATCTTTAGAATGTTTTATTGGGGAACAGTAAGTGAAAACTCTTCACTTAACTATGCATTAATGACTGCAGAGCTAAAATCTTCAAGCTAAAAGAATTCCAGACAACACCGTTTATAGTACATTTATATCCAGGCAATAAAATAATGACCAAATAAATTCCAAACACACTGCCACACAGAGTGAAATAACAAAAGGGTTCATTGAGGCATGGGCGTAAATCCCGGGGGGGACGGGGGGACATGCCCCTCCAATCCGAGGATCCCCCCAAAAAAAAATATTTTAAAAATATCGCACTCTCTATTGTGGAAAATATATGTTTGTATACCTACATAATCGTGTAAGTAGAAAACCCCCCCGCAAAAACTGCATTTAGAAACAGTTGAGTTCCCCCTCCCCTTCCTGCCAGTGGTTTGACCCACTGCCTGCTTTCCCAGTTCATCTCACCTACTCTGCACACACGAGTCAGGTGTGTGGCTGCGGCTCAGTTAATGTTGAACTCCATTAAGTAGGGGATTATATTTACTTTAAATAAAGCGATTCTCTTTAATGTAGTTGATGTAGATTCAGACGTAAATTAGTTGCGGCAAAAATGCTGATTACCGATGTAATTTTCGATGAATCTGCTATATTAGCGATTAAAATACTACTTATCTAGTTAACGTTAGCTTGTTTACAATAGCTTGTTGCATAGTGCACTGTAACTAACAGGCCAAAGCCGTTTCCCATGCATTGTTTTATTTGGGACGACTTGGCCACAATTAGTATATTGTTTAGCTGTGCTTTTACTAAATGAGCGCTGTGCTACGTCCTGACCTCACTGTATTTTTTGGATAATCAATTTCTATTCTGTTCTTAAGTGTCTTAATTAATTTAAAATAAAATTTGAAACCTTTTTTAATTACTTATTTTTATTGTGATTATTTTTTATGATAGTTTTACTTTCTTTATGTAAAGCACTTTGAATTACCTTGCCTTGCAATGTAATAGACTAGATAAAATGACGGAGAAAAGGAAAATTTGAACCTGAGAAAAACTTTGAAAAAACCATAATGACAGTCTCCATGCTACAATAATAATGATAAAAGCAAAGTTTTCCACTGTGGGGACATATCTTTATAAGTACAATTTGACTGTATTATTTGTGTCCCCCCTTCAAAAATTGCTTCTGAGAAATTTTATATTTATTGCCCCCCCTACTGTTAAATGAAATTTACACCCATGCATTGAGGAGACATTGAGCACCTTGAGCTTATGTAAAGTAGCAAAAGAAACATGACACAGATAGGGTGCAGAATGTCGAGGGGAAAAAAAACAGACTAGAAAAGAATGTTGTCTAGGCCAATGCTTTGTCCACAGATAGAGAATGAAGTAAAATTATGAAAGAAAAAAAAGTGCTAGTTTAAACTATCCAGATTAAATGTGACATTTGTATAACTAACCTGTTATAATTCTTTTGCTTAATGGTTAGGAAGAGGAAAATTCACCACTACCTCAACTGACTCTTTACACAGCACTGACTCTTTCTACAACACCCACTACCTCAAATGACTCTTTACACAGCACTGACTCTTTTTTACAACATCCACTACCTCAACTGACTCTTTACACAGCACCAACTCTTTCTACAACACCCAATACCTCAACTGACTCTTTACACAGTACTGAGTCTTTCTACAACACCCACAGCCTCAACTGACTCTTTACACAGCACCAAGTCTTTCTACAACACATAATACCTCAACAGACTCTTTACACAGCACCGACTCTTTCTATAACACCCACGACCTCAACTTACTCTTTACACAGCACCGACTCTTTCTACAACACCCAATACCTCAACTGACTCTTTACACAGCACTGACTCTTTTTACAACATCCACTACCTCAACGAACTCTTTACACAGCACCAACTCTTTCTACAACACCCAATACCTCAACTGACTCTTTACACAGCACAGACTCTTTCTACAACACCCAATACTGCAACTGACTCTTTACACAGCACTGACTCTTTCTACAACACCCACCACCTCAACTGACTCTTTACTCTGCGAATGAGCTACAGGGTTTGGTTACAGTAGTATCAGAGCTGTGTTCATGTTACACAGCTTGACTAGCCATCTTCTTGAACAGCCTGTGATCGTTAAAATTTGAATTGAATTGAACTGAATTGAATAGAAGTATTACAATTACCACATATACACACCTAGGGCAATGTAGCATTGCCAATCAACAGTGTTTTGTGAGAGCGGAGGAAACTGGAGAACCATGCAGTAAGCCACAGAAACACACAAGGACATGAAAAACAGAGGTGCAAGACAACAACAATACCCGTTGCACCATTGTGCCAATATCACTTTAAACAGGTGGTCTATATAGCTACATAAATATAAGCCAGATAGATGATCATGAAAAGCGTTGATAGTGGCTTGACAAAGCCAGCTTGAAAGTTCAAAACTGCATCATAAGCTTCATAAGAATGAAAGAAAGAAACTGGTAAAAAAAAAAAAAAAGAAAAGAAAAAAGATGACAAATAGAGTGCAAAAGTGAGTAGGTGAGATAAAGTAAGAGTGTTATTAGTAGAAAGACCGAATGAGTGAGAGATACAGATAGATTGATCGACAGAAATATACATGCTACTGCTAGACTGATAGAGCGATGGATGGAACTTCATGAAGGTGTTAATTAATACAGTGACATTAATAAGAAGAGGAGGTCTTAGTGCCAAGGTATAAGTGTCCATGGTGTCCCCACTTTGTGCCCTGACTCCCCTGGGATAGGCTACAGGTACCACGTGACCCTGTAAATAATAAGAACAGAACAGGGATGGAAGGATGAACGGATACCTGAAACATACCCGTGTATTCACGAGGCTCATTATCACTATCCGCACGTTAAATTGCCATCTACTTTACAAGTAAGTTTCAACACTCGGCTGCACAGTTATATCACTTGTTCTGTACTGTCTCTGAGCTTTAAAGGAGTTCGTCGCGTGACGTCACGGGCTGGGATAGGCAGGTCACGTGGTGTGAGTTTCCAAACCGCTGGGTTCAGGAAAAAAAAACTGCGAAGGCGTCAAAAAAGTACATAAATGTAGCTTGAGCGCGGAAAGGTAGGAGAGTTTACGTTTCGTTTCGTACTCTGGTTAACATTAGAAATTTCTTTGAGTCTATTGTTTTAGTTAATAGCACTGGAATAGACCTGTTAGTCAACACAACTCAATGCTACCTGGTAACTTGTTTATTATGGCGCGTGCAGCATGATGACCCTAACAAGTATGGCTTTATTACTACACAACCATGTTTATTATTCCTATTTGTATGCATTTGGTTTCCCTTTTAATCGTTGTTTATGTGATTAACAGTGTAACCTGCATTGCTGAATTCAAGGAGCAAAAGGGCAGTTCCACTTACTTCAGCAATAACATGTAGGCAAGCTGTCTCACCTACCCTTATATATCATTATCAGTGTCACCTGGTCAGCTCATGTTCAGCATTTTTAATTGTAATTCATTTGTTCTTTGTTTATGCGAGGACACACATCAGTTGTTTGTTTGGTGTTTGAGAGGTTAGGTGACTCCCGAAACTTTTTATTTTATAGCTTTATAAAAGTTTTTTTTGTATTTATAGGTCTCTATGTTAATTAATGGTCCAGAAATGTGAGTCAGTATATTATGGTCTTGGTGCGTGTGAGAGAGTGTGTGAAAGTAAGATAGATAGAATGATAGATACCAGAGAGATAGATAGATACTACCAAAGTTTAAAAAAATAATAATTCCGTTTAGTCTATTTAACAGGTAAATTGGACTTAGTTAAGGAGATATAATGGTAAATAATCTCTTACAAAATATTAGATCCCACATAATTAGAAAATGCCTGCTTTCTGCTTCGGTGAATGGTGAACGGTGAATTCAGTTTAGATCAAAACTCCTGCCTGCACCGTATACCTCGAAGCTGTGCTCAGGCTCCCCAGCCTTTTTCTCTGCAAATGAGCGACAGGGTTTGGTTACAGTAGTATCAGAGCTGTGTTCATGTTACACAGCTTGACTATCCATCTACTTGAACAGCCCGGTCTACAGGATTGTCTTACTGCTGATCCTCAGCTCTTATTCGTTAATACTCATTAGATCTTGTGGACACTGTATATATAGTGTTTTATTTCCCGACATCCCAAGATCCGTTATCGTGCCTTGATCCGATTTTTAAAAAGCGACACGCGGTGATCATAAAATAATGCAAAGTGAAAACAAGTGATCATAAAATAATGCAAAGTGAAGTTCTCTCTTCTACACAGAGGAACTTACTTCTAAAGAGTTTTTGAACTTCCCTTCAACACACTAAATACACAGTCACAAATTAGCAAATATAAACCTGAGCATTTGAGGATCTATTGAAGGTTGTATTTTACTCCACTGCCACCCGGTTACCTCTGTTTTATCCTGGTGTCTTTGATGACTAATCCATTATCTTTTCCCTTGTGAACTTTGAATTATGAGTACGTTTCTGCTTCCTGTCTGGGGATGTGTAAAGCATGCGTAAAGTAAATCTTTAGTACGTCTTTCCAAATAAGAGCAACTTAATCACCAGGGATGTAAATATAGTAATGTGGCATGTTGTCAGCATTTAACTGAAAAAACAAATAAACACCAGTAATGTTCAGTGCTAAGCATTACTGAGTATAATAGTTTAAGGTAACTAATGAGTATTGTTCTTAACGTAATCCAGCCGCCTTTCTATTCTTGTTATTTTCATTGGATTTCTTTTAAAATACCTCACAGAACTACTCACCATGAGCACATGTAAACTACCGTTGTCAAAAGATGTAAACAAAATGAGAAATCTCTTTAATCTTTAGCTGGAGTAAAATCATCCATCCTTTCATCTTTCTTGTGTCATTTTTATTTCTTATTATGTCTAATTTTCTCTGTTCACTAATTTTATGTCTGTCTAGGTCAAACTGCATTTCCGATGTCCTCTAGTGGTGGTTCTCCTGGCCGCTTTGGGCGTGCCCGAAATGCACCTCACTATAACGATGAACCTCTAGGCTCATTACAGAAGAGTAATGGCCTTTCTAGTTTGCAACATCAGAGATCATCAGATTTGGCTCTGAGCTTAGACCCTCTGCCTCCTCCTCCTCTCCCTGACGAGCCTCCGATTGGGCCGGAGTCCGAACTTGGCGATAGTGAAAACGGTGAAAATCCATCAGTTGACCTCAAACCTGTCCACCGCTTTATTCCTGACTCCTGGAAGAACTTTTTTAGTGGAAGCAACAGAAGCAGCAATAGCTCAGCTCCTGTATCCAGTAATTTGAACACCACAACAAAGGGCATTAGATGCTCTCCACCTAATTCGCCTTCCGGCTCAGGGTCATATCATGATAAGTTCGGGGGCTCTGGAGGCAGCTACCATTCCCACAAAGAGCGTGAAGCTATGTTAGGAGAGAATCCAGACTCGATGGATGGTCGCACTGCACATACCACTGCACACACCACTCTGACTTACAGTGAAAGAGTTGAGGAATACCACCAGCGTTATGCCTACATGAAGTCCTGGTCAGGGCTGCTAAGAATTCTCGGTTGCATCGAGTTGCTTTTAGGGGCAGCTGTTTTTGCCTGTGTCTGTGCATACATTCACAAAGACAATGAGTGGTACAATATGTTTGGTTACTCGCAGCCCCAAATGTACGGCGGATATGGGGGTGCGTATGGCATGTATGGAGACACTTATTACACAGGGCCCAAGACACCTTTTATCCTTGTTGTGGCCGGCCTGGCATGGATAGTGACCGTGATCATACTGGTGATGGGCTTGACCATGTACTACCGTGCAATCCTTTTAGATTCAAACTGGTGGCCTCTTACAGAATTTGCGATCAACCTGGTGCTTGCTATACTTTACATGGCTGCTGGTATTGTGTATGTAAGGGACACGACGCGAGGCGGACTTTGCTATTACCCTGTCTTCAACAATGGCATCAACGCGGCTTTCTGCCGCGTTGAGGCTGGGCAAACGGCAGCTATCATTTTTCTCTTTGTGGCCATGCTGGTGTACCTGATAGGAGCTATTGTGTGCCTGAAACTATGGAGACACGAAGCTGCACGGCGCTACAAAGAGAAGTACGGCCATGAGGTGAGACTGTTGGCTAAATTACTGCATCTCTCTGGGGTACACTATTTGGTTTGTGAACACCTGACCATCACACGTAAATGTAGTTCTTTCCATACTGTTGCCACAAAGATGGAAGAATTCACTTGTAATATACTATAGCATTAGTATTCCATTCACTGGAGCCAAGAGGCCCAAACATGTTCTAGCAAGACAATGCACAAAGTATGTTCTATCAACACATGGTTTGCAAGCCTGCACTAAATCTTGACCTCAACTCCAATGATGAACACCTTTAGGATGAAGTGGCACACTGACAATGCACCACACCTCCTCAGCCAACATCACTGCCCCACCTCACTTATACTCCTGTGGCTGGATGAGCACAAATCCCCACAACCTCACTCCAAAATCTTGTGGAAAAGCTTCCCTGTAGAGTGGAGGTTATTATAACAACAAAGAGGAGATTCAATTTGGAGTGAGCACATGTAGGTGTAACTGGTCCACAATCCTTATAATATATATGGAGCCTCATTTAGAAAGACTGATTAAACTTTTCCCACCCAGAAGTCTATCTATAGCTGTCTATTACACGTGTAATACACAAATCTTACATTCTTTAGGATACAACATAGCTCATTTTATACACATGAGCAATTGAGGGTTAAGGGCCTTGATCAGGGGCCCAGCAGTGGCAGCTTGGCAGACCTGGGATTTGAACTAACAACCTTACAGTTTGTGGTCCAACACCGTAACCACTAGGCTACCACATCCCAACTAGCGCAAAAAATACTCAGGCATTGGAATCCTGGTACTAACAGCATCTAGTGAACTGCTGGTGTTTATATGATACAAAAGGCTATCTTCCAGTGGAATCTAATAATCTGGAAATCTCTATCTGTGATTTCTGTATAAATCTTTATCCATCTAACCATCCTCCTCACTGTGCACAACATTTGTAATTAAGTTTCATTCATTTGTTCAGTCACTTTTACTCATGTAGCACCATTATGACTAAACATTTGGTGCGGGCGCATCATATTTTCAGGTTTTTGAAACGTATACATTAAAAAACCCCAAAAAACCAGAATTCCTGAGTTTGTGGAAATCTACAGTACGTACAAAGAGACTGATGATTGTGGACTTCGACTGATCACATTCAGATGAATGCCAATTCATATACTGTATAGACTAAAATGTGAAGATTGTTAATTTGATACAGATTTAGTGTAAAACTCGTCAGTACACATACACAGTAATGTCTTCAAATGAGGAAGTCAGATTTCAGCCGTTCTTTGCATTTTAGTGACATCACCATAGTGCTTGTTTACAAGGTCACTAGTTGAAGAAGAAGCTAGAGCTTTACAGTTTATTGCTTGGCTTCCTGTGTAATCTTATCAGCACCTGTGATGTAGACTTTTATCCTCATTCTCATACATTCTCATGTTCTTCCTCAGATGCACACAGATTTCCCTGTGACTCAGTCTGTGGTAAGTCATACTTCCCTTCGATCTTCTGAGCATCATCTTTTCCTGGTGATCACCTAGAATCTTTTTGTTTCTTGTTTGAATTTTCCCTCTGGTAGGTAAGACCGAGGATCTCTGATCCTGTCCTGATCTCCTCTACTGCACCTGTTCAGACAGATGCTTCTGCACCTTCCAAGGCAAAAGTGGTTAAAGGACATATTCCACCTGGACACATTCCCAAACCTGTGATTGTTCCTGACTACTTATCGTGTGTACTTTTTACTTTGTACTCTAAATACGTGCGTACATGCCTGTGTGTGTGTTTGGATTTGAACTGTGTGTTTTTTGTTACTTTGCAGTAAATACCCAGCAATTCACACTGACGAAGAGCGGGACCAGTACAAAGCTGTCTTTAATGACCAGTACTCTGAGTATAAAGAGCTGCACACAGAGGTTCATGCAACACTGAAAAAGTTTGATGAGTTGGATAACATGATGCGCAACCTGCCTCGAAACGTATCCAGTCAGGAGGTATGTCGTTGTCTAATGTTTTTTTTTGTAAGAACACTTGAAGTAGATTTATATTTAATACAAATAACAAATGAGATGAAAAGCCCGAAATATTTTTCACCTGCTTGTTGCATACTTTGACATCCCAATTTAGCAGGACGTAATATATTTCCTCAAAAACAAAATGGACAAAAGGTTTCTGTTCCTAATCAGATAAGAGCTGTCAAAATGTCTGCAGTGAAATGCAAATTTCTCCTGTAAACATATGAAAACGCTATAACCTCTAAGTTGATGTATGTACAAAAGGAAAAAGCATATTCAGATATCCCAAGTGTCCCGGAAGTTCCGGGAGTCTCTCGCATATTGATAGCGGCTCCCTGATGCCCACAAATTAGTTAAAATCTCCCGGAATCTAGAGCGATCGAGCAAGAGCGAAGGGACTGTGCTCCAAACCTTGTAGCGTGCACGGCAGAGAGGGAGGGGGAGCGAGAGACCTAGCGTGTGTGTGCTAGTGGCGCGTGTGCCTCGTTAAGAGCATGTAAGACAGAGAGCATCCTGATTGGGCTGTTTCAGTAAGTCAACCAATCAATTGTCAGTGTGGACGGGCTTTTATCTCTTCTCCTGAACCGAATTAATCAGTGTATCTAGAGTGATCTACATATTTTAATATAATTAACAAGTAATTGGGTAACACTTTACAATAAGGTTCATTAGTCAACATTAGTTTACTACATTAGTTAACATGAACTAATAATGAACTGCACTTATAAAGCATTTATTTTATCTTTGTTAATGTTAATTTGAACATTTACTAATACATTATTCAAATCTTGTTAACATTACTTAATGCACTGTGAACTAACATGAACAAACCATAAACAGATGTATTTTTATTAACTAACTTTTTATTTTCTTTTGTGTGGGGGTGGGGGTGATGGATTCACGGGGGTTTGCTGTTTTCGGGAATACCTCCCAGAAAATACTTTTTTGAAGGTTGGGATGTCTGCATATTTCAGGTTTCAGGGCAGTGGTGGCTCAATCAGTTAAAGCTCTGGGTTGTGGTTGAGAAGGTCAGGGTTCAAGCCCAGGCACTGACAAGCTGCCACTGCTGGGTCATTGAGCAAACTTGCCCTGAGGATTCTGTATCACAGCTGACCCTGTGCTCTGACCCCAACCTGGGATATGCACAGAAAAGAATTTCCGTGTGCTATAATATGACAGATAAAGGCTTCTTCTTCTGAAATTTCACCAAAACACATCTTTTGACAAATTTCTTTATTTTAAAGAAATTATTCTTTATTTAACATTTTCTATATCTTCTGTATACACACACAAAAGCAAACTGAGACCAATGTATCTGTTCCTTCAGGAATACGACCGCATAAACCGAATCCTTCAGGCCTATCAGCAAAAGAAAAATGTAAGTTCAATGCATTTTTAGACACCAATCCTAATTCCTGTTCACTGTAGTGCGTTGTTGCAGTGTAGTGCCATTCGCTGGTCTGCGTAGGTTTTCTTCACAGAAGCATGAAAGAGGAAAGAGGGGTGGGAGGGAAAGGGCCAGGCTCAATTGTTTTTCCGGAAAGGAAATACCAGTTGATTCTTCACACAAAGGGGGGAATTTCTATTTTATCTTTATTTTTAATTCCTTAAATACAAACAACATATTAATGTGCATGGATGTCTAATGTACAAAAAAACAAAAACTATAAAAATAAAAAATAACTGAAACTGCATAAGCATTTATAAAATATTATATTGTATGATAATGTTTATAGACATCATGATCAGTGAATTGATGTGATATTCAACTGCATAAGCCATCGTTTGTTTAAAAGATACATTAACATTTCACTTGTTTTAAACCTACTTCTTTTTAATATGAATAATTAAAGTTAAAGAATCAATTTGAGTATGAATCCTAGCAAGTCCCCGTGTGTGGATCTTTGCAGTTTGCCTATGGATCGGTATGGATAATAAACTGTTTGTTTGTCTTGCTTTTATTTTATTTTTTTAAATAAAGGATCCTTCATTTCTTGAGAAAAAGGAGCGATGCGAATACCTCAAAAACAAACTCTCTCACATCAAGCATCGCATTCAAGAATACGATAAGGTCATGACATGGAATGATGGCTACAGATGAATGTTTTCCTGACTTCCTGACATTACATGCTGGAAAGGTCCTTCATTTCCTCGTAATACTGCACAAACCAGCCATAACAATATGAAATGAAAAATATGAAATGATGCAAGACTTCAGACAATTAAGCCAAAGGAAAGTCTGAACGTAATTTATGAATATTTGCATAAATGCAGTATTGAATGGGGGAAAATCCGTAGCTATGATATTAGGTCATTCATTTCCTCATTTTGGTTTTATTAGTCTCATCTTGTTTATAACTACTGTTTGATTTGTGATGTTCTTTAAAATAGTTTCCACACTGTGACTTGTTTGACTGTTAAATTCTGAAATATGTGTTGTTAATTTCCTATATAAAAAAAGCACTTATGTTTTTATATTCAAATGTTTTTGGTTATTGTCCAGGTATGTTCAGTTCCGAATACACAATATCGGTGTGTATACATATATAGACAGAGTGGATATACATTTATTTATGCACTGACTGACATTCATCACATTTCATACAAAAACGTTTTACTCTTTCTGTTCTGCAGGTTTTAATGTGGAATGTATTAACAGTATTTCCTAAAACTTTTTGTTCATTTAAAAAAAAGCAAACAAACTTAAGTGTATAGATTTAATTATTATTGCTTGTTTATAAAGCATATACAGTGGGGCAAAAAAGTATTTAGTCAGCCACCAATTGTGCAAGTTCTCCCATTTAAAAAGATGAGAGAGTCCTGTAATTTATCATAGGGTAGGTACACTATGAGAGACAGAATGAGGAAAAAAGAATCCAGAAAATCACACTGTCTGATTGATTTTTAAAGAATTTATTTGCAAATTATGCAAATAATTTATTTGAAAGTAAGTATTTGATAAGTATATCAATAACAAAAGTTCATCTCAATACTTTGTTATATACCCTTTGTTGGCAATGACAGAGGTCAAACGTTTTCTGTAAGTCTCCACAAGGTTTTTACACACTGTTGCTGGTAGTTTAGCACATTCCTCCATGCAGATCTCCTTTAGAGCAGTGATGTTTTGGGTCATCCAAATTCTCTCTAGCAAACTTCAGACATGCCCGGACATGTACTGGCTTAAGCAGGGGGATACATCTGGCACTGCAGGATTTGAGTCACTGGCAGCGTAGTGTGTTACTGATGGTCCCAGCTCTCTGCAGGTCATTCACTAGGTCCCCCCGTGTGCTTCTGGGATTTTTGCTCACCATGTGATCATTTTGACCCCATGGGGTAAGATCTTGCATGGAGCCCCAGATCGATGGAGATTATCAGTGGACTTGTATGTTTTCCATTTTCTAATAATTGCTCCCACAGTTGATTTCTTCACACCAAGCTGCTTACCTATTGCAGATTCAGTCTTCCCAGCCTAATGCAGGTCTACAATTTTGTTTCTGGTGTCCTTTGACAGCTCTTTGGTCTTGGCCATAGTGGAGTTTGGAGTCTGACTGTTTGAGGTTGTGGACAGGTGTCTTTTATACTGATAACGAGTTCAAACAGGTGCCATTAATATAGGTACCCAGTGGAAGACAGAAGAGACTCTTAAAGAAGTTATTACAGGTCTGTAAGAGCCAGAATTTTTTTGTAGGTGACCAAATACTTATTTTACCGAGGAATTTAACAATTAATTCATTAAAAATCCTACAATGTGATTTCCTGGATTCTTTCCCCCATTCTGTCTCTCATAGTTGAAGTGTACCTATGATGAAAATTACAGGCCTCTCTTATCTTTTTAAGTGGGAGAACTTGCACAATTGGTGGCTGACTAAATACTTTTTTGCCCTGCTGAATACAGAGACACTTTACTAGGAACTAAATGCATTACACTTTATTAGGAAAACCTGTACACCCACACATTCAGTTATCTGATCAGCAAACTCAAAAAATCTGACAGTCTTTTTCCTGTCTCAACTGTCCATTATCTGTGATTCTGTGACCATGCTAGTTTCAGATTCTTGTTTAGATTACATGAATAGACAGAAGGATTTGAGGCAGCCTTTATCTCCATGATGTTTGGAACAACCTAACTGCTGAGTTCCTTAAAAACTGTACAAGTGTACCTTGAAGAATACCAAATATACCAAATTTGCTTTGGATCTTCTGTCCATTTACTTTCCATATTGTTAATTGAAATAAACTATTAACACTTTTTATATTGGCATTCTTACTTTGCAGTGTATTTGATTAATCTGTTAAATAAGTATTTTACTTATTCATAACTGTGTAGTGATTATATATATATACCTCACAGGCCTGAAACTATATTTGTGTGGGGAATTTTTTCTTCTAACCTTTAACATGTTGTTTACTGATATTTACATGTCTGGCATTTAGCAGACACCCTTACCCAGAGTGACCCACATTTTTTTTTTTTCAATTTATACAACTGAGCAATTGAGGGTTAAGGGCCTTGCTCAAGGGCCCAGCAGTGGAACCTTGGTGTACCTGGGACTTTAACTCACAACCTTATGATCAGTAGTCCAACACCTTACCAGGGCTCTCAAGTGTCACACATTGAAAGTGACAGTCACGCATTTCGGTCTTTTGTCATGCTCTCCTGCCACACATTGTATTTTTCACACAGAAAAACTTACTATTTGTCATATATTTAATATGCCGCAGTGCCCAAAATGTATCTGTCTGCACCGCTGTCTCTATGAAACCTGGGCAGGAATCAAACGCGTCTCCCCTGGAGTTCTTAGTCGAGCCTGACACTTATCAGCCAATAAAAAAAAAAGAGGCTACACAATAGCCAATTAAAAAATAGCACTCTTGTATCCGGGTAAGATTTAACGCAACAACCAATGAAAAAAAGCATCACTTTGAGCACAGAGTAAGTCATGATCTCCTGTTGTAATGTTACAACTTGTTTGACACAAATAATGACATTTTGACTGCTGTTAGAGAAAGTTTCCCACATAATCAGCATCAGTTTTTCATGAGTGTCAGTAACAGATTTACAGCCGGTTCATTGACAACACCTGCTCAGAACAAGTAGTCTAGGCCAGTGCTTCTCAAACTGGGGGCCCTGAGATGGTGCCAGGGGGCCCCAGTTTTATGACATTTTATAAAATAATGAATTTATCATAAATTCTGTGTAATTAAATCTCAGACAAATAAGGTTACTAACCAACAGCACTACATTTTATAATTGAATATTGTAGCGTTTTGTACCAGTCATTTTAGATTTCATGTCCCAGGCACCCTAAATTTCAACATCTACTCCTCAATTAACCGATGAGCAACCCAGTTTTACACCCACACCTGGCTCCAGAATGTCTGGAGTCTCCACAAAGACCAGATAACCCCATGCGGCTCATTGGGGCCTGCAAACAGAACTCTCTCTCTCTCTCACACACTCACACTCACACACTCACACTCACACACACACACACACACACACACACACACACACCACAATGAGACATTCCGTTTACTAATAAAACCCAAGATAAGGTACTCTAAGGTTCTCATTCTTATAACCCTTTTTGTAATGTGTTTCTTCTTTTAAGGCTTGCCTGACTTAAAATCATTTGCTCCTTAATTTCCTGACAAGGGTGTATTTTATTCATGTGTCAGAAAACAACATTGTATTTTAACATCCGTTATACTCTATCATCATATCTTACTGATCATGGCATGTTAATGTATACCTGTTCTAATGCCGTATGACCCTTTAAGGTCTGATGTCAGAATGTATACGAAGCTATTGTTTTCTTTTTACTTCCCTAATGAAAGTGCATCTTGTTCATGTTTCATTTTTGTTTCTTTGCCTTTATCTTTGCCTTGATTAATGATCTATGTATGTAATGTACCGCTGCCTTCATACCGTCATTACCCTTCAAGTTTAGTATCCAAATGACCACAAAATTATCGGTTACTCATTTTTCAAGCACTGGTGTATTTTATTTGAGCACGAAAGGCGCCATACCATCTTAATACACCCTGGATCAAACTTTAAAGTCATCTAAAAGTTTGATAGCTAAACCACGCCCACAGACACCTGAAACAAAGGGAGTTTTTCCCTTCAAAATCCTGACCGAAGTATTGGTCATCGTCCCAAAGATGGGTGGAGTTCGTGACCTTTAAATTGTCACAAACACCACTAATCCGTGGTCAGACTTTCAGAACAGCTTCAAGACGACTCCAGCTTCCTTCAACGAAGTTCCAGCAAGCTTTACTTCCAAGAACGACAACTGCTCTGATCTTCAGGAGAACTTGGAAGAACGTCTGACCCCACCCTAACTGACTTTTCAGAGATTTCTCTGTTGCAACCGGACTCTTGTTCAGTAAGCCAATGCAAGTAACCGTTTCCTTTACCAACCAATTTAGATGCATAATTTTAAGTAGGAATCTTTCATTGAATCTTAAGGTGAATTTAAGTTTCTGTGATGATTTCCCAGTTAGGGTGTGATTAATTTTTGAGTCTAAGCTTGCCATTTCCTTTCCTTCCTTTCTCTCTTCTTCTTTCCAGTCTCTTCCTCCCTTTCCCCAATTTTAATTTCTTTTGTTTTATTTTATTTTTCATTTTTGTTTTCCCTATTTCTTTTGTTTGTTTGTGTAGTTAGTTTTATGTTGTGTTTGTCTCATTCATTAAATGTCATAAATTTGAGCCACAGGTGATTTGTCTCTGAGTCTCGCTCACAAATTAAGGTACCTGCAACATCGGGTCTGAACTACATGCTCTATTGAGTTAATTTAATTTAAATTACGGTATACAGTAAAAGGAAAGCGAATCTTTCTTGGCCGGGAAGATACCGCCTTCATAGAATTAATAAAGGTACGCGGCCTGTTCGCCGGACGAACAGACCAAATAAGCGTAACCTTAATTCCAGTACCGTTAATTTCAACTTAGGTTAAAATATTTAGAAGCCACTATAACACGTTATAGTTGCTTATAAATATATACCTTGCTTCGCGAGCCAAAATCGCTACATAAATGGTGGAGAATGCAGGCGTGTTGTTCAAACTTTGCTTTGTGAGCTAACTCGGTGTCAATTCATTTGTGTTGATTTACTGTGCGCTTGTGGTGAGATAGGTTGCAACGTAGACTCAGCTAGAGTGATCACTATTTGATTTTATTTTACTTTATTTCATTTTTATTTATGAGTCACGATTAATCGAAAAAAAGAAAAGAAAAGAAAAGAGAAGAATTAAACTGCAGTCATAATATTAAGAATCCCTCGTAAAGACGAAGAAATCTCTTTACTGCACATTTTAATATTATCAAGATCAGCTGTGGGGATGAAGAAATCTCCCCATAGTTCGATTAAAGATTGATTTGAGCGTGTTCCTCTTATCATCTTTTAAGGCCTTGTATTTGTATCGCTGTTGAAGTCATTGCGTGTTCCAATTTCGTTCAACTAGACGATAATACTCCTTTAGGTTTAACCATCAGAGTAGCTAACTGATGCGTGCCTTGTTGATTGATATGTAAAAGGAGTCCCAAACCTTGATCAAGTAACTAATAAGAACAGCGAAGAAACCCTGTTCTTTTGTTTATCTATTTATTTGGGGGGCAGCGAAGAAAACCTGACCCACCCACTGTGTGCCGTTGAGTAGCACAAACTGTTGAATTTGGGGAAAGGAGAAACCTTTCCTCAGTTGTTAAACTGTGATTTGAGTAGTGTAACTCTTATCAGCTAATTCTTAAGACCTAATCTTACATATCAACAGCGAAGGAAACCCTGTTGACTATATATACTTCTACTTTACCTTTATTATTAAGTTTCGTCCTCTCAATCTTACAATTTTATAGAGGTAGCGAATAAAGCCTGCTTCCTTAGTTTGAACCGGTCGAAATAAGGTCGCATGACACGTAGGGTCGAGACTAATGTTACCCCAAACGTTATCAATCACCCCCACTAGTGAAATGATTTAGGACACCACACTTCCAGATAAACACCAAGGGATAGGTTGTTAAGTAACTAGTACCTTTACAAGCACCCCCCACTCCTAACCCCTATATTCAGTGTGTGTGAACTAACTCTCTCTCTCTCTTTCTCTCTGCCACCTGGTTTTTGTGGTTTGTCCCTTCAATTTTATTTCATTTTTATTTTTGTATCTTCGTTTATTATTTTTTGTTATTCTTAAATTTTTTTTAATTATTTCCCTTTTTTATTATTATCAATTTTGGTTGTTTTTGTTTGGTCATGTTTTGTTTTATTACTATTAGTAGTCATTTTTTTTCTACTGAATTTCTATTTCGACGTTTTGTTATCTGCTTTTATTGTTTTTTATTATCATTATTATTTGCATCTCTCTTTTCTCCCTTCTCATTTATTTTCTTCCCACTTCCCCTCACTTATTTTAAATTAAACTTTAAACAGAGGGTGAAGCTAAATTTAAAATCCAGTTTCAGCTATTTAGTTTCAACTTTATAACTCTTCCCCGCCAGGCCTCGTCCTGCTCTATCACCTTTGTGTTGTGAGGTGATCTGTCTGTGTTCATTCTATTGAGTTGAGGCATAAGGTAAAGACCTAACTGGGAAATCATCACAGAAAAACTTAGCAATTTAAAGTAGCCAAATTTTTAGATTACCCATTAGGCAAATTGAGTGGACAGCACGTTCTCGCCTATTAGCATAGGCCACCAATATTGTAAGAACTTGCATTGGCCCTTGTCTCAGTCTCTTTTCGCCAGTGAGCCAGCATGTCCAGACTCTCCAGCCATGAGACACCCTGGGATCAGCTAGAGACCTGGTTGAACGCCATGACGGGTACCCTTCTATCCGAAACTGCTGCTGATATGCAACACCTGAGCCGGGAACAGCTTGATGACAACCTGAGTGCAGTGATGTCTCATAACCCAGCACAGGACTATAGCCACAAGGAGCTGGCCAAGATCTTCGGAGCACTGACCTACAACCTCATCGCCCGGGTAAAATGGATGAAGGAAAAAAATTCTCGTCTGCAGAGGAACCTGGCACAGGCTCACGACCAGCTAGACCCAGTCCAGGCAGAGACTCGGAGTCAACGAGAAACGGCAGATGAAGAGGACACAGAACTGCAGGAGGAAGAAAAAGGACTACAACAGGCCCTGACCGATCTCCATGCGGACCCAGCACGCAGAGAACAACAGGAAAAGGACACTCAGGAGGAACTCCGACAAGCCAAGGCCCTTTTGATAAGAGCAGAGACTGAACTTAAGGATAGAGTTGCCAAAGCTAAGGCATATGAAAGGCATCTACAAAGTGACCCTGAAAAGGAAATACCAAATGTGGAAGTTCCCTTAACCAGTGGACTCATACCCCCAAAACAAGAATCAACATTCCAAAAGGGGGGTGAGAAATCCCGACTCAAGAACTCCCCAGGGTGGGAGACTTTTCAAGAAACCCCGCTTTCCAGTCACAGTGTGGCCACTAAGGAATTGGACAAACTGGCTAGAAACATCCCTACTTTCATGCCAGACCCTGCAGGAGGCTATGACATACATGTCTACCTGCAAAACATCGACTTTCATTTACAGACCGTAGCTAACGTCACTACACGAGACCAACTCTACCTCCTCAGGACCACCTCCAGCCGCAAGGTGCGGGGCGTCCTGGATCGGCAACCAGACAAGATCAAAAAGGATTACCAGAAGCTTCGAGACAGCCGAAAAGCCTATGCCAAGCAAAGGGGGGAGGCAAATAATCGACATCACCCCAGTCGACACGGCCCTCCAAGCATTGTCCCGGCTGCCAATCCCGACCACCACGATTCACCTGCCTTTGACCATCATAATCTACCTACCAGCCGACCTTCATAACTGTTGGATGACGAAGTTTCCCTTCATCAGAAAATTCGGCACCCAAAAGGGGGGATATGTAGCGTTTTGTACCAGTCATTTTAGATTTCATGTCCCAGGCACCCTAAATTTCAACATCTACTCCTCAATTAACCGATGAGCAACCCAGTTTTACACCCACACCTGGCTCCAGAATGTCTGGAGTCTCCACAAAGACCAGATAACCCCATGCGGCTCATTGGGGCCTGCAAACAGAACTCTCTCTCACACACACACACACACACACACACACACACACACACACACACACACACACACACACACACACACACAACACAATGAGACATTCCGTTTACTAATAAAACCCAAGATAAGGTACTCTAAGGTTCTCATTCTTATAACCCTTTTTGTAATGTGTTTCTTCTTTTAAGGCTTGCCTGACTTAAAATTATTTGCTCCTTAATTTCCTGACAAGGGTGTATTTTATTCATGTGTCAGAAAACAACATTGTATTTTAACATCCGTTATACTCTATCATCATATCTTACTGATCATGGCATGTTAATGTATACCTGTTCTAATGCCGTATGTCCCTTTAAGGTCTGATGTCAGAATGTATACGAAGCTATCGTTTTCTTTTTACTTCCCTAATGAAAGTGCATCTTGTTCATGTTTCATTTTTGTTTCTTTGCCTTTATCTTTGCCTTGATTAATGATCTATGTATGTAATGTACCGCTGCCTTCATACCGTCATTACCCTTCAAGTTTAGTATCCAAATGACCACAAAATTATCGGTTACTCATTTTTCAAGCACTGGTGTATTTTATTTGAGCACGAAAAGCACCATACCATCTTAATACACCCTGGATCAAACTTTAAAGTCATCTAAAAGTTTGATAGCTAAACCACGCCCACAGACACCTGAAACAAAGGGAGTTTTTCCCTTCAAAATCCTGACCGAAGTATTGGTCATCTTCCCAAAGATGGGTGGAGTTTGTGACCTTTAAATTGTCACAAACACCACTAATCCGTGGTCAGACTTTCAGAACAGCTTCAAGACGACTCCAGCTTCCTTCAACGAAGTTCCAGCAAGCTTTACTTCCAAGAACGACAACTGCTCTGATCTTCAGGAGAACTTGGAAGAACGTCTGACCCCACCCTAACTGACTTTTCAGAGATTTCTCTGTTGCATCCGGACTCTTGTTCAGTAAGCCAATGCAAGTAACCTTTTCCTTTACCAACCAATTTAGATGCATAATTTTAAGTAGGAATCTTTCATTGAATCTTAAGGTGAATTTAAGTTTCTGTGATGATTTCCCAGTTAGGGTGTGATTAATTTTTGAGTCTAAGCTTGCCATTTCCTTTCCTTCCTTTCTCTCTTCTTCTTTCCAGTCTCTTCCTCCCTTTCCCCAATTTTAATTTCTTTTGTTTTATTTTATTTTTCATTTTCGTTTTCCCTATTTCTTTTGTTTGTTTGTGTAGTTAGTTTTATGTTGTGTTGGTCTCATTCATTAAATGTCATAAATTTGAGCCACAGGTGATTTGTCTCTGAGTCTCGCTCACAAATTAAGGTACCTGCAACATCGGGTCTGAACTACATGCTCTATTGAGTTAATTTAATTTAAATTACGGTATACAGTAAAAGGAAAGCGAATCTTTCTTGGCCGGGAAGATACCGCCTTCATAGAATTAATAAAGGTACGCGGCCTGTTCGCCGGACGAACAGACCAAATAAGCGTAACCTTAATTCCAGTACCGTTAATTTCAACTTAGGTTAAAATATTTAGAAGCCACTATAACACGTTATAGTTACTTATAAATATTTACCTTTCTTCGCGAGCCAAAATCGCTACGATATGTTTTGTTTAATGAAAATATTAAGTTTTCGAATGTTTTATGTCATAAATATGGGGGGGGGGGGGTAGAGGGCACCCCCATTGCTGTGTTTGGGTGAAGGGTTGGAGATGTCACTCTTGCCTGTATTCAAAACTTGAGAGCCCTGCCTTAACCCCAGTAGGCTACCACAGATTATATATATATATATATATATATATATATACTGTATAAAGGCTTATATGTTGCTGACAAATAAAGGCTCTTTTATACGACAGTTTGGAGTATACTGCTATCTGTTAATTTGAGCAGGTTTGTTATGACTACAAGTCTGGTGGACTTGGTCAGACTGCTTGACATTCTACATCTAGTTTGACAGCCTGAGGGTTTGAGGGAACAGTGTATATATTATATTATATTATATTATATTATATTATATAAGTAAAGTAACAAAACCCATAGATAAGCAGTTGTTACCCTATTCTGTGTGAATCAGTACATTCAGCATTCTGAAATAGAGTAGTATAGAAATGTAGCTGCAACCTTCCTTGTTGCTGGTTTAGTGCTATAAAGGCTACAAGGGTTTGTTGTTATATATATATATATATATATATATATATATATATATATATATATATATATATATATATATATATATATATATATATATATATATATCACCTCAGACAAGGAAAAGCACCTTTGTTTCTGATTCTGACATTGTAGTATATTTACTACAATATTTACAACTTATTTATAACTTATACATAACCTCGGGTTTAAATATATTATATATTTAAATAGTTCCGAGATTACTTTCTTCCTTTTATTTTTGTGTACTTTTTTTTTATAAATATGATATTAAAATGAATAAATAAAAATAATAAAAGCCTAACCTAGGTTTATGTTTAAGTCATTTTGATAAAAGTGCTAGTGTTCATGACAAGTGTTTCCTTCCATCTTGAGTTCAGCTAAAAATCTCTCACCTGTTGTTGTCACCGCTCGTGGTTAAAAGAGCCAATCCAACACGCCCTACGGCTTGTGTTGTCATTCCAGGCTGTGTGTGGGCGGAGCTTAGGTTACCTTCACAGCGGTGCGAAAGCTATCAGTGAGTTGCCTATTAGCGTGAGGAGGAGCGTTCAGTAAACAACAGGTGAGTTTCCTTTATCTTTATACCAACATTGTTATTGGTGTTTCAGCTCATATTCTGTACGTTATGCTCTAAAATATTCTTATTTGTGTGCGTCCCAGAGGCTTTAGGCTTCAAAAACATGAGTATTAAACACGTTTTTAGCCTTCAATGGAAGATTTATTTGTTGTTGTTTTTTTCCGGGTCTGTTTGGGTTACAATTTATAACGAACATACTTCTAGTTTACTTTAGTTAATGAAATCACAGAAGTAGTCGAGATTGAATTGAATCCAATTTTTACAGTTTTCTATTTTACTGCAGAGTAAACAATGTCTTTCAAGCCGAATGGGAGTCCACCTCCCTATGAGTCCGATCATGAATAGTAAGTGCATATAACTTTTAACATACTTGGTTTACACCCAGGGATTTATTTATTTATTTAGATTTTGTTGTTTTCTTAAATACCTGATTTTTGATGTTGTGCGTTTAATAGTTTCTGGTTTAGGCCTTTTGTGTTAAATCCAATGAATACATTGAAGTGACTCTTTGTTTCTTAAAACAATGTTCAATTTCACCACCCACAGTGACATTGTACCACAACCTGCACACTCCTATTATGCGGATGATGAGATCCAACACTACTATCGGTGGAACTCGCCACCAGGTATCATCAAAATCATGTCGGTCATCTGCATCTTCATGTCTGTTGGGGTTTTTGCATGTGTGGCGTCCACTTTAGCCTGGGACACCTCTGGAAGTGTGACAGGATTTTCAGGCGCCTACGGTGGAGGCTACAGTGGAGGCTACGGTGGAGGCTACGGTGGAGGCTATGCTGGAAACTACGGTGGAGGCACTTCCTTCGGTGGAGGTTTTGGGGGTGGACAATTTGCCTATGGCATTTTGGGCTCACAAAATGATCCGAGACAAGCAAAGGCATTTATGATTACAATGGCCATCATTACCTTTCTAAGTGTGATGGCCATCTTTGTCATGCTCGTCTCCCATCAGCACTGGGCACAAAGCCGGAAGTTCTTCCTGATTGTCATCATTGTTACAGCCATCCTTGCTCTGTTCATGCTTGTGGCCACAATAGTTTACTTGGTTGCAATAAACCCCATGGCACAAGCCTCAGGCTCCGTGCAGTATTACCAGGTTCAGTCCCTGTGTGCCCAGTACCAGGGTTATCAGCCTACAGAGCTCATGGTCAACCAGTACCTGTATCATTACTGTGTGGTGGATCCACAGGAGGTGAGCATGTTGCTTGGCTGTAGTTTCTCTTTGAAACTAATTAAACTAAAACAGCTTATTGTTTTAGATTGTGTAACTGAATATTTTGAACCAATTTTGCCAGAATCAATATTTTTTTTTACAGTACTAATATTCACATTTGCTTTAAATTTGACCTCCACTTTTGCAGGCTGTTGCTATTGTTTTTGGCTTCCTGATCCTCGCTTGCCTTATTATCATCATGGTTTTTGCCATTAAGACACGCCAGAAGATTAACGCTTACGGGAAAGGGAATATCCTGTGGCACAAGGAGAAACCTGTTGAAGAGCTTAACCCACCTCAAGATGTAGAGGATTGGGTAATGTTTTTTTTTTTTCCAAAGAAAAACTATCTTGATAACAGAAAAATCTTTAATTGTATTTGTTTTTTAAATCGTCATATGGTTTTTACTGTTAGATGTTTTTTAAATCTACTTGTAATTCAAGACATTCTTAGGTACAGTTGAATTGGTTAGAAATAAAACAGTCTATTCTTGTCTGTTGTCTGAGAGTAGGAGGTCGCTTTAGTTTCTGTATCTTTTTTTAACACACTGAATTCAGTGTCAGCAGCTGAGGTAATTTCATTTGCTCTTAGCTAACATGGTGCAGGTGGAAAGACTGGTTTGTCTGTAAAGTAGATGGTGGGGGAAGGGAAATGTCAGACCTGGTTTCTGGGTGTGGTTTGTACAACCAGTTTCACCGTGATGCTTTCTGGAACATGCTGAGAGATACAAGTTACTTAGTCACTAAAGCAACTCATTTATTTCTTTTTGAAGTGTTTCTGTGAGCTGATTGTTAAAAGAAATATTTAAAGGTTTAATATGACTCATTTTGCATGAGTATTTCAATATTATATAACAAGTGTGTTAGTGTGTGTCTGTGCATATGGATGCGTGCTTGGATGTGTGGGGGTGCACATGTGCATGCTTCAGGTGCCTTTTGTATATAGGCGAGTCCCAACTTGTATTTTACAGCACTGGCACAAAACCAAATATTCCAGGATTTTTATCTTCATTTTGATGTGTATAGAAGTCAATTCAAAGAAACCTTTCTGTTGTGTCTCTCTTTCTCCAGGTAAATAATGTTAACGGTGATGTAGACCTAGTAAATAGTGATTTTCCTCAGAAGTTTAGAGGTTCAATGGAATACCTGGATGACAACAGTACAAACTATGACAAACCTCCTGTCAGTGAAAGCATTGTGTAAGTATATTTCTTTCATATCTCCTGTTGTGGTTGCTTTTGTGCATGTCTCTGGTGGCTTATTTGTATGCACTTTAACAAAGAAATTAAATGAGGTGGCCGTATATCTCTGCCGTTTAGTTGCATAAATGAACAGCATTATGATGGATTGTGATTTTATTTGTATTTTTTTCTGTTTTCTTTTGTAGTTTTATTTTTTTAGGTTATTATATAGTACATAACGAATAAAAAAGCAGAGCAAATGAGAGTGACACCTCTCGCTCCCTCTCTGAGATTCTGTGGTTCTTCTGTTTTTTACATGTCTCATTAAGCCTCACTTGTTCCCTTCACTGTTTACGTATTATTAGCGAGAAATGAATTTCGACTTGCTCTCAATGCCCACTTAATTAGAAACACTTGCACATCCACCGGTTTATCTAATCAGCCAATCATTTAGCAGCAGCACAATACAGAAAATCAGGTCAAGAGCTTCAAATACTGTAACTCGTTTAGTCATTCTTAACAATCACATGGAGCAGAAAAGCATCTCGAGACACATCAGGTTCCACTGAGTCTGAAACTGTCATGGGTAGTTTACAAAAAAAAGTACCTCAGATGCCATAGCTGACGGGGTGGAAGTTGACATGGTTTGATGTGTTGTGTGTTTTGAGATGCTTTTCTGCTCACCGTGGTTATAAAGATTGCTTATTCCTGTCTTCTCCAACCAGTCATTATCGTCCAATTGCTCTTATCCACAAGGTGTATCACCCTGTAGATCTTCTTCTCACACTGTGTAAAGACAGTTGTGTGTGAAAATCCCAGGAATTCAGCAGTATCTTAAATACTCAAACTGGCACCAACAATCGTACCAGTTTACAGAGATCACATTTGGACTGAAGCTCTCAATCTGCATCTGCATGAAAGTATCCATTGTGCTCCTGCTACATGATTGTTTGATTGGATAACCACATAAATCAGCAAGTGTACACGTGTTCCTGGTAAATTGAATGTTTGTCAAATCATGAATAGTTCTCTTCTTGTATTTGTAAGTATTTTTGGTGAAATTAAGTAAATGCATGTAGTAGGTTGTTGTAGAGAAATCTTGTCAATCTTCGCAAGATTATGACCAATTATATACTGTTTTAATACAGTGTACAATGGAGCTAAGCAAAAATGTTACAAATCTCAGTCAAATCACTACCTTGAGCTTACAGTATATCCCATTTTCAGCTATAGTATGTGGTATAAAAGCTACAGTAAATTGTATTTTGTGTGTGCTTCAGTGGTGTGGAGCACAATATTCCAGTTCAGAATTCAGCTCCTTACTACAGCAGTTCAGAAGTGGGCAGCTCGGCAAGCAAGCCTAAGAAAAAGCGTGCAGGACGCCCCCGTCGTACTGATGGTAAAGACTACGACACGGACTATGCATCTTCTGGAGACGAACTTGATGACCATGATTTCTCCAAGTAAGCTAGCTTTATTGCACTAAGGCTGCTATAAACAGGGCACGGGCACTTTGAGGCCAGGGAAATCAACCAAACTGAGGCCACTGTGTGCTGCTTTTTAGATCCAAGTCCTGTCTCTGCCTCCCAATGCAATTATTTAACATGCCTTTTTCCCTCAGCATTTTAAAGCTTGCTTCCTTAAGATGGGGTCTGCTGTTCACTAGATTTTTCAGTCATATTAGGACATGAAGGAAGTTTCTTAATCTAAAACTCGGTAACTTAAAAATTTAGCATTGGGTTATTTAAGCTTTAATAATTTAGCTTGAACTTGCTTGGGAACAGTATGTTAGTACGTTTTACTGCTAGTTAAATACTTTGTATCTAAAAACTTTGATTCTTCACCGAGTGCTTAGTTATACAGTGTATACTGTATGGTCAAATCACACCTGACTATACTGTTATAGAATTAAGATTCTCTCTGCTGCAATAATAATCTCCACTCTTCTGGGAGGATGTGCCATTCGATTTTGTAGTGTGGTTGTGAGGATATTTGCTCATTCAGCCACAAGGGTATTCGTTGGTTTTGCCTTTGTCTCTTAATAATAAAAGGAGGTTTCAGAATCAGAAAAAAAAAACTTCTCTACCAAATTATCTGATCCATTCTCTCGGTCACCTTTCGCTCTGAAGCTTTTTGGAGGGGATTTTCAGCTAGAATTACAATCTAGATGTGTACTAGATTCTTTGAACATGGAACCATTTGGTTGAACCCACCCATGTGATTGACGAGCATTTCTTATTGCCCAGATGTGCCTTGTAAGACCAATTGATAATTTAAATAATTAATAGTTCTAAATGTCTGTGCTTGGTTCGAACTCAGGGTTTCACCTGTGAATACTATGTTGTTTTGTTAAAGATAAACTGGCTAAAGCCTAGAGAGCTGTCTGTGAGACATAACCAATACAAGCAGTTAGAATGTCCTGAAAAAGAACAAAACTACTACTTTGTCTTTTCCTACACTTTTAGAAGGGACTATATTGTAACTGCTATACTGCTTTGCTATTCTGAGCTCGTGCTCGTAATCAGTTTCAGAAAAGATTGCATGACCGTGTTTGCAGTAAATTCCACTGTCACACATCACCATGTGACTTTGCGTGTGCACAAACAGGTAACAATATATCAAGTTGATTCTTGCTTTCCCTGGCAGTTAGCCAAGGTTTAAAAAAAAAGTTATATAACTAAACGGTTATTATAACAAAACTGATACACGTTAGTAAAGAAAAGAGGCTCCTGCCTGCAGAAAAAACCTTGAAGAGGTCACGCTTTGTCAATAGGTCATTTTCTTTTTCCTTGAAATGCCTTAGTTCTGTGACGATTTAAGCAGCTTTGTGTCTTTACGTAGCACCAGCATCAGGAGGAACAGTGTTTCATTTTACTGTGTACTGCATCAACTACATACGGTCGAAATTCCAATAAAAGCCTATTGACTTGAGGTCATAAAACAATTTGTGTGCACCAGTATTTATAGTACTATTGAAATGGCTGTAAACATGGCATAAGGATTCTTGTATAATTAAATCCCTGAAGATCTCCTTCTGAACTGCTTGAGCAGCTTTGTAGGTAACTGAACTATAACTCTCACAACCAGCTCAACAAATTTGAAGCTAGTTTTTTGTTAGTTTGATGTTGATTATAATCTTTCTATAATAAAACATTAATGCTAACTTCCCATGATGACTAAAGGTCAAGACATTTAAAAATATCTTTCCCTCTCTGATAAAGCCCTCGCTGGTTAATAAGACACTAAAAGATGTTAAACGCAACCAAACAATCGATTAAGAACGAGTCGAGGGAGAAATAAATCACCAGATGTCACAGTGACGAATAGGATTTCCCCCAAGGGGAAATACTGAAGGGAAGTTGGCATGGGTTGGTTAAGAATAATGATGAAACTCGAACCTGGTTCTAGGATCCTCTTGTACTGGCGGTATTTGCTACATAAAAAAAAATTAGGGCAAAGCTGTAACACAAAGATTTCCTTTTCCATTTCTTTGGATTTTGACTTGTTTATTTCTGTTGGCTCAGTGAATTCCCCCCCATTGCTGATGACGATGAAAGGGAGAATTATAAGCACATATTTGACCAAGATCACCAAGAGTACAAGAATCTGCAGGCCGAGCTGGATGAAATTAACAAGCGGCTTGCCGAGGTCGACCGCGAGCTTGACGAGCATCAGGAAGGATCTCAGCAGTACCAGGTAAATATCCGTACTACATTAAGAATGATAGGAATTTCCTCAGTTACACATGTCCAATATTAAAAAGTTATGAAGCTAATAGGAATGAAGCTAATACAGTCATTGCTGTTGGGCATTTTAATGCAAGGAGTGTTATAAAAAATAAGGATACTTGTTTTCTGACCTGTTCTATTATACTGAAACAGGAGGCCATGGAGGAGTACAATGCGCTGAAGGACAAAAAGCGGGTAAGAGTTCAAACATTTGAGAAATGCTAGTCCTGTTTGGTTTGTTTTTTTCAATGAAACAATTAATGGATGGGATGATAATTTTGATGATAAACAGAGACTTGAATGCTAGAACTGTAGATTAATTTGCCATCTTTATTTACGTCTTTAATTCAAGAGCGTTGATTACCGGAGGAAGAAGAAGAAATGCAAGGACCTGAAGGCGAAGCTGAGCCACATCAAGCGGATGGTCAGTGATTACAACAGTAGAAGGTAAAAGAGACTCTGAAGAATCAATCCAGACTTCCCACAGCATCCGTCTGCTGTCTGGCATCTAAACATGAAGTATGGGAGACGATCGCTCTTACTAGATAGCACGGAATTCAAGAGGATTTTCCATAAGCTTTTTTTTTTTTTTTTTTTTTTAAACCTGAATTCTATGATAAACTCAGCTGTCTAATGATTTTTAGCTCTTGTTTGTTTGTAGTGGTGAAGAATTTAAGAGCCATGTATCACCTTTTTTTTTACCTGGTCATGTAAGCGGTACCAACTTCCCCTAAGTTATTTATACATTATTATCTGTCTGTTTTATTTTTTTATTTTTTCCTTTGGGTGAAAACGGCCACAACGGCTTTGTGTTGTCATGGGACTGTAAGGGTGGTAACATCATATCATTGTATGTAAAATGTTTTTATCTGTAAATATACAATTGATCAGTTTGCTGATTTTACTCTTTTATTTTTTATTTTTTTAAAGATAAATAAACACTTTAAACAAATTGGATTTTACAGAATTTTTACATCGAAAATAAATGTTTAACATTTTTTGCAGAAATACAGCTTGAGTTTCTCATTGTTTCACTCTGACACAATGTTACCAAAAGTGCAACATGTCCGTGTGCGCGTCCGTGTGCGCGCCCGTGTGCGCGGCCGTCTATTAACAATGAACTTCCCATCAAAGTCATATTCTCAACTTTTGCACGTCGCGTCTTGTTTGGCAAACTGGATTTGTGTGAATTTGTTTGTAAATCAAGAGCACAAACCCAAAAAGTATGGAATTCCTCAAAATCCAGTTAGTTCTGAAAAATTTGACCAAGAGCTCCTGTGTGTAAATTTAAATAAAAGAATGAATTAAATAATGAACTGGTTAATAATAATTACTTGACAACATTCCTCTGAGTTTGAAGTTAAAATAAAACTTAGGAGTCTATTCTTTTTAATTAAATTTAATGGAATACAAATCGATAAAGGAAGACAAAATAAATTATCCATTAGGGCAAATTCACATTGTCTCAAAGCTTTCATTTTTAAAATGTAATTAGATTCAAGTGAACATTTATGTAAAGGCCTTCTTGTTTATGAGGTATTTATTTAAGTGACCAAATAAGCCACTAATAACAAAGAAGCCAATAATAAATGGAATATGTTGTTAACAGTACTGTAGGTTGAGGTTAAATGGAGCCCAATGACAAAGTGGTTAATGAAGATTTAATCATTTAAAATATTATTTGAAAAAAAAAATATAGCTTATACTTTTTCATTATTTTCCAAGTATAAATTAATTTTTCTTCATAACACAACTTACACCAACAGATTTAAAAAAAGGTGTTTAGTGGAATATTTGACCTTTTAAGTTAAGCTTTGTTCCTCAATTATACCTGATTTTGTTCAAACTGGATTTGTGTATTTACAGATGGGGGAAAGAAATGTTTTGAACGTCCACTGAGAAAAATGGAGTGATCTAGGCGCTCTCTCTCTCTCTCTCACACACACACACTCTCACACACACTCTCACACACTCTCACACACACACACACACACACACACACTCTCTCATCCACTGTGGCTGTTCAGCCAGTCTTTAAGAAGAGGAATATTTTTATCCATCCAGCGAATATTCTCCTGGATACTCTCCAGGGCCTGCTGGATGCTACGCAGTCCTGCCCCCATGTCTGCCTGCAACGCACTGAAGAAAGAGTGTACCTGTAGGAAATCAGAATCAGAAAGGGGAAAAAAAGAGAACAGAATCTTGTCAGTGGGTTCAGTTGCTTTCAAATATGGAAACAGTTTTATATGATGTTGCTATTCTGCACGCACCTCTTCCAGCATCTCCTTGGTCGAATACTGATCGGTTACTCCGATAACCATACGTGAGACTGAAGAGGAACCAAGATCAAACCTGGAAGAATAGAACTAAGTTCAACACTTTACACCGTATGCTGGGAAGAAAGAGATCATTTGAGAAGAAAGGAAATTATTTCTTAACTCTTGACACAGATGAGGAAGGCTTCCCTTTTGTGTCCCTTTAAAGCTGCTTTATGTCCATTGTTAAAAGTTCTTATACAAATAAAATTGAATTGAAATAGATTTTCAGCACATTGCTGACAAGGCTGATGCTTTACGCTTAAAATATTCAATTTCATTTAAGTTTTAGAGCACTTTTAACAACGGATATTGTCACAAAGCAGCTTTACAGGAATATAGAAATTCAGAATATAAACTAGAAGGTACATTTCCTGAAGAAAATGTGAATGGTGCTTGCACGTGCCAATATTCAATATTCAAGATAACACGAATGTTGCTTTGCAAGCACCATTAATAATACATTTTTAAAATGTAACTTTATGTTTAATGAGCAAGCCAGAGACTAGACTGGCAAGATACAAAAATGCAGATACGAGTCAGGAGGTTGACATTAAACATCTAAGTGTGATCTCTGGATTTAACCATGGCATGGTCGGTGATGTCAGATGGGCTGGTTTGAGTATTTCAGTAACTGCTAGAGTTCAGAGGCTCTGCAGACTGACCAGATTGATCTGAACTGACCATCTCTGAATCCTCAAAACTCTCAACACGTCAAACTATGAGGTGGATGAGCTACAACAGCAGAACACATTAGGTTCTACTCCTGTCAGTCAAATAGAGGAATCTGAGGCTAACATGGGCACAAACTGAAAACCTGAAAAACAGGTCTCCTTTATCAACCTTTCACGAACATTAAAGCTGTGTAAATGTTTGAGAAAGGTAAATTTTCCGGAAAAGTAGAGATTATATTTTCCGGAAAAGTACCAGTGTGTGTATACTTTCAAGACTGTATGAAAGAGGGAAGCATGAAAAGAACAATAAGGGTAAAATCTAAAAAAAAAAAAAAAACAGAAGTGGTAGTTATTTTGACAACAATTATGGAGAAAGCAAAAGCTAAAAGGCAAAAGTAGAAGTTCTTTTAAGTCACTGCTATATATATTTAAATATACTGCATATAATATATATACTAATAAGAGAGCACTCACTCCGGATAAGGCTTTCTGTATACAGTACGTAACAAAAATATACAATTTAGGCTCAACGGTATGATTTTGAGAAGAAGAATCCAATCATGGAAAGGTTTTACATTAGGCAGTAAATTTATGAGTAAAACCGGCTTGATAAATAAGGCCTGTTGTGTTTTTCTTTTTTTTTTTACTTTTTTCTGGAAAGCACATAACTAATGTAACTTTTGTTCTATCCAAAGCCTGCTTCCAGAACCGTTATTTCTGTCACTGTCTATAATGATGTTTAAAATAGGAGTAAAACTCATTTAAATAATATAAGCCTTCAGCTTTGTGTTTCATTTATTCATTTCCAGGAGGCATTTTACCCTGGTCGGGGTTGTTCTTGTGTATCAGCTTATCCATTAACATTGAGTGTGAGAGGAGAACATACACAAAGTGAGATGCCACTATATCACAAAGCCCCATGGACACATACATTCACACACGGGAAAAAGGAGAACCTGAAGGAAACCTAAGTCTATGAGAAACAACCACACCGTCCAAGCTCAGAATCAAAGTGACCCTGAAGCTATGAGGCAGCACCACAACTCACTGTCACCATGCCAGTTGCTTAAATCCAAATAATAATCAAGTACCAGATATAAGGCAGTGATTTTTTAACAGGTCGAGTCTAACGCAGCTCTAAGATTCTGCTCTCTGCTGGAAGTCTATTCTGCTTCACTTTAATATTGCTTATCCCTGGGTTCTCTGGTTTTCTCAGATCTCCCCAAAACATGTCTAGGACTACACTAAATTGTTCCAAGGTGTGAACGAGTTTGTGCATGAGTATAAGTCTGTATTCTCAGTATTCCGAGGAAGCACCTTCACCTTGACCAGGATAGAGCAAACTGAAAATGAATGAATGAATAATACAATCTACAGTAAGTAACACACAATATGGTTGTGGGTCATAAATTTGTACTTACTTCTTAACCAGTTCTTGCCAGTTTGCTCTCAGGAAATTCCAGGCCAGTTTGTATGCTTTTGGGTTTTTACTGACACTAATGAGAAGCGATGGCAGCTCATGGGTCTTCACAACATCTCCTACAAGACCCTGCTTCATTAGCCTGGGTTTAGAGAGCAAGAGAAAATCACAACGTTACTGAGTAGCGTCTCACTATTATTGTTAATATGTGATGATTTTTTTTTTTTAATTTATTAATTTGCATTCAGAGCATCAAATTTGTACCAACCACTCTAGCTTGTGAGCCAGTGGGCTGTAGGTCAGTGCTGCTTTAATCTGACTCTTTTCCGACGGATACATCGTGTAACGGTACATTTCCATAAGGAAGTCCCAACCTTCTTCTGTTTGAGCACCCTCAGTGTACACAACCAAGCGAATATCAGCAGGCAATCTGCAGTTTCACAGCATAAGATATGAATAATCAGTGCATTTTTTTTTACTACAGATATGAGGAATTCATTTCTTGTTATTAGTGATAACTTACCTCATGTTGCCACCTGACTCCTTCCACTTAAGGAAAAGATCCTGAGCAGTGCTAACGCAGGGCGCGTAACGCCGCACACAGGCAAAGAGAAGCAAGTAATTCCGCAAGATCCTTTCTGACACTGAGCCCTCATCACTCCAAGTCTGAGTATCAATCAGTCCCTGGAATAGGTTCACTAAGTAGGCCTTTAAACAAAAGTTGAACAGTCTTTACTAGTCTTTATTTCAAAATGCTAAGATTTATGAATTGTATGATTAATAGTCTGGATTAGGTTTGATTGAATAATAAAAATAATAAAAATGTTGCTGTCCAGCAGCTGCTTCCTTTTCAAGGTTGCATCAGTGGATCATCTGATCCGCATGTTTAATTTTGACAACGAGAGTTAAACCCTCAGTGCCTGTGTTGTTTCCTGCCTGGGAATTGATTCGAGGCCACAGTGCTGAGAGCACGGCTGTTATGGGTCAAACTGTCATGTCCCCTCCCAACCACCAGAGGTAACCTTTGTTGGAGTACTGAGCACTTCCAGGTCTCGGGCATTTAAACAGACTGCTCACCATGCTATAAAGCGAAGTATTGCCAGAGATTCCTCTTGGGCAGAACAAGCCTTCTGTCTGATTGCTTCTCTATGTTCTCTTGGATTGCGTATTTGGGATTATTTACCTAACAGGCTGATTGTTCTGGTTATTGGATAACTGCCTGTTTTTTGACTCTGCTTCTGGTCACCTGTTTTGGATCAGTGCTAATAAAATCTGCTTATGGATTCTCCTCATCCATCTATATACTATAATACTACAGTAATACTGACAATAGTAGTGGTAGTGTTTGTAGCACTAAAGAAGTAGCGGTGGTAGAAATCATCGTAGTGGTACAAGTACAACAGGAGTGCTGTGGCTTTGTTGGTTAAAGTGCCTGTATAGTAAACAGGAGATACTGGGTTCAAATCCAAGCAGTGCCTGACTTGTCTGGTGATGTAAAAACAATGCCTTCAATCCCTTTTTTAGGGCAGTAGTAACTCAAGTGGTTAAGCTCTGTGATGTTGATTGGAGGATCTGGGTTTGAACCTCAACATTGCCAAGATGCAGCTTTTTGGCCCATAAGCAAGCTTGGTAACTTTTTCTGCTCGGGGTGACACTGTATCATGGATGACCCTGTGCTCTGACCCCAACCACCAAAAGAAAGAATTTCACTGTGTTGTAATGTATATGTGACAAAATAAATGGCTTCTTCGGTTCTATTCTAAAGGTAATAAATGTTGTTGATGACTACATTACTTTATGCTACTATACCACTAATGTAGCACTAAACAAATACCCCACCTTCAGCTGGTACTCCAGAGCTGCCATGTTTCTCTTTTCCATGAGTTTATAAAGCGGGACGAGTTCACCGAAGCCCTGCGTCACTGGCATTACCTCAGTCTCATGCTTCAGGTACAGACTCAGGCTCAGTGCCTTATCCAGGGGAACTTTTCCAATTCTGAGGCAAATAAAATCTTGATAAGTCCACAGTTTCAATACCTTTCAATGGAAGCTAACGATAAAACTGAAAAGAAAAAAAATCGCTCTCACTTCACCAGCTGGAAGATGTCGTGAATGAGGCTTGCTCTGTCGTTCCCACTTAAAGCTGTGTGATTATGCTGAAGCAGCCTGATTAAAGCTTCCCAGCCCATAGCGTCGTAATGGACAATATAATAACCTCTCATGTCCACATTGAATTTGATCCACTCCACTTCTGCTGGCAAGTACAATACATCTGGAGAAAAAGGTGATATGTTTAAACATTAATGAAAATGGAAATTGTTTTGTTAATTAAAGATGGGGTGCACAATGTTTGAAAAACGCTTCAGAAAACTGAGTCGGGCCGACAAACAAAACAAACGTGTAGCCAATTAGCAGATAGGGGTGTGTCTTGTTAATATGCGGAGAGAGTGTTCAGTGTGCATGTCTGACATTAGCCGAAAGTGATTGAAACATTGACATGCGGAACGGAGCCAAACCTTTCATGGTACAACACACAGTACTACAAAAACACAGTTGACCTGTATTACCATAGTATTACACATTGAGTTCATTTACTGATAAAAATATCCCCTCGGCCAGCTGCCCCAGCAGGTTCCGATATAATAGATGCCTGGGTTACGTATGTATTTGGGTTAGGGGCGTGTTTGTTTTGGTGATTTCAAATGTCAGCATTGGCTTTCAAACATCATGCACCCCACCTTTAATTATACCAATAACACGGCACCTACCGTTTCTATTTTTCAGAAGAAAACGCTGGACAGAGCTGGAGCTGCTGGTGATGTAGGTCAAAGGCACTTGCCAAAGGAAGCTTGTTTAAGACAAAACAATCCATTTGGTTATGACATTGAACCAATTTATATTATAATAAAAAAGAAAAATAAATTACATCTTACCTTGAATTCTTTGATGTATCGTCCCCTTTAAGGAACCTCTCCTGGTTTAGTTTGACCTCTCGACCGTTAACCTCCACAGTGATAATAGGGAAACCCTCCTGCAGTGTCCAGGTGTCCATGATAGCTTTCACATTCAGGTCATCCTCCATGTACCATTTCTATTCATACAGTTACAATTCCACGATAAGACCAAGAGGTATAGAATTCATAATAAATACATATTTATTAGTTATGAGGCTCTGGCAGCTACACCGATACACCTGTAGTAGATAAAAGAGCTCAGTGGGTAAATATAAGCTATTATAAGATTATCAGGAGTCATTTCACAACGACATACAGATGCGGAAGCTCTGGACTTGCTGTCAGTGCAGAATCCATCTGTGTTGAGTGTCCCAAAGTCAAAATCATCTGAGTCACAGATCTGAAAAAGCCACATTATAAAAGAGTCACATACAGTATAGAGCAAACACCAATAAAAAAAAGATTTGATGTATCTCTCTATATATGTAGCTTTATAGCTCAGATTTGTAGAAATCTGTATGTTTAGCCTTAGACATATGGGGATTTCTAAAGGCAAGACTTCAGCTTCACCATGTCTATGTTAATGTCATAGAAACATCCATCAGTAGCAAGCAGAGGCTACGTGGCAGAATACGGTGACAAAATAAGCAAAAGTCTGCAATGAGATCATGGTACATATCAGTGAAAACCTCTACTTACGTTTGTCAGACTGTCCCAGAGATCAGCATTCACGGTATTCTGGAAGCTGTGTTTCTTCAGGTAACGTATAATCCCAAGATTAAACACTTCTGGGGTCAGAAAATCTCTCAGCATGTTCAAAACACAAGCCCCCTGACAGGATATACAACAAGGATCAAAGTAATATTTGACAGGAAGTTAAACGTTGATATGAAAAGAATATATCAGCTGCTTGTATACCTTCTGATAGGAGACATCATCAAACATTTCTCGGATCTCTGCTGGATTTTCTACCGGGGTAGAGATGGGGTGCGAGGAGCTTAAAGAATCTACAGCCATGGCGGTGAAACACTTCTCTAAGAAGTAGTCGTTCTGAAGCAGATACACAATCGATGAAACAGTAAGAATAAACCAATGACACTGTAACATACTGTTTATCATTCACTTAGGATTGGAGTGCATCAGGAGCCTTATAATCTTGAATATTGCCTCTTACTCTAAAGGTTTGATCAGGTTGGATGAAAAGCCATATGCATGACTGGCAACCTGTATTCAAGATTGTTGCCCATTTGCCATGTTTTACTACTATGTGAGCTTCAGTTCCTTGAATATTAATAATGTAGAGATGAAAACCACTCAGCCTCACCACTTGCAGCTCAGGATAAGTGATGTTGGTGGATACAAATTCCATGAACTTGGCAAAGCCCTCATTTAACCACAAGTCATTCCACCACTGCATCGTCACCAAGTTACCAAACCACTGAGGAGAAGCCGTGTTCATAACAGTTTAGCGTTGACCAACAGAGCAATGACATTAATATAAAATGGAAAAAAAAATATTAAATCTGCAACCTGGTGAGCAAGCTCGTGGGCAATAACCTTTGTGATGCCCAGTTTGGTAGACGTGGAAGACCTTTCAGGGTCAAAGAGGAGCCCGGATTCTCTATACGTGGTCAAGCCCCAGTTCTCCATAGCACCGGACTGAAAATCTGGAATTGCTGCAAGATCTGAAAATAACAGTGCTTTATTTGATAAGAAATAATATAATCAAACCTGAGTCTGAACGAGTCATGAATGAATTAATCAGTCAACTAGCAATTTGTTAGACCTCAAAAATCACCAACCTGGCTTTTACAACCTGAGCTAAGCTCCTCAAACTATGATATAGTAACCTGATACAAAATGAACGTTCACCTTGTTTGGGAAGTGGATACGAGATGCCAAAGAAATCATCATAAAAATCAAGTAGAGTTACTGCCGTGTTCAGGGCATATTCTGCCTGGTTAATCTTCTCTGGAACAGTGTACACAGATATCTGGGGTGGGAAAAAAAAAGTAATTGCATCTTTTTTTTAGGAAAAAGAGCAAAAATATTCACTCGGCAATGGAAGGCGATAAAAGAAGAAAGTATCAATGACTGACCTGAACACCATGCTGACTTCTCTTACTGATGGAGATAAAGTCACAAACAATAAAGGCCACTAGATAAGTGCTCATCTTCACACTCATGTCATAGTGGTCCTCCAGCAAGTCTGCTGCAAGTGACACCGTTTTCAACTTAAAAAAAAAAAGAAATGATCATTGATGCATTGTAGACATAAATACAAGGGCACACATTTATGGCAAAAAAAAGAGGAAAAGTTAATTAATCTGGGATGGGATGGCTACGGTTCTGAATAACACACAGCCGCATTCTGTACCTTGGGCATGTTTGAAATGGAAATATGCCTTGGCTCCCGGCGTATACGAATAGAGAAGTTGGCTTTAAAGGCAGGTTCATCAAAGCATGGGAAAGCAGCACGAGCATGTGTGGGCTCGAACTGGGTGGATGCCAAAGCCCTGACAAACACAAATCAACAAATCATTTGTACTTCAAAGTACAACAAACTGATAAACTGCTGGTTTTCTGTCAGCAAATTAATTATTAAGCTAAATTCAACATAACATCTAAATACCAGTTGAATTTACGCTTCAAACTTGTCACTTAATTTAAAGAAGAAGAATAGAAATTTACTTAAAACACAGAAATTAGGAAAAACAAAAAAGATTCACAAATAACAAAGATGCATTCATGCTTGGTTTTGGTTATTGATGGTAAATTAATGCCCTGTTTGGTCAAGAAACTAAAGCACCCATGGTGGTGATGAGAAGGAATCGATCGATGGACTTTATCTCATAACAACAACATTCCTAATCTCTCACATTAGCCAGAATGATATTAACTATGATGATTCAAACAAGCTGAATGCTAATAGTTATATGTCATGATGCCAGTTGATGGATATTAAGTCGGGTCCTTTTGTTGAGATGAAGAAATGAAGCCTATATTTTGTCACATTACAGCACATTGAAATTCTTTCTTTGCATATCCCAACTTTGGATATTGTGGTCAGAGCACAGGGTCTGCCATGATACGGCACCCCTGGAGCAGAGAGAGTTAATGGCCTTGCTCAGGTGCCCAACAGCTTGCAGTGCTGGGGCTTGAACCCTTCAATCAGCAGCCCAGAGCCTTAAACACTTGAGCCACCACTGAGTTTGAGTGGTCAACACAAACACTGAGGATGAGAAGGATTATGCTCGCTAGATTTCACCTTCCTTCTCATTTTGAGCCCAAAAAACTTGAATAAAAAACAGACACTTAAAAACTGGACTTAAGTTCAATAATTGTATTGTATTACTTTTAACAATAATTCCCTTGAATACTGACTAAAATGGACTAATTCATTTATTTATCTTTCTGGTCAGGGTTCAGTTCAATTCAATTCTATAGTATTTTATTTGTATAGCACTTTTTACAATGGACGTTGTCTCAAAGCAGCTTTACAGAAATATAGAAATTCAGACGAAAACGTTAAAATAGATGAAGATAATTTGAAGAAGACACCGTGAGAAGAACCAGACTCAAAAGGGAAACCATTCTCATCTGGGTAACACCAGAATGTGTGATTAGAAATCATTTCCTTTCTATAACTGAAAAGTAGTTAGGAATTGTGAAACCAGGAGATTTTGATCAGTGTAATTTCTGAATTCATTTTAGATTTTACAAGAATTCCTTACTTGTAGTGCAGGAAAACTAGGAACAAAGTGGGTATACGCTTGGACTGGTGTCCCTGTCTATCACAGGACACCCTGAACACACACACTCATACACATAAAGCAATGTAATGCAGCCAATCTATTTTCTGGCATGCTGGGAAGAAACCGCTAGCTCTAAAGGAAACGTCTCATCCACAGAAGCTTATATATATAAGCTTATATAAGGTTACCATCTATAACCTGATCTGAGGACTGAATCGAGGACCCTTGAGCTGTGTGACAGCAACCTAACGTAATATCGTGCCTTAAATAAGATTAATCGCATACATAAAGACATTCATAAAACCTTAATAAAATGCATTCGTACCTGACATCACCAGTCCGTGTGGTGTAGGAGCCTTTATAAAAGCCATGAAAACTGTTGGACAGGTTCGCTGAGAAATCTAACTGGATAACGTGGATGCCTTTTCTAAATGTAAAGTCCTGAGAAAACAATGCAATCTGCTCAAAGGGTTCGGACTCAAAGACGTGAAGAAGACGAGGATTATCAGACAGCACAACAGCTGCTTTAGAGATGTGAAGGTTCTTGCTGTGAAGAAGAATGAGCTCGGTGTCCTGCTGGACGTCCAGCTGAATCTGGACACTTCCAGTAAAGTTAAGGAAAGTCAGGTTGGGGTGGATTAATAAATTGTAATGAATTGGCTTTACACTTTCTGGTAATCTCAGTTTCCATGGAAACCAGGAATCGTTTGTAACATATGTGGTGTTTTCTGAGTCTCTGGATTCAGTAGACGGGACGAGAGAAAGGGAAATGAAGATAAAGAAGATCTGTAGCATGTTGTTGTTGCTTGAGAAATAATTTAACTCAGGAGGAAGTAGAACTTGAGCTTTGTCTGCAGATCTATTGGGAAATGGGCAATAACAGGGTTTAAATGAGCTCGAATTATATTCAAACGACGACCAAACTTTAATCAAATATCAATTAGATATATGAATTAAAATGAAATAAAAAAATGAACACACCTGAATGTTGAGATCTCTGTCAGCCATGCCGTGGAAACCGAAAGTAAAAGAAATTTACGCCAGAATTTACGACAATTTCCTGAGTAAAGCCGGAAAAGAAGGTCATGTGTTTACACTGCTATCATAACAACGCCACATTCACTTACAGTATATACTGTATATATATCACGTGTGGAGGAGAACTCAGTGATGACAGTCCTGTGTTTAACCCACGAACTGGACACAAAACACCACCATTTACAGAAAACAGCGCCCTCTTCTGTTAAAAGGGACCCCTCACATTGTACACGATGAACATGAACAAAGATTTTACTGTTTAACAGCTTGTGCTACAAGGCTGCAGCAACGGCGGCCATCTTTATTAACATCATTACATTATTCATCTTCAATGATTAAGATTAACCATGAGTGCAAAACACAAACTAATGAAAAATACAAAGTTAAAATGGCAGTTAAGCAAACAACAGGACTTTGGGATGTTTTGATGCAAATGAAGGCAACAAAAAGGAACTGAGTGTCATGTGACTGATCATGTGACAGTGTTTGTGGTCATACATCATGGGAAATGGAGTCCAAAGCCAAGTCAAGTCAAGAGTCAGGTCAAGAAGCTTTTATTGTCATTTCAAGCATATATAGCGGTTGCAGTACACAGTCAAATGATCCTGGTTTCTCCAGGATCATGATGCTATATAACACAAAGACAGAGCTAAGGACTTAGTAAGTAGTCCTAGCCACATAAATACATCTATGTGCCCTGGTGCAAACAGTGCAGGACAAGACAGAGACAGTGCAGGACAAAAAATACAAAACATTACACAAAAGTCATTACACAAAAATGTACTGTATGTCCAATCAATAGTGCCTGTACAGAAATATTGGAATGAACACAGTATTATAGCAAGAGTTACATGAGGTATTGTAAAGTATTGTGCAAAACAGCAATCAACTAAAATGTGAGACAACATGTGCAAAGAGCAAAAACAGTGTTTAAAACAGCATGTAAACAGTTTGATGGATGTATATTGGAAGAGTGTGCATTTGGTGTAGGAAATGTGCGTGTGTGTTGTACACATTACAGTTCCGTTCAGTTATTAAGCAAAGTTAAATAGTCTTGAAAATTGTTGTTGTCTTGAAAATAGAAGCTGTGAAGCTGTGACAACTTGTTACTTATGACTTTTCAAACTAATCATTTACTATAGATGCAAATTACTGTTTAACCCCTTACTAGAACACCACCCCAATAGAGTCACTGGCTCTAACATGGCCACCTTACTGTAAATGTTTCTCTACACCGCTGACAACTTAAAGCAATCTATTTGCTAACCTCACAATACCAGCAGACTCAAACGGGAGCTCTTCTTCTTCTTCTTCTTCTTCTTCTTCTTCTTCTTCTTCTTCTTCTTCTTCTTCTTCTTCTTCTCCTGAACATTTGACCATTGATGAGCTCTCTGACCACAGTTTTGTTCACGATTCATAGTGGTTTAAAAACGCAACTTAATTATGTGTCCAAAGAAAGGCGGAGGAGGAGGAGGAATTTTGTTGCAGAACCATCAAGCCCAAGTCATGCTTCACATGCATGAGTTTGCAAGTCAAAATACATGTATGCACTACATACTGCATATTATAGCACAGTATTATCATTAGTGCTAAGTATTTAGACTTAATAGCATAATTACCACTCCCACAATTGCTATTAATTAGTCTAGCCTTATTATTAGCCTTAGAGGCTTTTCACATTTGGTCTGTTTCAGTTTCAATTCGTTCCAGATTTATGATGAAGGATTTTCTGTACATGCACAGGCAACATTCACATACCTATGATAACAATAAAGTCCTGACTTAATAAGCATAAAATACAAAACATATGAGCAACAAAATATACTTACAGGAAATTTTACTGCTAGCTTTTGTGTACCATTTCAGGGGAAAAACGTTTAGATTTATTTTGATGTTTAACCCTAATTATCAAATTCCTATTTATAAAATAATATATTATTGGACTGTATTTATAATTAATACAATAATTTATAACCTGAATTTATATATTCCCATAAAGCTGCTTAGTGACAGTGTACACTATTAAAAGCTCTATACAAATAAAACTGAATTGAACTGAATGGATTTATACCGGATATGTCATGCACTGACAGGTGTAAATAGACTATGTAAATAATTCTGTTTTCAGTATGCTACCTTCAGAATTCTCTAAAATAAAATGATTGCTGATTCATTAATAAAGCAAAACATCTTGGTAAGATCTTCTGACTTGGCATTTGATTTGAAATGAACTGAAGAGTACAACACTGGTGAAATAACTTTTGCTTTTTGAACAGGCCGGTCTTACTGTTCTGAATATCAATTGACTACATTTAAAAAATAATAACAGCTTTGTGTTTCTGGAATGAAATCAACGTGAGTAATGTTGGTCAGCAGGGAGCAGGTTGCTATACATCAGTGCCACTAGCGTAAATCCCAGTGAGTAACGCCATAACAACCTCCATGCTGAGATTTTTCCAGGAAGCTTGCCAGCTTTACAGGAGATCTAACATCTTGGGAAAATGTGGAGTAAATAGTTATGTCTCCTGTTGCTACCTTCAACCACATATTATTCAGCCTGTATTAATACGAACATTACATATTGTAACACAATGGTGTAATATGTATAGAATTTATGAGCTAAAACATCCTCTGAGTTAGAGTACAAGGATTGCAATTGATGCCCGAAGGCCCTTTACTTGCTTCCTTCACGTCTCTCCAAAAATTTGCTTTACACAATGCAAGACTACAGACAAGCTTGTGACAAGTGCTACTTAGTGTCTGTAAGGATAGACATTTAGCTATGTCTCAAACTACGGACAGTGGTAGCTTAAGTCTTTCAAGCTGGGTTGTTGATTGGTGGATCAGGGTTCAAGCCCCAGCTCTGCTAAGCTGGTGCTGTTGGGCCCTTGAGCAATGCTGTTACCCCTTGCTGCTCAAGGGGTGTATCTGATCCCAACCTCCAAAATTGGTATATATGAAGTAAGAATTTCACTGTGCTGTAATGTATATGTAACAAAAATGAAAGGTTTCTTCTTGAAAAGTAGGTATATCCATTTTCTTTACTGCTTTTAGCCTATCCCAGGTAACAAAGCATGGGACACCATGGATGGGGTGCCAACAATTTATTATCAAATAATTCTGCTTATTTAGGGACTATTTTTTTGATTGGCAAAATGCAAATAAGGCAAATCCCAGGTTTATATTAAGGCACCCTTACACACTTACACCAGGACTTGTATAGTGGCTGCTCCATATAATCTAAGAATAAAAGTTATTAAAAAAGGAATCTTGAGCTTCAGTGCTTTCTAACAGTCAATAAGGGATTTTTGCCAAGGGATTGTCTCAACAAATTGTTATCATTTAATGATAGATACTTTTGCTGTACTTAATGATGTGGCATATGAACCTGCTATCAGGCTGATATCCTGAGGTCTGTGTTAGAACAGAGACTCGGAGAAGGGTGCAGTTGCAGGTTAGTGTGATGTGATGTGATGTGATGTAGTAGTTTACAAGGATGCTTTGCAACTCATTTAAGGTGGTTGGCTTGACCCATTGATAACCTTTTTGGGATTGAACACATTAACCACTGCTGTATGTGCTGGAAAGTCTTTGCATGCATTGATTTGACCTGGAAATTTGTTGTTTTTTAAAATGTCCTAAATTGTATTTATCATGACAAACTGTAGTAATAATAATAACTGTAACCACATCTATCTATCTATCTATCTATCTATCTATCTATCTATCTATCTATCTATCTATCTATCTATCTATCTATCTATCTATCTATCTATCTATCTATCTATCTATCTATTCTTATTTTGCCAATGAGAATTAGATTATAAATGTGTGAATTGCTGCTTGTGAACATTTTTCCCAGTATTTTCTGTGAATGTGAATTAGCTAATGGATTTGTGAATTAGATTTTATAAATCTATCAGGTTCACACTATTCCATTGCATTAGCCGGCTTGGACAAAGAAACATTATTTTTTAGAAACATATATAAGATAATTGCATATATTCATACAGGTTATTATGGTTAATGAATGATTATGTTATAACATTACAACTAGTAGCCAACTGATCTTATTAAAGCCTTTGTAAATTTGCAAATCAGCATATGTGCAGCAGCATTAACATGCTTGAAACAGCCTCCAGTCCTCCATAACCATCTGCAGTTTCACATGTTCACATGCGCAGAATGATGACGCGTGCCTTGATGTTGCCATGCACATTCAACACACACAGCAACAAGGGCTAAATATAGCCTGGCAGCACAGCCGTGCACTTGGATCATGGTTTTCTTCTGTAAACACAGGATCCCTTCATCATGAAACAACCCCCAGCGCACGCACACACACACACACACACACACACACACACACACACACACACACACACACACACACACACACACACACACACCTACATATTTACACATCTTTGCATTTTCTGTAGTAGTAGTAGTAGTAGTAGTGAAACTCCTATGACTCCTAAACTCCTAAAGGTTAAATGTTTTTTTGCTACAAAAGAATGAAATACTAATAACTCCATTTCCTCTCTTTTTTTTTCTTGCATAATATTATAGTGAGATCCTATATGCAGGCAGATATAGAAGTGTGCTGCTTTAAACTGCATCCACATTGTGTGTTGACTGTTTTGAAATGTCCTTGAGACACTTTGGTTTGATGAAGCACACTAAACATTAACCATGCCCCTGTATTCGCTGCTAAGCCAGATTATGTTCTCACAGCCAATAATTCCCTAGATACATGTGCAATTGCAGTAGGAGCCTTATTTTTTGTATCTCAGAGAACACACCATGCACTACAGTATGTTTCACTTCGCTCTAAACAAATCGAGGTAGATTCTAGTACTTTTTAGGGCCATGAGTTTGATAATTACAAATTACAAGTCACCCTAGAGACTTCATATCCGCTCCCATCCCCCATAGCAGAGTTGCACAGTGGGTAAAGCTGCCATCTCACATCTCCATCATCCCTGTTGAATCCTGAGCTCAGGTTACTCTCTGGTGTTTTGCATGTTCTCTCCATGTCTGTGTAGGTTTCCTCCAGGTACTCCAGTTTCCTCTTACTGTACCTTCCAAAATTCCCCCTAGTTATAAACATGTGTACAGGGATTGGCATTGCATTCAGGGTCCAGTGTTCCCAGGATCTATCGTGCCCCTTGTCCATGATAAAGTGGTTGTTAAACATGGAATAACAAATAAATAAATAAAAAAAATACATGTCAGTGCACAGCTTGGAACTTAATTTAGAGACAGTACTTTAGTACAGTGGTAGCTGGATGTACATCAGTAGTATGCAAGTCAATTGGGATGAGATTTCCATCCTTTACAAACCTCTGTATTCCAATTTTATTACATTTCAGTGACTGACATTTTATACAACTGAGCAATTTAGGGTTAAGCGACCTGGGATTCAAGCTCACCGCCTTCTGATCAGAGGTCCAACGGCTAAACCACTACAGTAGCTGAAAACATACAAGCTGAATCATTTTAACTGCAATCCTGTACATAAACATAATGACTCATTAAAATGGTCGAAACCTGTAAGTATTACTCTATTAAAAGGGTTGAAGCACAGCGCTTCCCATAAATAGTAGAGGTATTTATCTTAATAGCAGGTTTTCCAGTCCTGCAGCTTAAGCACTTAATAGACATCCACTGTTTTTAAGCAGTTTAAGAGTCTCCCATTTTGTCCATAGACAGCAGACTGTATGATAGGTTCTATTTTATAGTGTTGAACATACAGAAGCTTCGTGCAAGTAGCAAAAAGTATGCTCTTATATGAATATGTACAACTGACTGTCACACCCATGTATGGTTATTTTCCAAAGTAGTGACATAAACTTGAAAACACACAATTGTATAAATTGTCTTTTAGAATTCATCCCAATTCATCCCAAAGGATGAACAGCCATGTACAGCCCATATGCTGTTGTTACTGTTGACAAAGCAAATTTTCAAGTTTCAAAATAAAGTGGAAATCCTTTTAAGAAGACAGAATATTTATAAAACAAAACAATGGGGTATTGTGGCCAGGTGTCCATAAAGTTTTGGTCATAGTGTATTTTACTTCCATCTCTTTTAATAAAGAAGTTGCAACAAAGCAGATTTACAGAACTCCAGATGTAGATTGGACAAATAAAAAGGTACAAATCATTGGCATGAGATTATCCATTTTATCACTTTTGGGTCAGGGCTCTCACTGGCAGTTTGTACTTTGACTCAATACTACTCCACAAGAATTTAGCAGAAGGTGCAGTGTCCTTTTAACCATCAGTGATTTTCTTTGAATCCTGGATAGGGCAGCTTGGACAAATTAGTTTGAGCCACTGCCAAATATCTCAAACATTAGATTTAGTTCTATTGGGCCTATGAGAAAACCGTTAAAAAAACCAACCTTTTAATATTAGGCCCACAATCTTTACACACCATTTTAAAATTTTGAACCTGGATGATATGAAAGTCTATAACCCCCATTTGTGGTCAAAATTAAATCATATTTAATAAAATTTACAGACACAATAAAACATCAGGACCAGGACAGCAACTCGTTTACCATCAATTATAAGTTTCTTTATTCTGGTACAAACATACATAGCATTTTCTAAATATAGACTTGTAAATCTCCACTTGAAAAAGTGAGCACCCACAGAGAAATGGATGGCCACCCAGTCTGTGGTCTACTGGAGGCAGTCTGAGGTTAAAAGATAGTCAAGCACCAGCAGGACTGGAGTGTTCGCCTCATTCGAGTTCTAGGAAAAATGATCTAGTCTGCCTCCTTACCACTTCAGCATAAATCTTAGCGGGAGGTATGTACGTAATGGGCACACAAAGATAAATTGAGGATACTTAAACCTGAGTAGAAACCATATATGGGCTTGGTGTTGACCTGTTGATCTGCCAGAAAACATTAAATGAAAAAAAAACAACAACCAACAACTATTCCTTAGATTTGTGAAGGAACGTTCCATTAAAAGCAGGGTTCACACTTGCATGTCCAAAAAAAAGTCCATCAAGTAATCGCTGAGCTCTGGAGAATTACCTGGAACAGCAACGTGGTTAACAAAATCTAACCTATGACACTGGTGTGTTTCTAATTAAAAATTATAATTTAAAAAAAGAGAGAGAAAAAGAAAAATGAAAGAATCTATGAAATGTATGGAACTTGCACATTCTCCAACTTTGAAACTCAGGAAGACAAATCAACCCACTACAGCATATCAGGTTATATAGCCATAAACCCATCTCTCTGCATGTATATTGCTTCCTGGCATGACTTTCTTTGGGACAAACAAGAAAAAAATCTAGATGCTTTTGCAGAGTATTCTAACTATTCCAGAGCTTTTGAAATATGATGTAGTGCATACAAGTGTAATTAGTGGAATGCCTGTTTATACCCACAGTAAGACTCCTCTCTCAAGTGTACTGATTAGTCAGAGAATTCCAGCCACATAGAGTACATTTCACATAGACCAAGAAAACTATCATTAGTTCAAGTTTACATACATTACGACGAGCACAGAAAAGTCACAGGTCCACAGAATGATAATAATAATCAGAATTATATCCCTTTTTTCTTAAATGAACTGGAAGTGTGGGATGGGGGCCAAAAAAAAAAGGAGTAAATGTAGTCAGCACAGCTGAATGGGGAGGGTTTCTTGCCAACAGCTGCTGGTGCTCTGTCACGCTTTCATTTGGCTTGCTTCTGCTCAGCCCAGTGCTTTTATCCAAATATTTCACTTCTAGCCAATTGTACTGGAGTGCATTAACATCTGACTGGCTTTTCATTGAATAAGAAATACCATCTGAAAAATCTTTAATCTTACGTCAGCAACAACAACTTTAGACAAGGTTGACAGGGTCACCCTATTTCCCTTGCTAAGGATGATACGGTCTGAACAGTAATAAAAGGGTGTTTACTGCAGTCTCGTTGATGTAACTGCGTTTTCCGGAGGGTGTCTGTGCACAGTGGGTTCAACAATCGAGCCCTTGTGTCTTTCAGCACTTCAGTGCTAACGGCACAGCTGAATCGTGGTCAGGAATGCTAGCCTCTCCACGCCACTCATGTTAAAATAGGCAGTCTGCTAAGTCAGCTCCCTGCTGCTGGACAACAGCTGCTGCGATTGCAGGTTGAAGGAGAACATGAACGTAAATGTGCCAGTGAGAGACAACTTAATGGGAAGAAAATAATAATAATAATAATAATAATAATAATAATAAAATAAATAAAATACCAGAAATAATGAAGTCATTCTGCTCCAGACATATTCTGTGCTAAAAACTGTGCTCTAATTCCTACATGGGATTTTCTGCATAAAAAGTTTCTTTTATTAATTGGATCTTGAGCGTTTACAGTAGGGACACAGTTACGGACACAGCTGCCATTTAACATGAAACAGTACAAGTCAGTAGGGATAACAAAAGATGGTTTTATATATGAATACAGAACATATGATGTCTCCCAAAATTTTACTACTATACTGTAGGTAGATGGCCAAAAAAAAAAAAAAAGGAACACAAACAAAAACAAACAAAAAAAATATCCTCATCATGACCTATATCACTCTCAGTAAACTGCACCATAATCGCTGGGATACTGTTGATCCTTTTAAAGGTGCAACAATGAAATGTGGCAAACAAATCAACCCAACACTTTTACTAGCTCTGGTCATTACCTCTGGGTAATTCACATATTCCTTGGAAGTAAAACAAAACGTGTATCTGGCCTAGATGATACCCAAAGAAAGAAATTGACGGTTTCGTTTGATTGAAATCTAAATGCATACGTTGGAGAAGAGGAAACAAAAAAAAAACAATAAAATTTTGTAGCATCAACACAGCTCAATACACCATGTTTGAAGAACTTCATAAATTAAATAACTATGTGGGGAAAGCATGCACGACACTACAGTTAATACGGGACAGCTTGAAAAGCTTGAGTGCTATCACTGGGTTTACTTAAAGAGCAAATTCAATCCAACAATGCTAATTTCTGACAGAATTTTTGTATTTATTCTGCTGTTAGCATTGTCTGGTTGAACTGTCCCTTTAATGAAGTAAATTAGACAGGCAAATTAAGCAAAAAATGGCAAATACAATATAAAATCTGATAGTGTGCTGGAGAAAAAGGTTGAGATTTGTGTAATCTGAAACAAGATGTTCTTTAACATTAACATTCTTTAGTGATATATATATACACACATATATATATATATATATATATATATATATATATATATATATATATATATATATACACACACACATACATACACATATATATATATTCCAAACATTTGCAAAAGAAAGATATTTAATTTCAAATTCCATATTAATTTTAATCTTAGAAAATTTGCCTTGGAGGCTTTAATATATTTTCTACTTAAGGTATTAAAAATATGCTGGTTTGTTCAGTTAATTCCATCAAAGTATATTCTGCCTTTATATTATTCTAAACAAACAACAAAAAAAATACAGGAACCAACCAAAAAGAATCAGCTTTTTTTGTCCTTTAAATAAAAAAAAAAAAAGGAGTGTGGTTTCATTGCCGTAACTGGTCCTTATATCTACTGAGAAGTTACATATAACTTTAACTCCAATATAGACATTCAAACTTGGACCAGAGTTGGAAAAGACCGTGCTCAAATCAGCTGATTTTACATAGCATCTTTTGCTCATCCAATCCACCCTGAATGAACATTTCTTTAATTATCTGATGCATTTTAGATTCTCTTAAAAATGTATTAAGCCTATAATTACTCGTCCTCTCCCGGCTGAAGGTGCTACACCTCCACATGGGCCTTTAAGTCATACACACCACCTAATTACTTCCTTTTCATATTATATAGTCTTAGGTTATAACCTGCCTTTAGTTTATTTATTCTGTGACGCTTCCTATGGCTTGCCCGTATATTTAAATAACAGCCTATCATTAGCAGGTGACAGCAGTGTTATTCTTCTGGTCCACATGGGCAATTAATGATGATAACCATCAACGTTATAACGAAAATGTCAAAACCTTTTTTTCCCCCCATATTATATATAGCATATTGGACAGTGTGTGTGCGTATACATACATACATATATATACACACACACACACCAATATGCTTTCTTTTTCTCTCCGACCTATTTTTTTTTTCAGCAGCATTAGTGTTATAAAAGAGTAACTGTCACCTTAGACAATTAAAACTTGCTGGTTTAGGACTAGAATAAATCACAACTTTCCCCGAATAAAACAGAACTCGCCCAATGGCTCTAGACGGTTTATCCTCATCACACAAACTTCACAGAGCTATATATATATATATAATTTTTTTCTTTTCTGTCAAATGAATATCACGCCACGAATATTTGAGGAGGCTATTTTAAAGTCTGATTCTTCATGCACTTTCTTCTTTTTTTTTTATACCGGATCTCATCATATGAGCACTACATCCAGATCTTTATTATTATTATTATTATGATTATTATTATTATTTAATTTTGTGTAGTATCAGTCGTCATCCACGTCCTCCCCCTCGGACTCGTCTCTCCGCTCGTACATTTTATCGCGTTGTCTCTCCTGGATCTCCTTCATCTCCTCGGCGTAGCGGCAGAAGGCACCGCCGAACTTACTCCAGGCTTTAAACGGAATCGTGATGGAGTTCCGGTAGCTGGGCTTCACCTCGCTGACGCGAAGAAACACGCCGTACTTGTTAGAACCGACGTCGAAAAAGAAGCGCTTGGAGTCCACCATGATGGAGGTGCCTTCAGGCAACTCGCTATAACCGCCGGAGGCCGCACCAGCCCCGGCACCGCCGCTCAGCTCCTCGTCGTCTCCTCCGTAATCGTCGATGAGTTTTGCGAGCGCGTCGCGGAACTCGATTAAGCCTTGTGCGGGCAGAGCGATGGTTTGGCCCGCTTGCGCTCCGCCGCCGCCTGGGCCTCCGAGACCAAAGCCCGGCCCCCGATTCACGGTTTGTCGGATGCGCAGGAACCTGCCGCGCTGATTCTCCTTCAGATCCAGGTAGTATTTACGGTTCTCACGCACCAAGAACTCGCTTTTGAGAGCCCGCCGAGGGCCGCCGTCGTCTCCTGGGCCTCCCCCTGAGGACTGCGCGATCTGCTCGGGGCTACTGGGCCCAAGCTGTGCGTAATGCTCGATGAAATCACCGAGGTAATCGCGGAACTCCGCCGCCACGGACATGGAGAGGGTCAAGCGACTTTTCGAGCCACCGGCGCCGACCTCGGCAATCTTGATGAAGCGGCCCTTGGAGTTTTGCTTGACGTCCAGGTAGAAACGTTTGTTCTGGATGTCGAGGCGCTTTGACGCCAATTCCTGCGTCTCTTGTTCTCGCTGGAACTGCGAGAAACCGCCGCCTCCTCCTCCTCCGCCGCCGCCACCACCGCCGCCACTGCTGCCTCCGCCACCGCGCTCACTCCCGCTGTCTCCATCCGCCATCTTCACCACCGCCAGCCAACTTCTCCCACTGCCTGCACTGGTGTTTGCGCACAGTGGACGGAGAACGTCGTTGACGTCAAACTCACGGAAGTGGAATTGTCGACATCTCATTAGCCGTGCATCTGCCAATAACAGCCACTGGCGCTAGTTCATAGGTTTACGCGCTTGTCATAAGGCTTTCAGAGGCGGGTTCCAGATTTATTATTGGTTGGGAATCTTTCTACACAAAGGCACTTCCTGTTGTTGTTTTGAAGGAGAAACGTTTCTGAAGGTCTGATCCAAGACCAACTTTCCTCATTCCATGTGTTAAATGTCACCATAATATACAAGTCAGAAGCTGAACACGGATCAGATGTTGAACCTGATGTTGAACCAGATGTTCAACCTGTCACTTTTAAACACAATTTCCTTTCTTTTTGTATAACGGCGTCATGACGTCGCAAGGTCGAAATAATTTTATTTACATAAATTCCACCAGATATTGTTTAATAAATATTCTCGTTCAAAATCTAAACCACACACAATCTCTCTCTCTCTCTCTCTCTCTCTCTCTCTCTCTCTCTCTCTCTCTCTCTCTCTCTCTCTCTCTCTCTCTCTCTCTCTCTCTCACACACACACACACACACACACACACACACACACACACACACACACACACACACACACACACACACAAGAAACAATGAAAAAAAAAAATCATCATTTTTAAGACCACATTGACACCTGCATATTCTTACAGTTATATAATTAGCAAGTCAAGTAGCAGCAGCACAATGAAACAAATTCATCATTGTGGTACCAGATGAGTTGGATTGAGTATTTCAGCTGCGGTTCTCCTAGTATTTTCCACACAAAATAATACATTGCGTGTAACACCTTGTTGATAAGAGAGGTCAGACAAAAATGGTCCGATTGATTCGTTCTAATCAGAAAAGCATCTCTAAATGCACAAAACTTCAAGCACTGAGGTGAGCGGTGGATGGGTTAAAACAGAAAACACCAGGTTCCACTCCTGTCAACCAAGAACATGAAGAATCTGAAGACAGTAGGAAACAATGTCAGGAAACATGAAAATTAGGCACAGACTCAAACAAAGTGGACAGCTGAAGGTGACTGTTTTCTACCACTCAGTTTCCCTGTTTGGATGTGTGAAGGTTAGGTGACACTCTTAATCTGTATCTGCATGATTTTATGCATTGTGCTTATGCCACATTATTTGCTGATTAGATAATTGCATAAGAATAGAATAGAATAGAATAGAATAGAATAGAATAGAACGGGGGCATAGAAGCCTTTATTATCGCCACATATACATTACAGCACAGTGGAATTATTTTCTTCACATACCCCAACTGAGGAGGTTGGGGTCAGTTCAAGGGAAGCTATGATACAGTGCCACTGGAGCAGGGAGGGTTGAGGGCCCTGCTCAAGGGCCCAGCAGTGGCAGCTTGGCTGTGCTGGGCCTTGAACCATGATCCTCCAATCCACAACCCAGAGCCTTAACCAGTTGAGCCACCACTGCCCCAAAATGTGTAGGTGTACAGGTGTTCCTAATAAATTGGACTCTGTGTGTGTAATTTAAAGTATCTGAAGTCCTGTTCATTAATCTTTTGGGAGTTTATGTGCTCTAATGTAATTTGATAAACATTTACCATGAATTCATTGTAATTTACCATAATGTTATGTACATTTCTTTGCCATTAGCATTAAACGGCTCAGTCCTGACAGTTTTTGAGGGTCCACTACAGTATAACACTCATTATTCTTCTACATCTAACAAAGCTCTGCCAACCTCTGCTATTTAAGCTTTCTGTGCATTGAAATGTATCAGAGGAGAGAATCTTTTTCCTCAGTGTCCCAGTGTCTTTTAAATGTCTGACATGTCTGACAATGCCTTTTATTGAGGAATGGCTTACTGAAGGTCTTCAATAAAGGCCTGATTGATGGAGTATTTCTGAGATAGATGTCTTCTGGTAGGTTTTCCAAAACCCTGTTAGAATGATCACTTTTTCATTCAAATCTTGGTCACCTCTTGACCAAATCCCTTACAGCTTTCTATTAAGCATTTACACTAAATAATTTAAATAAACCGCACTGTGTTTATTTCATTTCAATTTCTTGTATTCGTTTGTATGGATGCACAATAGGTGTGGGAGCTTTTACATCTAAAATGGCAGATCATATCAGTCCTGCTGTTATGAAGACCAAGGAACTGCTTTGAGAAATTGTTAGAAGAAAAAAAGCTGGAGAAAATGATTAAGAAATCAGAAAAGACTTGAAACTTCCTTGGAGAACTGAAAAATCCATTATAACAAGGTAAAAAAAACAACCCAAAAACACTGGCACAGCCCAGGCACTGGACTAAGTTCAGGCCATCCTTCTATAGAGAAATGCATGAACAAGTTGAGTAGAGTTGTTTCTTTTGAGCACTTTCTAAAAACAGCCTTTTGGACCTTTTATCTCCACCTGCTGAAATTTGTGATAATTTCCATATTATCGGAAATATTTCAGTGGTAATAATATTTAACTGGTCCTAAGATTTGTCCTAAGAAGTCCAATTATTCAGGTATGTGTGAACCTCAATAATGATTGAAACATGTTACCATTTCTAAGTGATATTGTATCAATACCTCAATCAATTCCATTCCGCCGTGTAAGCTAGGTTTCCCATACAGCTCTAACACATGATTATTTGGTTTCACACAAAACTTGGTACAAACAGGATGATATTCTAAGGTCATAAACAAAGTTTGGGGCATGGTCATTTATAGGGGGTGTGCCAGTAGTGACTGTTTATCAGGAACCTTAAGTCAATCATCAACTAAACGTTTTTGGTGATTTTTTTGGGTACTGCAATGTGATGCATTCTCATTAATGGCCACTAGGGGGTATTCATGTTCGTCCACACCAAAGATTAATTCACAGTAAAATTTCTTCTTCAGGTTAATTTGTTTATACACACTGTACAGAATTACTTTTGCAACATTTGGCTCTGCTCATATATCAATCAAGCAGAATGAAGTTCATTAAGCTGCTTCTCAAGAACCCGTAATCCTTGAAAGCTGAAATTTGGTGTCATGCAAGGTTCTGCTAGTCTCTAACTGCATTTTTAATCATCAATTAATTACTTTAAAAATATGGCTGCCTTCAGCCAATTAGTTTCACAGTCATATCACAGAAAATCATTCATTAAGCATATAGTCTCTCTATTGGCCTTGGTAAGAACTTACCGCTGGGCAGTCCATTTGTGAGGAGTGCCTGAATACTGATGATATCTACTTGCCAGCTTTCCTTTTTTGACCCCTTTCCTGTCCTCCATTGCAGTGATTCAGCAATGACTTCTATATTCCATCTTAACCACTTGTATACATGCTTTTGGAGATAAACTTATAAGGTCATCCAACCTCTCAATCTATATCAGGATCTTTCTTTCTTCTGTTTATTGTGAGATTTGTTTTGCTTGACTATCTTCACCAGTCACTTCCATTTTTTCTTATATGCTCCATCTTTGCTGCAGGTGTGTACACAACCATACGTACCTGTCGGCATGGATCCTCCTTCCTTCAGATGGACCACTCTTCTCTCTACCATCAAATCGGCATAGACTTTCTCTCACTTTTAACTCTTGTTTAGCAGTCAGTTTTATCTCAATTTTTATTTTTTGTTCGCATACAGGTTCCATCTCTATACCTCACTGTTCATTATTTTCCTACATTATAACGGCATAGCATGCTATACTGAGTCAAATATTATATGTAGCATGGTTAAAAAGAAAAATGACTGTTTTTGTTTTGTGAATGTTAATATAATGATTAGATCTTATTGGTAGACATCTGTAGGTATTTCATCTGCATAAAGAGACCCAAAATATTCAGGCTTAATGTTTAGGCAAAATTCCAGACATAAAGGAAATGAGGTCATAACTTAATAAAAACTGTCTGCAGGAATATGAGAGAGACAGGAATTCAGTCATTTGATTTTTCAAGTGTGAGGTGAAAGATTATTGAGAAAGATTACAGCAAAAAAATGCTTATTTTGGTCATTCACGAGATGAAATGATTAAATTCTGTCATGCAGTGGTTTATTTTTGTCACATGAGGGCAGAAATAACTAAAAATTGTGTTAATGACACCATGGCACTGTCTGTATCTGGTAATTGTCCCTAATATTTGTATATATGTATCTGTATTTGGTTATACATTTAAATCTGGCATGACTTAATTCAGTTAAAATCAATATTTTGATTTTAATCAATGTTTATTTGTGTAATGCTTTTAACAGTTTACATTGTCTCAAAGCAGCTTTACATAAGTATGCAAAGACAGTTAATATGTAGAAGTTTAACGTTTAAAATTAAATTACTATATAACTCTAATATCGATTGATAGGAAAAAACCTAATGAGGGAAAAACTCCATGAGATGAAATGAGAAAGAAACCTTGAGTGGAACGAGGCTCAGAAAGGGACATCATTATGTCAATGTAAATGTAAATAATATCCTTTCTACAACAATTTGTAGTTGAGTGGAATTAAGCAACCAACAGGTCAATTTCTGAGATCACCACCGACTCAACACTAATTCCTTCCTGCCGACCAGCAAGTAATGTCATATTTTGGTTCTTTTATTTAAATGGTACAACCTTCTTTTAGGCAGAGACTTATTTTTACCACTTGAGGGCAGAAAAAACCTAAATGTCCAGATACTGATGCATATTAATGCATAACACAGAGTCACAGTCTCTATCTGTATCTGGTTAGTGCTCCAAATGACTAAATATATGTATTTGTATTTGGCTATACAGATTAATTGGACATGATTTAAATCGGAAGTTGATTTATTCTTATTTAAATGGGGGGGGGGGGGTTGGTTCACGGAGGCTTAGTGATTAGCACATTCGCCTCACACCTCCAGGGTCGGGGTTCGATTCCCACCTCCGCCTTGTGTGTGTGGAGTTTGCATGTTCTCCCCGTGCCTCGGGGGTTTCCTCCGGGTACTCCGGTTTCCTCCCCCGGTCCAAAGACATGCATGGTAGGTTGATTGGCATCTCTGGAAAATTGTCCGTAGTGTGTGTGTGTAAGTGAATGAGAGTGTGTGTGTGTGTGTGTGTGTGTGTGTGTGTGTGTGTGTGTGTGTGTATGTGTGTGTGTGTGTGTGCGCGTGTGTGTGTGCCCTGTGATGGGTTGGCACTCCGTCCAGGGTGTATCCTGCCTCAATGCCCAGAGATGCCTGAGATAGGCACAGGCTCCCTGTGACCCGAGGTAGTTTGGATAATCGGTAGAAAATGAATGAGTGAGTGAGTACATTTAAATCGTACTCAGGACATAGTGGAATGTTTGGCCTGCGAATCTAGGGTTGAGGGTTTGAGTCCCACCTCCACCCTTTATAAGCAGACTCCATGTTTTCCTTGTGCTTCAGGGATTTTGTCTAGTTTACTCCCTCAGTCCAAAGACATGTATTGAAGGCTGATTGGCATCTTGAAATTGTCTGGTTTGTGTGTGTGTGTGTGTGTGTGTGTGTGTGTGTGTGTGTGTGTGTGTGTGTGTGTGTGTGTGTGTGTGTGTGTGTGTGTGTGTGTGTGTGTGTGAGTGAATGTCTGAGCTTTCAGAAAATAGATGGATGGATAAATCCAACCACTATGCTAACCACTGCATCTAACATATAGATATTTAACCTCACCAGATGTTTAATTTATTTAGATTTTATTGCTTAACAGCTATAAAACAGAGGAAGCCACCAAAGAATGGAGTCAAACCCCCACCATATTATTTTATTTGGGATATTTTATTTTGTCAGTTTTTTACTCATCCACTTTTGCTGCTGTTATGCAACTTTCACTTGAATCATTTCACGGAGCCTGTACAAATGAACAAATGGGATATTTTTTGACGAATAGCTTGTGTGGATAGGATTTTATGTTTTGTTTTTGTTTTTAAAAAGTCTTTTTTAAAAAGCTGGCTTTCATTAGAAAGTTTGTTGAAGTACCTTTGTTGTCAGTTTTCTGATGTTCTTCATCTTTTCATTCTCTTTTACTGAAAACATTTTAAGAGGTTTTAAGGACTTGTAAAGATAAAGATGTTTGTGCAGAATGAATTAGCTCACTAACATTGCCATCGATGTTTAGATATTTCGGAAATTTCACTTAAAATTTCATTTGAACTTGGTTGAAATGGTTGAGAAATCCTTGAGAAGAATCAGGTGGTTCCAGTTTCAGGGTGAATTTCCCAACACTGAGAATATAAATACAACAGCAAAAAGACAAACTGCATTGACTAGCAGCTCAACGGCCAGAAAAAAAGAGTCTCACAAGGACAACTTCACATCGGATTTTCTAATCTGATCTCATTAACCACTGGTATGTATTCTGTAGATTTAAATGTATGTGTATTTATATGTATGTGTATGGATTTATGTGTATGTGAAATATTTCAATGCTTGAATTAAATTAAAACTAAACTATCTGAATTTTTTTTTTTATAGAAATGGCTAATAAGGAATTGTTAATGCTGGAAAGGTAAGTCTTATCTTGAAAAAATAACCGAATGAAGGCAATGCCTTGTGACGTTGGTATTATAAAGTTTTAGTACAAGTCTGTGAAGGTGTTCAGTCACTCAAGTGATTTTGGCTGACAAGTAGTGGAAAGTCATCTGAATTATGAAGCTGTATAGATAAATTCATGTGTGGAAATCAATGCAGTTAAGGATTAGAGAATTATTGTATGCTAACAATACAGTATTGTATGCTAGGAAACAAAAAATAAACACACGTTCATGAATTCATTCTGTTTTAACAGCTACTTTAACAGCGACTGTGGATTTGACTCAGATGATGCAGATTTTGATGAACTAGACTGCTCTGATCCTTTGGCCATGGTAAGTCATGGATACAGATTTGTAAAACCTCACCTCACCTCATCACACCTCGTTCCTTTTTACTGTATAAAAACCTGAGCTCACTGTGGACTCTGATGTGTTACAGAGCGGTAGATGTGACCTGCACAAAGGAATCCGTATCCAGGTCACCAAGGAGCCTTTTAGCATGCGCAGTGTTGCTAACGTTATAATCGCTCTGCAGAGGATGAAGCACACTCAACATGTTCAGTCCACAGAGTTCACTGACCAGGACCTCTTCACTATCTTCATGGAGAATGTGATTGAAGGTGGGGTTCAAAATATTTCATCTTATTGTACATGCATATATTCTTATTTTGCTCCAGTGATTTTTCTGCAATCAAACTGACTCATTGAGCACTGACACATCTCCATCTTTCTCACACAGAGAGCATAGTGATCGATCTGAATTGTAGTGAATCCAAGAGTTACAGCATGCAGGACAAGACTGTGCAGTGCACAATATGTGACAAGTCTAAAAGGGCCTTGGTGCGAAGAGACAAGCTTCCTATACTGCTGGCCATTACTCTGAAAGGTGGAAATGAAGAGAATAAAGGTAAACTTCCAATACAAATCAGTGTCACTACTAACACTTTAGAGGAATTGATTTGGATTTAAAATCTGAGACGAAATTCAATCAAATCATTTAACCTAGCACCTGTAGTGTATTAAGATCTAACCTGATAAAGAGTCAAACTGAGCTCTTTGTCACTGCTAGGGTCTGAATTTACATTCTTCCAGTCATTAGCTTTGAACCTTCAACCTTAACAACTATACTACTATAACCACTATACTACTGCTACTACTGTTGCTCTAGGTTTCTGTGTTGTTCCTTTATCTGCTTCTTGTTCTATCCATCTGTCTATAAATTCACATCTGAAACATCACACCTTTTCAGTCTAATTCTTTCTTTCTACTGCATCCTTTTGTGTTTCTTGTCCAATGTATAAACCTCCAAGTTGAATTGACATTTAACTGAAGTGGATTATTTTTCGACAGCATGGTTCAATCTCTCAGCCTACAACCCACCAAACTGCAGAGGAAACACAAAAGGCCAGCCTGTGTGTTTGGGGATTGTGAAGAGCAACCTGTTTCTGTCATGTACAATGCAGAATGATACTCCTTTTTTAGGCATAGAGGTATGTAAACACAACCATCTAATGCAATGACAAAGCTTACATAATCATTTAGAGTTAACAAGTTGGCACACAGTGTTTCCATCAAAGTGATTCACAAGCAAGAAAGAATTCAGTCACAGCCTGGTTTCTTCTTCCTATTGTTTCAGAAAGTTCAGATTATACAGTAATACACACTGTTGAACATGTGCCAGAATGTGACATGATATTCTCAGTTCTAGTGGATAGAGGAAGATGTAGAGGTTTTATTAATGTTTTAATTAATCTAAAACATTGACATTAGTTGGTGTTAAGGACACTTTACCTAGTTTTAAATGTCTTTAAACTTTACTTTACATACCTATTTGTAAATGTAATACCAGTGGAAACTGATGGCACCCCAATACAAGAGGAGCATAACTAAAACTTTTACACAAAATATCTGATGCAGTAAAAGTTAGAAAACACAAACTTGTAATGATTATGATAGATGTAATGGATTCATTCTTTTGTAGGAGGTAAAAGATAAAGAGAGCCTAAAGACCATCAAGGAGAACGATGGAATGGAGCGCTTCCTTTTCTTGAGAAACGGACCCGGTGACTCGCTGAACACCTTCGAGTCGGTGAAATACCCGGGCTGGTTCATCACCACGTCCAAGGACGACTTTAAGCCAGTGCAAATGACACATCAGCAAACCAGCCACCTGCAGTTGTTCACGCTCCATGATGAGACAGTAGTCTCTCAGAATGAGTTCTGATTCAGAAAAACAGTTTCCAGAAAGTATGTACTAAGTACTAAGTGTAAATCTGGAGGCTCATTTTATGTTTAAGTTTATCTCAGCTCGAGATACCTGACTGTCTTGTGATTGTTGGTGGTTTCACATTAACCATATTTATTTAATTATATTTAAAATGTAACTTATTTATTATAAATTTTGTATAGATTTTATTACTCTAATTTATTTATATGTTTAAAAGTCTAATAAAATATTTTTCTTTCAAATTTGTGGCATTGTTTAACATTTGCATAAAGATGGAAAACCTGAGTGTAATTTAGGCCCTAACCCTAACCCTTGTCTTGTAATATAATAATCTGATTGAAGTTGACATCCGATCGGTGTGGACTATCTTCAGATCCATGGTGCACCCTTAAAGACAATGGCCAGAAATACATATAGTGAAAATAGTAGAATTAATTTTAATCAAAGTCAGAAGCACCTTTATTGCATCTTCAGAAGCACCTTTAAGTACTGTGAGTTTACATATACAAGGAATTTGTCATAGTTTACTGGTCCATAGTTATACTGAACTAAAGAAGCCTAAATAAAAAAAAAACTTTAAGCAATAGTAAAAACTATAAGTCTAAACATAATTATCTTTAAAAAAAAAAGAAAGAAAATACAATAGACACAATAAAAGCCTTAACTATAATACAGTAGTATGTGATGTTCAAAAGTGGAAAAGTGCAACAAGTCATAGTTTGAGGTAAGAAGGTAAACAAGTAGGAAGTATGTGGGGTTATTCGTTAATGTCCAAGGATGCGGATAAGAGACCATGATGATTCCTGGATATTAGCCTGGGTCAGGAGCCCCATCTTATCTGCCCATTTTAGGGTCTTGGAAGTGTACATAGCCTGAAGAGGTGGCAGATTGAAGTAATTGTCAGTAGAGTAAATGATATTCTGCAACCACCTGCAGTGTGTCTGGGCAATTCTGCTTCCATTACCACTGCTTTTCCCACATTGAGCTCCAGACCAATCCCCTCCTCTGATGAGCCCAAACTTCAATAGTTTGACAGACTGTTGGTATACAGGGAGAAGAGTCAAAGAAAAATAACCCAGCCTTGGGGAAACCGGTACTGACTGTCCAGGAGTTGGATTACCAATCAGAAGGTTGTGAGTTCGAAGCCCATGTCCACCAATCTGCCACTGCTGTGTCCCTAAGCAAAGCCCTTAACCCTCAGTTGCTCAGTTGTATAAATGAGATCAAATGTAAGTTGCCCTTGATAAGGGCATCTGCTAAATAATGTAAATAAAATATAATGTGCTGCCTCCTGTCAGTCAGGAAGTCTGTGATCTATCATCAGGTGGAATCGTGCACACTTAGCTGAGGGAGCTTGTCTTGTGGCAGAGCTGAAGTGATTGTTTTAAAAAGCTGAGCTGAAATCCACAAACAGGATCCTGGCATTGGTTCCTGAGGAGTCCAGATGCTGGAGGATGAAGTGGAGTGCCATGTTAACTGTGTCATCTGAACTCATTAAGTCCTGTGATCCTTGGTATTTGGGGATGGGAATGATGGTTGAAGTCTTGAAGCAGGATGGCTCATGGTATTTCTCAGACAAGGTGTTAAAGAAATCTGTCAAAACAGGAGACAGTTGATCAGCACAGTACTTCAAGTTGAACGGAGAGACAAAGTCTGGTCTGGCTGCTTTGCATGGGTTTTGATTTTTGAAGATGCTGTCTCTCCCTAGGATGGAGACAGTTACAGTATTTTACGCACTATAAGGCGCACCTAAAAGCCTTAAATAAGGCTTAATTTGTGGGCTTAATAATCCGGTACGCTTTATGTGTGCACTGAGTTCCAAAAATCTGTAAAAATGTTGTTGTGCGACTTTGGTAAGCGCTCTGCTTTATTGACTGTCGGACCATTTCCCGCTGACACAGGGACGTAATACATACATCACGTACGCTGGCAGCAATAACCCAATCAGAGAACATTACGTTATACGTACAGTACGTACACTTAACTCCACCACGCCTCCGGTAGGTATCAAAAATGGCACCAGTGAAGAGACATGCTTACAAGGCACAATTCAAACTACAGGCTATCAGTTATGCAGTTGTAAATGGGAATAGAGCAGCTGCGAAAGGATTCAACATCAATAGTAGAATAAAGTTCAACTGAACTCACTGTTTTGCTTCTGTTACCTTTATTGTAGACCGTATGTTTTAGCATGCACCTTATAATACGGTGCACCGTATGTATGGGTTAAGTACAGAAATAGACCCCGTAATTGAGACTCCGCCTTATAATCCGGTGCGCTTTATAGAGCGGAAAATACGGTAGGTGAGAAGGTGAGGAGGCCGAGGCAGCCATAGTGCAACAGAGGTACAAGAGTTTGTGCATCTTAACCTGCACAACAAGCAACAGAAAGGACAGAACAGACCATAGAGCTGCTGGTATAGAAGCATTACACTGCTCTCAACAGTCATGACAGTATAGGTTCATTGGCACAAACACAAACCAATATATCCCTCTCTATCTAATGTATATTTTGCTGTCTATAAAATGAAACTGATTCCATTCCACTGTTCCAAAGTGTAGTTCTGATGCTCAAGTGCCAAATTTTAGGCAGTGGACATGGGCCATAATGGACACTCTGACAGGTCTGAGGTTACTCAACACCATATGCACCAATATGGGATGGACTGGGTGTCATATATTGACATCCTGCTGAGCAAATCTGAGTTGAATATAATGAAGCCAATGTAAGAAGTTTAAAAAAAATACTTAAAAATGTTTGGACTTATTTTCTGTTGCCAATTATTTGTAATATGTGACAATTCCTTATCATTGAATGTAAACGATTACAAAATGCACATCAGTTCATGACAATCATCCTAATGAAATTCCTGAAAATCCATAATCTTGTACAATCTCAGACTTTCACTTCTCTCATTTATGGAAAGTTTTGTATTTCATACACAATAACGCAAAAGCTACAGCATCCCACTCCTGCAATAAATTTTACTTGTACCTAATGATTGACATTACAGAAGAATTTTGCAATAAACATTTGTTTACTCTTTTGGAAAAAGGGGTCTTCAGATTTAAACCAGTTAAACCAACCCAACAGGAGCCACAACTATTGGTGTTTAAACAGGTGTGGTTCCTGATGGATTCCTGCAAAACCCGCAGCCACACAGACCCTTTATAGATAAGCTTCGACCCCATGATTTATAGGTTACTATGTTGAGCAAAAATTGGGGAAATCCCAATTAGATGTTATGCATTGCTCATGACCTGCTGCTGCCATGAGTCATGTCAAGTGGACTTTTCTCTTATTCGAAATGTTTCAGTACACATGACTCAGCAGCTTAATGAGTTACATCATCAATAAAGATGTCAAGTCATCTGAGTCATGGTACTACATTCAATGTGTTTGACTTTTGAACTAGTGTGTTTTAGATCATGAGAAGATCCTTTCTTTCTCTAGACTCAGTTCATCTTGACTAAAGCACTTTTACATTTATGGCATTTGGCAGACAACTATACCCAGAGCAACTTACATTTATACAGCTGATCAATTAAGGATTAGAGGCCCAGTAGCAGCAGCTCAGGGATTCAAGCTCACAACCTTTTGATCAGTAGTCCAACACCTTAACCACTTACTTTTGAATCTCGTCTCTGTATTTATTTGTGAATTCGTATCTGGTCTTCATTTTTGTTTATCGTTTTTAACAAAAAATGCAGTAATCACAGGTAAAACCAAGGGCTCAAACAAAGCATAGACATTCAGAGCTATGAACTGTTTAAACATTCAATCAGTCTAACATGACACACCTGGGGAACAAGTTTGGTCAAAACATTGGTCAGTCATACAGTATGTTCTAATGTTTCCTTTCGCTTGAAAATTGGTTTGGTTCAAACAAAAGTTTACATTGGTTTTTATCAAATGTAGATGTCAATTTGAGGAGTAGAAAGCAGAAGTTTTGATTTATTTGTATCTTTTTATGTGTCTGTCTAAAATTAATAATCGTTTTACCTTATAGCAAAAAGTAAATAATTGTCCTTGTTGCTCCAGTATTTTTGGAGATAAAATGGAGCTTATTATTTTAAATGTTGCTTTCCCAAAGGAGTTTACTTTATTGCTTAGAGAGTTAATTTGTGGACCAAAACAAAGGGACATACATACAGTGTTCTACACAAGATCAGGATAGAACATTAGGATTTTAAAGTTTAATGGATTTTTTAACTAGACTAAGCATTTTTAAATGCTTTATGCCTCATACACATGTAAACTCATTCAGAATCCCCCAATCAGGTTAGCATACCATCGATGTGATTATTTACTTTCTAAGGATTTGTTCTGCTGACTAACATAGCCTTGTATTCCTGGAAGGAAGGAAAGAAAGATAGAAGGAAGGCAGGAAGTCCATCCCATTAAGTTTTGTGTGTTTTGAAAAGGCATGTTTTAAGTCACGTACCACATTCATTTATAAACAATTATATAATACTTGAGTTCATAGCCTTGCGTTTCCATCACATTCAGGGGGTTGTATATCATGACCCATCTACTAATTATCTTCACTGTTGTTTTCTTTGAGTAGGTTAATTTACAGAGAATTAATGTGAGCACCACAAACCCAGGTACATACAGCATTACACACAAAATTCATAAAGCGAATATTCAAAAAGCAAAAATATAGAAATTAGCCTTAGTCTACAATGTAAAACATAGTAAAAATAGAGTGTGTGTGTGTGCATGTATTTGTGTGTGTGTGTGTGTGTGTGTGTGTGTGTGTGTGTGTGTGTGTGTGTGTGTGTGTGTGTGTGTGTGTGTGTGTGTGTGTGTGTGGGTGTGCGTGTGCATGTGTGTGTGTGTGTGTGTGTGTGCGTGTGCGTGTGTGTGCGTATGTGTGTGTGTGTGTGCGTGCACTAGTGCTTTCTGGAAGTGAAAACAGAGGCTCACGAAAGTCACGTACTTCATGAATAAAACAGTTATATAATACTTAAGTTCATGACACGGTGAACTCTGCATCCTTTTTTAGAGGCACGTAAGAAACGTTTCGTTCTGCTTCTACTTTTTCTGCTTCTACTGTTCTGCTTTTTTTTTAAATGTACAACAGATCTCCTGAGATTCCCATTCCCATATTATTTTTTTATGTCATATAAGCATATTAACATCTTCACAATGTCATGTAACTTTGTATTTTAAAGCATCATTAGAAAGCCAGGCAGAAAAATTCAGAAAAAACTGTATATTGCTGATGCAGTACACAGTGAAATGAAACGTTTCTCCAGGACAACGTTGCAACAAAAAACAACATAAAACTACATAAAAGAAGGCAAAAAAAACAAAACAAAACAATGTAGAGCTAAGGACTTAAGTCCTATCCACATAAAGTGCAACAAGTGCAACCCAGTGCAACAGACAAGGACAGTGCAAACAGACAGTACAAGACAAATACACAAAGTACACAGAATAGCATTGACCAGTGTGTACACTGTATTATAAAGTACATTGTGAATGAGGTATTGAAATGTGTTGTGCAAAGCAGCAATGCAGAGTGAAAAAGCACTTGAGTGAGTGATTGATTATATACAATCCAGAGTAGTTCACACAGTTTGGTGTGAGTGTATGTTTGGTGTAGTTCAGTTCTGTTTGTTGAGAAGTCTGATGGCTTAGGGGAAGAAACTATTGCACAGTCTGATTGTGAGGGCCCAAATGCTACAGTACCTTTTTCTAGATGGCAGGAGAGTGGAGTGTGTGTGAGGGTGTGTGAGGTCATTGGCAATGCTGTTCGCAGATGCAGTGTGTTTTATGAATGTCCGTGATGGAGGAAAGAGAGATTCCGATGATCTTTGATGATCTAACCCAGGGTGGATGAGGGATGCTTGTCAATGGACAATGATATGAGTGAAGATTATGGGAAACCTTGGCACCGGTCTCAGGCTTGAGCAGCATATATGAGGCTGTACCATTTGCAGAGTGGATTTTCAAACCTCTCCCATCCCACTCACAAAAAAAAAAAAAATTAAATTCCTGTCCCATCCCAATCTTGCAAAAAAACTGGGCAAAATCCCATCCCGTCCCAATCCCAGAAGAATGACTCCCATTCCCTCCCACTCCCATATTTTTTTTGTCCGAAATCTGTCAGTTACAGTAAAGAAATACAGTACAGCCCACTCTAAAATGTTGTTTGTTCTTTTATTTAACAATGTCAGCTTAATGCAAACATTTCACTGAGTTTCCATTAGGATGAAGTCCCACTGTTGATATGAAAGAACAAGAGAGTGTCAACACATTAAAAACTACACGTTTTGCAGCTGATGTATGCTTTGTTATTTCAGACCATGCAGAAAATGGAAGTGAGCTCGACAGAGTAATTTTTTAATTTTCGTGGCTTCTAGAGAATGCATGGGGAAGACGCCTTCTCTTATATTATTGGTGGTTGGCAAACCAACTTGGTGCATTACTCCCACCAACGGTCCCACCCACTTCCGCTGACATTTTTTCCTGTCTCATACCAGTCACATGATTAATAGTGATTTTGTTTCCCATCCAACGTCAGCCTCTAGTGTGGGGAGGGCATGGGAGGCCATGCTTTTAAGCATCAGACATGAGCAGGATTTTGGAGGCTGAACAGTCAAACTTGTGGACATGACATGACATGACACGCCAACTGCCTCAGGTGTGAGCAGGATGTGGGAGGCCATGCTGTTGGCTTAAGGCACAAACATTACCTTTGAGAAAGGTATGAGCAGAAAATGGGAGGCTGCTCCATTAGCCACAGTTGTGAGCAAAGGTCAGGGTTTTAAAGAACAACAATAAGACTACAACAAGGCTTCACACACAATAATTCACAAAGAAAAACACTCATTAAAGGGCTGAAAATTGAACTGAAGGGTTAAACTGAAAACAGGTGCAGGTAATTGTGAATCATGAGTCACAATACAAGACTGAAGACAGGACATGAACCCAGACAAATCACATGTAGCAAAGTAAAGAAACATATGACACACACAGAAGAACATGCCCTAGCGCTACAGGCTGTAACACCCACTGAGTGTTTCTACATGCAGTGTGAAGATTCCTAAAACACCATCATACAATATAATCTTTTCATGACAATAATTCAACTATTTAAATATTATGCAAAATATGTAAATATACCTACCAATGTATTCATTTATTGGATTACAGTTTTACTACACACGATACTTATGTCATTTGACATTGTTGAGTCAGATAAATATTCTTTAGGCTATACTTACATTCTTTGTTATTTTTGGGGAATGCATCATGTTATAAACTTTTATAAAATCATAAAACATTGCACCGTGATTTTTTTAAGTATTTGTACTGTTTTCACCTTTTTCAGTCCTTGACGTCATACACCATGGAACTGCAAGCACAATATTTCCTATAACTTTCTCTGCATAATTATGGGACAACAACCTCTGACAAATGAATTATATGACAGTGCGATTGCCCTTCTTTCATACAAGAAATAGCTGAGACTTCTCTGCAAATCAATGCAAAGTCAGTTTAGTGCATTCATGACGATCCCAAATTAAGCTAAAGGTTCTCATCTTTATGCAAATTTCATAAACTGCCACACAACGTTTTTTGTTTAAATCAAAACTTTATTTTATTAAACTTTTAAATATAACAACAAGTTAAATATTAATATATAGTATAGAGTAAAGAAATCAATACAGACTGTAATAAGTAGGTTAAATATAGCATATTATATTATAGTAAATACAAAATATAACTCATATAGTGATTTTTGTGAAACCACCAACAATCACAAGACAGTCAGGTATCTCGAGCTGAGATAAACTTAAACATAAAATGAGCCTCCAGATTTACACTTAGTACTTAGTACATACTTTCTGGAAACTGTTTTTCTGAATCAGAACTCATTCTGAGAGACTACTGTCTCATCATGGAGCGTGAACAACTGCAGGTGGCTGGTTTGCTGATGTGTCATTTGCACTGGCTTAAAGTCGTCCTTGGACGTGGTGATGAACCAGCCCGGGTATTTCACCGACTCGAAGGTGTTCAGGGAGTCACCGGGTCCGTTTCTCAAGAAAAGGAAGCGTTCCATTCCATCGTTCTCCTTGATGGTCTTTAGGCTCTCTTTATCTTTAACCTCCTACAAAAGAATGAATCCATTACATCTATCATAATCATTACAAGTTTCTGTTCTGTACCTCTGTAACTCAACACATTCAGTGCTATTTAACATTGAACATTCTTTCAGTGACATGCTCAACAGGATATTGCATCATCGGAAAGTCCTAAAAGTAATGGGTAGAAAAAACCAACTCTGTGCTGAGTCAAGCTTTGTCATTGCATTAGATGGTTGTGTTTACATACCTCTATGCCTAAAAAAGGAGTATCATTCTGCATTGTACATGACAGAAACAGGTTGCTCTTCACAATCCCCAAACACACAGGCTGGCCTTTTGTGTTTCCTCTGCAGTTTGGTGGGTTGTAGGCTGAGAGATTGAACCATGCTGTCGAAAAAAAATCAACCTTGGTTAAAATGAAAATAATTAGTGTAATGAAGATGAAAGTTGTGATGTTTCAGTCAGATATATACTAGAGATAGTATTGTGATTAAGGTTCTAAGGTTTTCCTTAACTTAGCTTAATTTTTTTTAAACTGTTAGTAGTGACACTGATTTGTATTGGAAGTTTACCTTTATTCTCCTCATTTCCACCTTTCAGAGTAATAGCCAGCAGAATGGGAGTCTTTTCCTTCAGCACCAAGGCCCTTTTAGACTTGTCACATATTGTGCACTGCACAGTCTTGTCCTGCATGCTGTAACTCTGGGATTCACTACACTTCAGATCGATCACTATGCTCTCTGTGTGAGGAAGACAGAGATGTGTCAGTGCTCAAGGAGTCAGTTTGATTGCAAAAAAATCTGACTGGAGAAAATAAGAATATATGCATGTACAATAAGATGAAATATTTTGAACCCCACCTTCAATCACATTCTCCATGAAGATAGTGAAGAGGTCCTGGTCAGTGAACTCTGTGGACTGAACATGTTGAGTGTGCTTCAGCCTCTGTAGAGCGATTACAACGTTAGCAACACTGCGCATGCTAAAAGGCTCCTTGGTGACCTGGATACGGATTCCTTTGTGCAGGTCACATCTGCCGCTCTGTAACACATCAGAGTCCACAGTGAGCTCAGGTTTTTATACAGTAAAAAGGAACGAGGTGTGATGAGGTGAGATGAGGCTTTACAAATCTGTATCCATGACTTACCATGGCCAAAGGATCAGAGCAGTCCAGCTCATCAAAATCTGCATCATCTGAGTCAAATCCACAGTCGCTGTTAAAGTAGCTGTTAAAAGAGAATGAATTCATGAACGTGTGTTTATGTTTTTGACTTAGCATGCAAAAATTCTCTACTTCTAATTCCCTACGTACCTTTCCAGCGTTAACAAATCTTTGTCAGCCATTTCTAAAAATAAATAAATATATTAGAAGAACAAAATTAGCAAAATGAACAAATTCTATTCAATCAATCAATCAATTAATCAATCGATCATTCAGACTGATTCAACTCATCTTGAAGCTTCTGATATTCTATACATATAAATACATATAAATCCACACAATACATACCAGTGGTTAATGAGATTGGATTCGACAATTTGAAGGTGTCCTCATGAGACTCACTTTTTCTGCTTGTTGAGCTGCTAGTCAATGCAGGTTTGTCTTTGTACTTCTGTATTTATACTCACAGGTCAGACATTTACTCACACAGACAATTTCTGCTTAAGGCAGCGTTTCGCAACCAACGACTTCTTGGGGAATGTCAATAATGTCAAATTAAGTAAAATTTCCTAAATATCTAAACATAGATGGCAATGTTAGTGAGCTAATTCAATCTGCACAACCAAAAACATCTTCATCTTTACAAAGTCCTTAATATCTCTTAAAATGGACAGGTATGCTGTCAGTAAAATATATATATATATTTATATATATTCCAGACTGAATAATATAAACTAAGTGATAAAATGGTAACTTTTTCTGCATCTGAAAACAATAGTAGTAATGTGCTTGCAATGAACAATCACCAAATACATATAAAATAATTAACCTTTACAGGATTTCAAGGGTTTTTATTTATTTTTTCAAGAAGATTTCTATTTCCAAAAGTGGTTAAACATAAAGCCCTTTAAATCCTATAAATGATTGTCCAAACTTATCTATAAAGGATCAGTGCGGCTGCAGGTTTTGCAGGAATCCATCAGGAACCTGTTTAAACACTAGTAGTTATGATTCCTGCTGTGTTGGTTAGAAAACCTGAAGCAGATAAGACTGTTTACTGGTCCTCAAATTTACCTTCTCAAGAGAATATAACAGATATTTATTGCAAATTTTCTTCTGCAATGTCAGTCATCTCATTTATTAGAAGTTATATTTAATGCAACAGTGGGATAGATTTTCAACTTCTTGGTTTTGGTTTACCTTCTGTGGAACACAAAACCTTCCTTAAATGAGAAATGTTTAAGTTTAATGTACAAAATTATGGATTTTCAGGATTTTCTCTGTCACTAAGGTCTTGAACTGATGTGCATGTGTCTGCCATTCAAATTTTCTGTTTTATGTAACTTTCTATTAGGTAATTGTTTATTTAATGATGAGGAAATGTGACAAATGCATATTCCCACAAAATGGCAACAGGAAATGAGTCCAAACTAAAAAAATAAATAAATAAATTTTAAACTCCTTATATTGCTTTATCCTAAATGATATTGCCATGGTGACGGTATCATTTACAGTTTTTCTTGATTCCTAAAACACATTTCTTGAAACAGTCAACCATTTTCTCAGAACTGTAAACACAAAACCAAATATTCAAACTAAATTTCCAAAACCTTTGACTCTTCTGGCAAAATCAAACACTCGCCCCTAAATTTAACCTGTCCTCAAAATCAAACTATGCTTTCAGATAATAAACACAACCCATCAAAAAATAAACACTATGGAGCAATCATTAGACACAACACAAAAACATGGAGAACACAGCATCCAGGGCATGTAGTTCAAGAAAATGTTGTTTGTTACTGTATAAACAGTACGTAAATTCCAGTTGCAATAAAGAAAATACTACAGTAACCATCACTTAGTACTGTCAAAGAAAATTATAAATGAAAAGCATGATAAACTCAAATGTTGTGCAACTGAAAAGTCTGTTTTACACAATTCAGTCTGCCTCAGCATCGCGTCTTCGTGCTGGGTCTGGCCAGAGGACTTCATCCACCTCACAGGCAATGTTGTCCCTTGCCAGGCAATGGGGGAAAAACCCTCTGGTGTGTCAGATCCAGCCTTGACAACATTCCACACCTATGTCACCACAGGCCAATTCCATAGCCTCTAGAAGACTTACCCCATTATATGGATTTCGGTCATAGACCTTCCACCGCCACGCAGAGAAAAAAATCCTCGATTGGGTTTAGAAAAGGGCTGTCGGAACTCAGAGCCGGTCTCCAAGTCGACAGATCACAGGGTGATCTCTACACTTAGACTTTTTGGTTACTAAAGACTGTTTTAGTTAAACTTAACTGTTAACTCTATAATTACTACAAAAATACTGAGAAAACTCCTCAGACCTGGATGAGAATGAGCAAACTTCTTTATTATGGTCAATCAGCCAACAAATTATAATTTGCCAAATTCAAAGTAACAAATTACCATATTAAAAGTATCAAATTGCCAAATTAAAAGTATCAAATTGCCAAATTAAAAGTAACAAATTGCCAAATTAAAAGTAACAAATTGCCAAATTCAAAGTAACAAATGAAAACCCCCAAAAAGAGCATGTCATGCAAAATCAATCAAGAAAAACAAGAACTCTCGCGACGTCCTTGCGAAAATAAAAACCACCCACCTTGACCTGCGGACACGGGCGCACGCGCCCCCACACGCGCACACACACCTTCGCCCACTTGGAACCAAAAAAAACCTCAGATATCTTCTCAATATATACCCTGGCGCTCCTAGGAGCCCAGGTGCCATATCACCTTATTTACCGGAATCATCTCCTATGTTTTCTAAATACACTGACCCAATTTCCCCTTATTTCCCATTACCTTTCACCCATATGCCCATTTATGGATTTTCCTCCCCTTATTTTTCATGACCTCAGACTGAACACCTGGGCCTTCTTCAGTCTGCACAACAAGTTTATGAGCACCACATGCCCATTTATGGATTTTCCTCCCTTTAGTTCTCAGGGCCTAGGTCTGTGGACCACTGTTTTTTTCATTCTACATAACATGTTATTGCTATGGACCAAGGTCTGAGAACCATGGTGTTCTTCATTTTCCATAACAATTTATGAGCTAAGGTCTGGGAACAATGGTCTTTTCCCTTCTACATAACAAGTTGTTATTACAAATGTGCTCAGACTGACTAGGCATAACAGCCCCGAATCTGGTTGCAATAAACATCTTTGCAACAGCAAATAAACAGCAATTGTAATATTTTGCAAGGCCTAATACTTTACTTTGGTTATAGTATTGTAAGGAATAATATTTTAATTATTTCTACTAAGATTTTTTTTCCAACAGGGCTGTATGGTGAAAGGAAAACATTTAAGAATTTCTGGTTGATATTGAACCATTCACGTACACGGACACTCCGGTGAAAGCTGACATTGTCCCAAACCACCACATACACAGCATGCACTGCCTGCTGATAATCCTGGTGCTCACGCTCAAGCAGAACATCCCGAAGACCACCCAGAAAGGTTAAAAGATGTTCAGTGTTGTATGGCCCCAGGGTTGCATGATGGTGGAGAACCCCACGGGTACTTATGGCTGCACAAAGGGTGACATTGCCACCACGCTGGCCAGGGACACCCACGATGGCACGTTGGCCAATTATGTTCCTGCCTCTCCCTCTCCTCTTTGCCAGATTGAACCCTGCTTCATCAACGAAAATGCATTCATGGGGCCTTTCCATGGAATCCAGTTCAAACACTCTCTACACATGTAAAAAAGGATACATACAGTAACTAGTTTACAGTAGTAAGTGATACAGAAAGACAAACTTCTGCAAGTGTATTTGTATACACATCTTACAGTATTTACATACCCTACACTAGTATAAAGGCCAGTTTACAGTAACAGTTGGCTAGTAGCATAGAATTGTACTGTAAGCATCAGAGCTGAAAGTGTCTGAGTGTACATTTACTTGTACATATTGACATCGTAGTTTTTTGACCCGTTCTGAGTTGCACTCAAAGGGTACTCTGTACACTTGCTTCATGCGTAGCCTGTTGCGTTTGAGGACACGATCAATGGTCGAAAGGCTGACACTGTTCATTCCTTCAAAGTTTGCATTGTCTTCAACAACTCTTTCCTCTATGTCACACAGGCGGATTGCATTGTTTTGAAGGACCATATCAACAATGAGAGCCTCTTGCTGTTGGGAGAACATACCAGTCCTTCCACCCGCATGTTGTAGTCTTGCAATTCTACAAGAAGGGAAAATGCTTATTTCCCCCCAGTCATTTTTCTGTTGACAAAGATATGTACTGGCTCAAACGAATACAGTAAACTTTCAATTACCGAAATGAAAAGAAACATTGACCTGTTTTCTTCTTTGAATGTCCTGACAATGGTGGCCACAGAGAATCTGCTCAAATTTGGTTGAACTCGTAGGCCTGCTTCACTCATTGTCATACCATGAACAAGAAGATGGTCTATGACTGTTGCTCGAATATCATCTGAAATGACTGCTCTTACTCTTCCTCTGCCTCTCAGATTGTTTCCCACCGTTCTTACATCCACCCAACAATCCTGTGCCCTCTGAACTGGCTTATATTCTGGGCAATTGGTTTAATCACATCATTAGAAACAAGTGTGTTCAATTTTGAGTCATTGTGTTTTACAGATGACAACTGTGTTGTAGTTGTGTTTACTGTTTGCTGCGTGTGTTTACCAATTTGCAGCACAAGTGCATCACAGTGCAAAATGTGTTTAGTGAATGAGAATGTGTTTAGAGTTTTGCCAAAAGAGTGTCTGATTTGACAAATTGGTTTAGTTCACTGAACATTTGATTCAGAGAATGGGGTTTAGTGTTTTAGCAATTGAGAAAAACTGTAATATGTTACATCATGTAAACAGAAATTGTGTCATAATCCTAATTTATACAATGTGGCCTCTACTTCACATATATGTTTAATTATGGGACACAGGCATATAGGACACATAGCCACCTAGAATGGACACAGAGATATAAACATAACCACATAGCAATAGTAATTGTTTTTATAGCACCAACTGTCAACAGTGAGGTGTAAAAATCTTTTAACGCTACTCCTAGAGGGAACATCTGATTTATACCAAGTCCAAGTGACATGTCAATATGTTCAAAAGCACATGCATACAGTAAACAAATGTCATATACAGTATATTTTACTCTCTCTCTCTCTCTCTCTCTCTCTCTCTCTCTCTCTCTCTCACACACACACACACACACACACACACACACACACACACACACAGAGAGAGAGAGAGAGAGAGAGAGAGAGAGAGAGAGAGATACGTCTAGTGGTGTGGGTTTGGGGTTGTGACAATGAACCTATACTGTCATGACTGTTGAGAGCAGTGTAATGCTTCTATACCAGCAGCTCTCTCCCGATCTCTCTCTCTCTCCCGATCTCTCTCTCTCTCTCTCTCTCTCTCTCTCTCTCTCTCTCTCTCTCTCTCTCTCTCTCTCTCTCTCTCTCTCACACACACACACACACACACACACACACACACACACACACACACACACACATATACATACATACACACAACACACACACATACACACACACACACACGCACGCATGCATGCACGCACACACACACACACACACACACACACACACACACACACACACACACACACACACACACACACACACAAATACATACACACACACAAACACACACACACACACACACACACACACACACACACACACACACACACACACACACACACACACACACACACACACACACACCAATCACCCATAACATTAAAACCACCCACAAATTACAGCTCTTTTCCTCCAAGGCATGGACCCCACAAGGCCCCTAAAGGTGTGCTGTGGTATCTCTCACCAAAACCTTAGCAGCTGTCAGGAAGCTTGTCTCTCCACACCAAAGCCCTTTTAGGTTTGTCAGCTACTGTGATGCCAGGATTCAATACACTTCAAATTGATCACCACATTCTCTGTGTAAGGAAGATGGGGTTTTGTCAGTGCTCATGGAATCAGTTTCATTTTATAGACAACAAAATATACATTAGATAGAGATAGAGAGATAGATAGATAGATAGATAGATAGATAGATAGATAGAGAGAGAGAGAGAGAGAGAGAGAGAGAGAGAGAGAGAGAGAGAGAGAGATACGTCTAGTGGTGTGGGTTTGGATGAACCTATACTGTCATGACTGTTGAGAGCAGTGTAATGCTTCTATACCAGCAGCTCTATGATCTGTTGTGTCCTTTCTGTTGCTTGTTGAGCAGGTTAAGAAGCACAAACTCTTGTACCTCTGTTGCAAAATGACTGCCTCGACCTCCTCACCTCCTCTCCTAACTCTCTCCATCCTAGGGAGAGACAGCATCTTCAAAAATCAAAACCCATGCAAAGCAGCCAGACCAGACTTTGTCTCTCCGTTCAACTTGAAGTACTGTGCTGATCAACTGTCTCCTGTTTTGACAGATTTTTTTAACACCTTGTCTGAGAAATACCATGAGCCATCCTGCTTCAAGACTTCAACCATCATTCCCATCCCCCAAAACCAAGGATCACAGGACTTAATGAGTTCAGATGACACAGTTAACATGGCACTCCACTTCATCCTCCAGCATCTGGACTCCTCAGGAACCAATGCCAGGATCCTGTTTGTGGATTTCAGCTCAACTTTTTAAAACAATCACTTCAGCTCTGCCACAAGACAAGCTCCCTCAGCTAAGTGTGCACGATTCCACCTGATGATAGATCACAGACTTCCTGACTGACAGGAGGCAGCACATTATATTTTATTTACATTATTTAGCAGATGCCCTTATCAAGGGCAACTTACATTTGATCTCATTTATACAACTGAGCAACTGAGGGTTAAGGGCTTTGCTCAGGGACACAGCAGTGGCAGGTTGGTGGACATGGGCTTCGAACTCACAACCTTCTGATTGGTAATCCAGCTCCTGGACAGTCAGTACCAGTTTCCCCAAGGCTGGGTTATTTTTCTTTGACTCTTCTCCCTGTATACCAACAGTCTGTCAAACTATTGAAGTTTGGGCTCATCAGAGGAGGGGATTGGTCTGGAGCTCAATGTGGGAAAAGCAGTGGTAATGGAAGCAGAATTACCCAGACACACTGCAGGTGGTTGCAGAATATCATTTACTCTACTGACAATTACTTCAATCTGCCACCTCTTCAGGCTATGTACACTTCCAAGACCCTAAAATGGGCAGATAAGATGGGGCTCCTGACCCAGGCTAATATCCAGGAATCATCATGTTCTCATCCGCATCCTTGGACATTAACGAATAACCCCACTTAGCTGTTAGCTAAAACTGTGACTTGTTGCACTTTTCCACTTTTGTACATCACTTACTATTATACAGTTAAGGCTTTTATTGTGTCTATTGTATTTTCTTTTTTTTTTTTTTTAAATAATTATGTTTATACTTATATTTTTTTACTATTGCTTAAAGTTTTTTTATATTTAGGCTTCTTTAGTTCAGTATAACTATGGACCAGTAAACCATGACAAATTCCTTGTATATGTAAACTCACAGTACTTGGCAATAAAGGTGCTTCTGACTTTGATTAAAAATAATTCTACTATTTTCACTATATTTATTTCTCGCCATTGTCTTTTAGGATGCACCATGGATCTGAAGATAGTCCACACTGATCGGATGTCAACTTCAATCAGATTATTATATTACAAGACAAGGGTTAGGGTTAGGGCCTAAATTACACTCAGGTTTTCCATCTTTATGCAAATGTTAAACAATGCCACAAATTTGAAAGAAAAATATTTTATTAGACTGTTAAACATATAAATAAATTAGAGTAATAAAATCTATACAAAATTTATAATAAATAAGTTACATTTTAAATATAATTAAATAAATATGGTTAATGTGAAACCACCAACAATCACAAGACAGTCAGGTATCTCGAGCTGAGATAAACTTAAACATAAAATGAGCCTCCAGATTTACACTTAGTACTTAGTACATACTTTCTGGAAACTGTTTTTCTGAATCAGAACTCATTCTGAGAGACTACTGTCTCATCATGGAGCGTGAACAACTGCAGGTGGCTGGTTTGCTGATGTGTCATTTGCACTGGCTTAAAGTCGTCCTTGGACGTGGTGATGAACCAGCCCGGGTATTTCACCGACTCGAAGGTGTTCAGGGAGTCACCGGGTCCGTTTCTCAAGAAAAGGAAGCGCTCCATTCCATCGTTCTCCTTGATGGTCTTTAGGCTCTCTTTGTCTTTTACCTCCTACAAAAGAATGAATCCATTACATCTATCATAATCATTACGTTTCTGTTCTGTACCTCTGTAACTCAACACATTCAGTTCTATTCAATATTGAACGTAACCCTAAATGATGATGTAAGCTTTATCATTGCATTAAATGGTTGTGTTTACATACCTCTATGCCTAAAAAAGGAGTATCATTCTGCATTGTACATGACAGAAACAGGTTGCTCTTCACAATCCCCAAACACACAGGCTGGCCTTTTGTGTTTCCTCTGCAGTTTGGTGGGTTGTAGGCTGAGAGATTGAACCATGCTGTCGAAAAATAATCCACTTCAGTTAAATGTCAATTCAACTTGGAGGTTTATACATTGGACAAGAAACACAAAAGGATGCAGTAGAAAGAAAGAATTAGACTGAAAAGGTGTGATGTTTCAGATGTGAATTTATAGACAGATGGATAGAACAAGAAGCAGATAAAGGAACAACACAGAAACCTAGAGCAACAGTAGTAGCAGTAGTATAGTGGTTATAGTAGTATAGTTGTTAAGGTTGAAGGTTCAAAGCTAATGATTGGAAGAATGTAAATTCAGACCCTAGCAGTGACAAAGAGCTCAGTTTGACTCTTTATCAGGTTAGATCTTAATACACTACATGTGCTAGGTTATATGATTTGATTGAATTTTGTCTCAGATTTTAAATCCAAATCAATTCCTCTAAAGTGTTAGTAGTGACACTGATTTGTATTGGAAGTTTACCTTTATTCTCCTCATTTCCACCTTTCAGAGTAATGGCCAGCAGTATAGGAAGCTTGTCACTTTGCACCAAGGCCCTTTTAGACTTGTCACATATTGTGCACTGCACAGTCTTGTCCTGCATGCTGTAACTCTTGGATTCACTACACTTCAGATCGATCACTATGCTCTCTGTGTGAGAAAGATGGAGATGTGTCAGTGCTCAAGGAATCATTTTAATTGCAGAAAAATGACTGGAGCAAAATAAGAATATATGCATGTAAATTAAGATGAAATATTTTGAACCACACCTTCAATCACATTCTCCATGAAGATAGTGAAGAGGTCCTGGTCAGTGAACTCTGTGGACTGAACATGTTGAGTGTGCTTCAGCCCCTGAAGAGCGATTACAACGTTAGCAACACTGCGCATGCTAAAAGGCTCCTTTGGTGACCACAATGAGTCCACAATGAGCTCAGGTTTTTATACAGTAAAAAGGAACGAGGTGTGATGAGGTGAGATGAGGCTTTACAAATCTGTACCCATGACTTACCATGGCCAAAGGATCAGAGCAGTTCAGCTCATCAAAATCTGCGTCGTCTGAGTCAAATCCACAGTTGCTGTTAAAGTAGCTGTTAAAAGAGAATGACTTTATGAGTGTGTTTATTTTTTTGACATGCAAAAATTCTCTACTTCTCATTAATTCCTTACTTACCTTTGAAGCATTAACAAATCTTTGTCAGCCATTTCTAAAAATAAATAAATAAATTAGAACAAAATTAGCAAAATGAACAAATTCTATTCAATCAATCAATCAATCAATCAATCAATCAATCAATCAATCAATCAATCAATCAATCAATCAATCGATCAGTCAGAGTGATTCAACTCATCTTGAAGCTTCTGATATTCTATACATATAAATACATATAAATCCACACAATACATACCAGTGGTTAATGAGATTGGATTCGACAATTTGAAGGTGTCCTCGTGAGACTCACTTTTTCTGCTTGTTGAGCTGCTATGGTTTGTCTTTGTACTTCTGTATTTATACTCACAGGTCAGACATTTACTCACACAGACAATTTCTGCTTAAGGCAGCGTTTCGCAACCAACGACTTCTTGGGGAATGTCATTAATGTCAAATTAAGTGAAATTTCCTAAATATCTAAACATAGATGGCAATGTCAATGAGCTAATTCAATCTGCAGAACCAAAAACATCTTCATCTTTACAAAGTCCTTAATATGTCTTAAAACGGACTGGTATGTTGTCAGTAAAAGACTTTAAAACGTGGAAAAATATCCAAGTTTTGTAAGTACAGTGAGTATTTATGCATTTGCTTCTAATGAAGGCACAAAGGCATTATTTAGGTGATATTTATTAAGTCTTGCAAGACATTATCTATAGATTTTTAATATCAAATATTTTACTTAAATAAAATATTCCACATATGATTCCAGACTGAATAATATAAACTAAGTGATAAAATGGTAACTTTTGTCATGTTCTGCATCTGAAAACAATAGTAGTAATGTGCTTGCAATGAACCATCACCAAATACATATAAAATAATTAACCTTTACAGAGTTTCAAGGGTTTTTATTTATTTTTTCAAAAAGATTTCTATTTCCAAAAGTGGTTCAACATAAAGCCCTTTAAATCACATAAATGATTGTCCAAACTTATCTATAAAGGATCAGTGCGGCTTCAGGTTTTGCAGGAATCCATCAGGAACCTGTTTAAACACTAGTAGTTATGATTCCTGCATGTTGGTTAGAAAACCTGAAGCAGATAAGACTGTTTACTGGTCCTCAAATTTACCTTCTCAAGAGAATATAACAGATATTTATTGCAAATCTTCTTCTGCAATGTCAGTCATCTCATTTATTAGAAGTTATATTTAATGCAACAGTGGGATAGATTTTCAACTTCTTGGTTTTGGTTTACCTTCTGTGGAACACAAAACCTTCCTTAAATGAGAAACGTTTAAGTTTCATGTTGTACAACATTATGGATTTTCAGGATTTTCTCTGTTACTAAGATCTTGAACTGATGTGCATGTGACTGCCATTCACATTTTCTGTTTAATATTACTTTCTATTAGGTAATTGTTTATTTAATGATGAGGAAATGTTACAACTCCATATTCCCACAAAATGGCAACAGGAAATGAGTCCAAACTTTAAAAAAAAACAATTAAATTTTAAACTCCTTATATTGCTTTATCCTAAATGATATTGCCATGGTGAAGGTTTTTAAGCACGGACTAAGGGAGATCCTGCGGTATTTGATGCCGTCTACCAGAGAAATAAAGACATTCTCGGAGTTTGTCAACTTGGCGTTGCTCCTGGATGGGTCCACGCTGAGCGTGAGCACTGTAGAGACGGAAGCCGGCCGTAAGTATTTTTTTTGGGGGGGGCAGCAAGCATCGGGGTCCGTGGGCCACAGAGTGGAATCAGCCACGGACGCCCGAATGCTCCACCGTTCCCCCGCCCAGACCAGTCCCGTGCACATCCGTGATTGAGCCAGTTCCCATGGCCATCGTACCGGCGAGCTCGGCTGAGGTCCGTGCTAACCGGCTGGTCTCCAAACTGGCGGATACCCCGATGAGGTCGGCTCGGGCGGCCGGCATCCCTAAGCCGCCAGCAGGACCAGCCGGGTCGCCGGAACCAGCCGGGTCGCCGGAACCGACCGGGTCGAAGGAACCTGCCGAACCGACCAGGTCAACGGTACCGACCGGGTCGACGGAACCTGCGGAACCGACCGGGTCGATGGAACCTGCGGAACCGACCAGGTCGAAGGAACCTGCCGAACCGTCCGGGTCGACGGAACCGACCGGGCCGAAGGAACCTGCCGAACCGTCCGGGTCGACGGAACCGACCGGGCCGAAGGAACCTGCCGAACCGTCCGGGTCGACGGAACCGACCGGGCCGAAGGAACCTGCCGAACCGTCCGGGTCGACGGAACCGACCGGGTCGACGGAACCGACCGGGTCGACGGAACCTGCGGAACCGGCCGGGTCGACGGAACCGACCGGGTCGACGGAACCGACCGGGTCGACGGAACCTGCGGAACCGACCGGGTCGATGGAACCTGCCGAACCGATCTTCGCCTCCAGCACCACCCTGGTCTCCGGTCCCGCTCTGGTCTCTGGCTCCGCCTCCAGCACCACCCTGGTCTCCGGTCCTGCTCCGGTCTCTGGCTCTGCCTCCGGCACCGCCCTGGCCTCCTGTTCTCCCGGCGCCGCCCTGGCCTCCTGTTCTCCCGGCGCCGCCCTGGCCTCCTGCTCTGCCGGCGCCGCCCTGGCCTCCTGCTCTGCCGGCGCCGCCCTGGCCTCCTGCTCTGCCGGCGCCGCCCTGGCCTCCGGCCCTGCCGGCGCCGCCCCGGCCTCCGGCTCGGCTGGCGCCACCCCGGCCTCCTGCTCGGCGGGCGCCACCACTACACGAACCCGCCCTCCCACCCTGGTTGCGCCTTCGCTCCACCCGCCTGAACTGGGTTTTGTGGACGTGGGAGCGTCTGGAAGCCGCTCGTAGGGGGGGGGCTCTGTAATGTGTCTGTCTGTGTTTTCCCCTTGTTTCTGTCTGCCGTCTCTCCCTGATGTTAATTGTTGACCCTGCCCACCTATCTGTTACCATGGACACTAATTACATTCATTCTCTTCCCCAGGTGTTTTGTCTTAGTCCTTGTCTGTCTCTGTTTTGTGATTGGTTCTCGTTCACCATATATACTCTGTCTGTTCACTTCAATGTTGTTGGTCGTTGTTGGTGTGTGCATGTCCGTGTTCCCGTTTCCTGTTTGTTCCGCGTTGCCTGCCTGTTTGTTTGTGTTTTGTGTATTAAAAACCTTAAACTGCGTTTGGATCCTCACCCGCTTTGTCTCACCGTGTCACTTCGTGACATAACTACTATTATTCATTTTATAAGCTGCATTAGGCCCCACTTAAACTGCCTCCCTCAGATTCATTTTTATCCATTTTCTAATATAAAATACTATTTATAACATGACTTGGCCCTTGCAATATTCAACTAGTGAATATGCAATAGCAGATATCAGAAATTATTTTTACTAGTGTAAAATGTAATTCCTGATATCAAAAATATGGTTACTACTAGAAATCACACTCTCAATATTTACATTTTAAGCATTGAAAACTGAATTATTGATATCAAAAATCCATATCATGTGAATGTATAAAAGCTAAAATGGCTTGCCATACCGTATCACTGTGTTTTATAGTATGCATTAGAGCAATACTTGATCCCTGATGGTTATTATGTACTGAGGGATGTGCATTCATATTAACCTGGCATTATGCGTATTCCAATGTAAATCCATTGGTTTCCATATTGCATTAACGTTGTTGTAACCTTGAGAGACTATAAACATTGTCATTTAGGAGTGTTATCACGCTACTTTTTGTACTGGTCCCCACTTTTTTTTTTCACTTTTCATGGCCAGATGGATAACTCCGCTTCATATTGTCATCTACACAGCAGGGGCAATTCTAGGGTCAGAGCTTTAGGGATGCTGAGCTCCTTTTCATGGGTTGCTAAAGCTAAGGATATGATCAAAAGGCACACAGAGGCGTGTCATTTTAAATGTCTTTATTATTATTGGGCTTTTAACTTTTTATTAAATGACAAATTCCTTTCACAAGATCATTATGGACTGTCATTATGGACACACACACACACACACACACACACACACACAGAGAGAGAGAGAGAGAGAGAGAGAGAGAGAGAGAGAGGGAGAGAGAGAGATTTTTTTTTAAAGGAAACTTTATTTACAGACTTAAAAGTCACAAAGTAAAAATAACTAAATAAATAAAAAAATAAAAAATAAATAAATAACAAAGGACAGGACCCCGCCATCACACGAAAAGCTGTGAAAACAACAATTCGTCATCAACTATGCAACACAAAGCGTTTCTATTGCACCAAATTAACTCAAACATTTTCAGATTACCCGTCAGTTTGTAAAACTGGTAATCAACCGCAATTCTAGCCTTAACAGTGCGTACAAACACCGCCTGTGCGTCATGTCCGGCTCTTTGTTCCATTTTGTTTTTTCTTGTAACGTAGATGGCTAATTTCGCTTGGCCTAGTAAGAAATTCAACAATTGACACACCTGTCATTTTCTCTGCATGTACCCGTTTCCAAAGATAAAAATCTGCAAAGAAAAAGGTTCGTCAAACCGACAAAATAACTCCTTCAGTAACTTAAAGACAGGTTCTAGTCTGCGACATTTCATAAAAGCATGATAAACAGTTTCCCTTTCAAGACAGAATGGACATTCTGGGTTCACTTCAGGAGTTAAGACAGAAACAAAAGCATTAACTGCAATAATCCCATGTATAATCCTCCACTGAATGTCTCCTAGCCTTTTCGATAACGGTGGCTTATACAACACTCTCCACTCAGGTTTAACAGCATCACTCACCCCCAATACTGCACGCCAAGGTGAGTCAGTTCTACTGTTCAACCACTTCTTGTTGAACACTTTTACACAAGCTTTGTAAAAAGTCTTACTTGAACTTGATAGGAAATCCAATGTACATTTTGCAGGATCCAGAAAGGCCAGACAATAGTACTCCAGCCTCTAAACGTAAGGCATGAAGAAACCTATTTTGACCATTTCTCCTTTCTAGGCTGAAGGAATATTTGGTCGGTACATCCAACTGGTTTGCAAGCATCTCCAACCATTGACACTTTTTTGCAGCTAGCTGTTCTGCAATCGCCTCCTCTCCTGTTGCCTCCACTAACTCCTGCAACTTGGAAATTTCAGCTTCTATGTCTTTCATAGACTTTGTTAGCTCCTTAGTGACACTAAGAGTGTGTTGTTGACATAGCTGTCTAATTTGTATTTTGCCATAATCCCACCACAATTGAACAGTACTAAAGGCGTCTCTGGTTGACCTGAATTCCTCCCAAAAAAACTTAAAAGTGTCTAGAAACAACTTATCATCTAGCAACGCAGAGTTAAAGTGCCAATATGCACTTTTTGGTTTAACTGAACTCAAAATGAAAGCACATTGTACCATGCAGTGGTCTGAAAAAGCCATCGGAGTGATAAAACACTTCTTGCAAATATTCAGATGGTGCTTGAAGACATAGATTCTATCTAAACTTGCTGCAGATGTAGAATTGCTATGTACATGAAACCAGGTGAAACTCTTATTGCTGATGTTAAGCTGCCTCCAGACATCGCTCAGGTCATGTGTGTTAATCAGTTGTCTAAGTCTTTTGCGAGATGCCATATGTGGTTCAACATGGTTCCTATCTACATCCTGTTCAGTACAGTTAAAATCCCCCCCCCAAAAAACAGATACTCCTCTCCACTACAACCTTGTAGAGTTTCACAAAGTTTATCGAAAAAAACTAATCTTTCAATAGCAGCTGTTGGCACATATACACAAATAAACACAAAAGTGTGCGTCTCAATAACTGCTTTTACTTTCAATAGTCTGCCTTTCACAATCACTTTTACTTCATAAGAAGTTGGAGTGAAGTTTTTTGAGAACAGTATTGCAACCCCACCACTGACAGAGGAGTTGTGACTAAAGATGGAGACTCCTCCCCATTCTCTCTTCCAATCTATAACATTTTTAACATCAGTATGTGTTTCCTGCAGGAATACAACATGTGCTTTCTTCTGTGAAAGCACTTCATAAAGCTTTGCTCTTTTTTTTTTTTTTTACAATCCCTAGCTCCATTTAGATTAAAGGTGGCTATCTGGACTTCACTCATTATGAGAAAGACAAGGGTTAAATACCACCTACAAAAAGACCCACTGTTTTTCCTCATGTCTTTACACACCCTTACTATCTTCATCGTTTGTTTCAGCAATGAGTTTTCTCACTATTTTCTTTAGTCTGTAAACTTCTTTATTGGAAAAACAACCTTCTGCCATTAGACACTTTGCTTTCTCAATAAACTGACTTTGGTCAGGAAAATATTCGCTGACCCTCACTCCCCTTATGTTCTTGGTTGACCTTAGAAACAGCTTAATGTCCTCTGCATCATAACTGCTGCTCAAACACTCAGCCTGTGATAGAGAGGTGCTGGAGTCAGACATCTCACTATCACTATCAAGTTCACCACTTTCAGCTATGTCCGCTTTTTTAACGAGTCTGGGACTGTCATCTTTATTGCTTTTTTCCTTTTCATCAGAGATTTTAAAGAGCCTCTGTTCTGCCGCCGTTTCAATGCCATCGTCGCTAATCTTTTTCTCGCCTATTTGTGAAACCAAGTTGATTTTTTCACCTTTAGCGCTGTGTGACACGTCCATTTCTGCTTCTGCCTCTTGTACATTAATTACACCCCCACTGTGTTCTTTACCTGTGACCGTATAGTCTACTGAGGTGGACCGGGCTTCAACTGACTCGTCCGTGCTCGTTCTCTCCCTCCGCGGTACTGGGTCTGCTTCAGCCGGTTAGACTCGGGTGCCTGGTGTACTGCTGGTTCGGTGCTTGTGTTCTGTGGCTTAGTGCCGTTGTCTTTATTAAATCGGTCAGGACAGGTGCGGACTAGGTGACCTTCTTTACCACAGCATAAACACCTCATTTTGCCGGTAGTGGCGAACACTACATAATCAAACCCATCTATACGGAAATTAAACGCTATGTCAAGTTCAGCATTATCTTTAACAATCATGTACCCAAATCTCCTAAAAGAAGCAACCTCTTTGAGACATGGTGACTTGCTTGTGATCGGAATCTCTTTAACAGAGGAAACGGGTTTTCTGTGGCGAGAAAGGGCTTCGAGTAAGATTTTATCACTAATAAACGGTGGGACATTAGAGAGAGTAACTTTCTTCGATGGCGTAGACAGTGGCAGAACATCAATGAGCACCCCGTTTATTACTATTCTACTGGCTACCAATTCAGTCACTTTTTCAACAGTACTGAGAAACACTACGGTTGCATAGTTCATTCTAGATGCTGCCATAATACATTCAGAGCCTACAACTTCCCCTATGGCCAAACACACGTCTTCAACACTGGCTGCAGACGCCACCTTAACACCATGGCGCCGTGTGAGAGTGCTTAAATCCCGCACCCCTCGGGCCGCCATGCTTCCCCTATAAAGGGTTACAGACGGCACCAACAAGGAAACAGTCAAAAGTGCCCTGGCTCTTACTAACTAGAGAAAGAAACTAAAAGAAAAAAATAAAGATACAAAGTAGTGAAAAAAAGAGCTGCAAGAGACACTCTCACACAGCCGCGCTCTCGCTCACACGACGCTCCGCCCACTGACTCACACATGCGCAGAGAGAGAGAGAGAGAGAGAGAGAGAGAGAGAGTAATGCTAGGAGTTCAGGAGTTAAGCCTGGTTCAGATTAAATCCTCAGTGTGTGAGGAATGAATAAATACAGCAAAGTGAGTGTTTTCACACATACTGGTGGTATATAGTGATATGTCGTTTATTTTCACTCTGGTCCAAACGCCAGGGCTTTATGTTTCCATGATGACTGACCAGAAAAGACGCACGTGACGTCATGTTTACACGACTCCTGATTGTTAAAATGAGTATCAAATTAACGATAAACTTTACCAACAGAGACACACGTATGCACTACACAGGTACGCAGTTTTTTTTTGTCGCGCTGCTGTTTTTGTTTCACGCTCTAGCAGTTAATAAACAGAACTGCATGCGTCTTGCGGAAGAACATTGTAACCGGCGCTACTTCTCTCCGTTTATGACTATGGACGAGTCACTCAGGTCCTGGGCTACTCCACAGCGGCGGCGACCCGCTGGACAAAAATATTAATAAACATTTTAGGGGTGCTGAGCTCCTTTTTAGCCTCGCCCATGCTACACAGTAAACATTAACACGCGCTGTAAAATGAGGCAGGGGAGGCGGGGCCTTGCGTAATTTGCGTAGTGTGCGTATAGGGCCGATCGGCTCTGTGGTATCATTTAATGTGTTACATCATGTAAACAGAAATTGTGTCATAATAACAATTTATACAATGTGGCCTCTACTTCACATATATGTTTAATTATGGGACACAGGCATATAGGACACATAGCCACCTAGAATGGACACAGAGATATAAACATAACCACATAGCAATAGTAATTGTTTTTATAGCACCAACTGTCAACAGTGAGGTGTAAAAATCTTTTAACGCTACTCCTAGAGGGAACATCTGATTTATACCAAGTCCAAGTGACATGTCAATATGTTCAAAAGCACATGCATACAGTAAACAAATGTCATATACAGTATATTTTACTCTCTCTCTCTCTTTCTCTCTCTCTCTCTCTCTCTCTCTCTCTCTCTCTCTCTCTCTCTCTCTCACACACACACACACACACACACAGAGAGAGAGAGAGAGAGAGAGAGAGAGAGAGAGAGAGAGAGAGAGAGAGAGAGATACGTCTAGTGGTGTGGGTTTGGGGTTGTGACAATGAACCTATACTGTCATGACTGTTGAGAGCAGTGTAATGCTTCTATACCAGCAGCTCTATGATCTGTTGTGTCCTTTCTGTTGCTTGTTGTGCAGGTTAAGAAGCACAAACTCTTGTACCTCTGTTGCAAAATGACTGCCTCGACCTCCTCACCTCCTCTTCTAACTGTCTCCATCCTAGGGAGAGACAGCATCTTCAAAAATGAAAACCCATGCAAAGCAGCCAGACCAGACTTTGTCTTTCCATTCAACTTGAAGTACTGTGCTGATCAACTGTCTCCTGTTTTGACAGATTTCTTTAACACTTTGTCTGAGAAATACCATGAGCCATCCTGCTTCAAGACTTCAACCATCATTCCCATCCCCCAAAACCAAGGATCACAGGACTTAATGAGTTCAGATGACACAGTTAACATGGCACTCCACTTCATCCTCCAGCATCTGGACTCCTCAGGAACCAATGCCAGGATCCTGTTTGTGGATTTCAGCTCAACTTTTTAAAACAATCACTTCAGCTCTGCCACAAGACAAGCTCCCTCAGCTAAGTGTGCACGATTCCCCCTGATGATAGATCACAGACTTCCTGACTGACAGGAGGCAGCACATTATATTTTATTTACATTATTTAGCAGATGCCCTTATCAAGGGCAACTTACATTTGATCTCATTTATACAACTGAGCAACTGAGGGTTAAGGGCTTTGCTTAGGGACACAGCAGTGGCAGATTGGTGGACATGGGCTTCGAACTCACAACCTTCTGATTGGTAATCCAACTCCTGGACAGTCAGTACCGGTTTCCCCAAGGCTGGGTTATTTTTCTTTGACTCTTCTCCCTGTATACCAACAGTCTGTCAAACTATTGAAGTTTGGGCTCATCAGAGGAGGGGATTGGTCTGGAGCTCAATGTGGGAAAAGCAGTGGTAATGGAAGCAGAATTACCCAGACACACTGCAGGTGGTTGCAGAATATCATTTACTCTACTGACAATTACTTCAATCTGCCACCTCTTCAGGCTATGTACACTTCCAAGACCCTAAAATGGGCATATAAGATGGGGCTCCTGACCCAGGCTAATATCCAGGAATCATCATGTTCTCATCCGCATCCTTGGACATTAACGAATAACCCCACATACTTCCTACTTGTTTACCTTCTTACCTCAAACTGTGATTTTTTCCAATTTTCCACTTTTGTACATCACATACTATTATACAGTTAAGGCTTCTATTGTGTTTATTGTATTTTCTTTTCTTTTTTTTGGAAAAAATAATTATGTTTATACTTAGTTTTTACTATTTCTTAAAGTTTTTTTTTCATTATTTTTTTTATTTAGGCTTCTTTAGTTCAGTATAACTATGGACCAGTAAACCATGACAAATTCCTTGTATATGTAAACTCACAGTACTTGGCAATAAAGGTGCTTCTGACATTGATTAAAAATAATTCTACCATTTTCACTATATGTATTTCTGGCCATTGTCTTTTAGGATGCACCATGGATCTGAAGATAGTCCACACTGATCGGATGTCAACTTCAATCAGATTATTATATTACAAGACAAGGGTTAGGGTTAGGGCCTAAATTACACTCAGGTTTTTCATCTTTATGTAAATGTTAAACAATGCCACAAATTTGAAAAAAAAAATATATATTTTATTAGACTTTTAAACATATAAATAAATTAGAGTAATAAAATCTATACAAAATTTATAATAAATAAGTTACATTTTAAATATAATTAAATAAATATGGTTAATGTGAAACCACCAACAATCACAAGACAGTCAGGTATCTCGAGCTGAGATAAACTTAAACATAAAATGAGCCTCCAGATTTACACTTAGTACTTAGTACATACTTTCTGGAAACTGTTTTTCTGAATCAGAACTCATTCTGAGAGACTACTGTCTCATCATGGAGCGTGAACAACTGCAGGTGGCTGGTTTGCTGATGTGTCATTTGCACTGGCTTAAAGTCGTCCTTGGACGTGGTGATGAACCAGCCCGGGTATTTCACCGACTCGAAGGTGTTCAGCGAGTCACCGGGTCCGTTTCTCAAGAAAAGGAAGCGCTCCATTCCATCGTTCTCCTTGATGATCTTTAGGCTCTCTTTGTCTTTTACCTCCTACAAAAGAATGAATCCATTACATCTATCATAATCATTACGTTTCTGTTCTGTACCTCTGTAACTCAACACATTCAGTTCTATTCAATATTGAACGTAACCCTAAATGATGATGTAAGCTTTATCATTGCAATAAATGGTTGTGTTTACATACCTCTATGCCTAAAAAAGGAGTATCATTCTGCATTGTACATGACAGAAACAGGTTGCTCTTCACAATCCCCAAACACACAGGCTGGCCTTTTGTGTTTCCTCTGCAGTTTGGTGGGTTGTAGGCTGAGAGATTGAACCATGCTGTCGAAAAATAATCCACTTCAGTTAAATGTCAATTCAACTTGGAGGTTTATACATTGGACAAGAAACACAAAAGGATGCAGTAGAAAGAAAGAATTAGACTGAAAAGGAGTGATGTTTCAGATGTGAATTTATAGACAGATGGATAGAACAAGAAGCAGATAAAGGAACAACACAGAAACCTAGAGCAACAGTAGTTGCAGTAGTATAGTGGTTATAGTAGTATAGTTGTTAAGGTTGAAGGTTCAAAGCTAATGACTGGAAGAATGTAAATTCAGACCCTAGCAGTGACAAAGAGCTCAGTTTGACTCTTTATCAGGTTAGATCTTAATACACTACAGGTGCTAGGTTAAATGATTTGATTGAATTTCGTCTCAGATTTTAAATCCGAATCAATTCCTCTAAAGTGTTAGTAGTGACACTGATTTGTATTGGAAGTTTACCTTTATTCTCCTCATTTCCACCTTTCAGAGTAATGGCCAGCAGTATAGGAAGCTTGTCTCTTCGCACCAAGGCCCTTTTAGACTTGTCACATATTGTGCACTGCACAGTCTTGTCCTGCATGCTGTAACTCTTGGATTCACTACACTTCAGATCGATCACTATGCTCTCTGTGTGAGGAAGACGGAGATGTGTCAGTGCTCAAGGAGTCAGTTTGATTGCAGAAAAATCACTGGAGCAAAATAGGAATATATGCATGAACAATAAGATGAAATATTTTGAACCCCACCTTCAATCACATTCTCCATGAAGATAGTGAAGAGGTCCTGGTCAGTGAACTCTGTGGACTGAACATGTTGAGTGTGCTTCATCCTCTGCAGAGCGATTATAACGTTAGCAACACTGCGCATGCTAAAAGGCTCCTTGGTGACCTGGATACGGATTCCTTTGTGCAGGTCACATCTGCCGCTCTGTAACACATCAGAGTCCACAGTGAGCTCAGGTTTTTATGCAGTAAAAAGGAACGAGGTGTGATGAGGTGAGGTGAGGTTTTACAAATCTGTATCCATGACTTACCATGGCCAAAGGATCAGAGCAGTCCAGCTCATCAAAATCTGCATCATCTGAGTCAAATCCACAGTCGCTGTTAAAGTAGCTGTTAAAAGAGAATGAATTCATGAACGTTTGTTTATTTGATATAAAATCAAACACTTAAACTACTCATCCAACAAGACTTTCTATAACTGGACAGTCAAAATAACCTGAGTGACTGAACACCTTGACATACTCGAAAATATTCACATAAGATTCTAACAGTGTTAACGTTAAACAAATCTCTCAAAAGTTCTGTATTTTATAATACTAAGCATAGCAGCATTAATACTAATTACTCAAATTACATAAGACAAGGCTTACCTTTCCATCATTAAAAAATCTTCGCCAGCCATTTCTAAAAAGAATACATAAAAAGAACAAAATTAAATTACACATAAAATTGCATTCAATCAATCAATCAATCATGCAACAAGCTACAGATTTATTACACATACATATAAATCCACACAATACATACCAGTTGTTAATGAGATCGGATTAGGAAAAGCGATTTGAAGTTGTTCACGTGAGACTTTTTTTTGTCTGTTGAGCTGCTAGTCAATGCAGTTTGTCTGTGTGCTTCTGTATTTATACTCAGTGTTGGGAAATTCACACGAGAGGAAGCGGATGAATGGTTGCGCAATGTGTCACGTCACCGGGAATTTGGTGTTTGACAATCCAGACAATCCCAAAGAATGCATGCATATTTGCAGCATTTGGCAGGTGCCCTTATTTATAAGGGTACGACTTAAAGAATTTGTTTATTATTATTATTATTATTATTATTATTATTATTATTATTATTATTATTATTATTATTATTGTTATTAATAATAACAATACTACTACTACTACTACTACTACTACTACTACTACTACTACTAATAATAATAATAATAATAATAATAATAATAATAATAATAATAATAATAATAATAATAATAGGGGGCGCGGTGGCTTAGTGGTTAGCACGTTCGCCTCACACCTCCAGGGTCGGGGGTTCGATTTCCGCCTCCACCTTGTGTTTGTGTGGAGTTTTCATGTTCTCCCCGTGCCTCGGGGGTTTCCTCCGGGTACTCCGGTTTCCTCCCCCGGTCCAAAGACATGCATGGTAGGTCGATTGGCATCTCTGGAAAATTGTCCGTGTATTCTGCCTCGATGCCCGATGACACCTGAGATAGGCACAGGCTCCCCGTGACCCGAGAAGTTCGGATAAGCGGTAGAAAATGAATGAATTAATAATAATAATAATAATAATAATATTGCAGGACATTATCGGTTTAGAAATACTAATAAATAAAATGTACTTAAGATGAAATATTCCCAATGTTTCTAAACTGAATAATGCAAACTAAACTAAGTGGTAAAATAATACCTTTTCTTATGTTCTGCTGCTGAAAAAACAGTGTTAATAACTGTGGGCTCTGGTTTAGTCCACCTCTCAAAGTGCTAAGTCAGAAAGTATTTAGTCTGTGGCATCTAGATCACATACTGTATAAGGCTCTGAAGTTACATAAAAATTAAGGATGCTGTCAAAAGTATGCAAAATCATCATTTTTATTATGGATTTTTAAGAGATGGACATTTTATACATACACGTCGAAGAGTTTTAGGTAAACGCCTTAATGCAGGTAATGTAATGTGTTTGTAATGAACCATCACCTAATAGACATTTCGTTTTACTTTTAGAAATAAAAAGGAAATATCTGAAAGAGGTCCAAAATACTATGAAATCGAGCCCTGTGCGGGACTGTTTTTATAAACCCGAACCCGCCCGCGCCCGCAAGCTGCGTGTTCCACTCCCGCCCGCACCCGCAATGTTTGTGTCCACTCCCGCGGATTTTTTCTTGAGAGCTTGTGAAAATTTTGATTGTATACAAATGATCAGACTAATTATTAGTTCAGGCTAATGTCCAGAATAACAGAATTAAACATGAATGCATTTAAATAAGATAAATCAATACTAATGCTAATACTAATCTTCCTCTCAACGTCATGTGTTGACTCCATTCTTATTATTAGGCTACACACTAAATCCCACCGGGTCCCGCGGATCTCCCTCTAAATTTTCTGTCCGCCCACTCCCGCCCGGGGCAAAGGTGAAACCGCCCGCTCCCGCGAGATTTGCGTTGGGTCACGCGGGAGCCCAATCGCAATGCAGCCCTCTACTATGAACTGCAACAACTATATATGGTTGAAATGACAATAAAAGCTTCTTGACTCTTGACTTGACGTGAAAATAGAGCCAAATAAATAATGGAGGTCCAAGCTTATCTATAAAGGATCAGTGCGGCTGCAGGTTTTGCAAGAATCCATAGTTTAAACACTAGTAGTTGTGGCTCCTGTTGGGCTGGTTAGAAAACCTGAAGCAGATAAGATTTAACACGTCTATCAATTGAAACGGTGTGCCTTGAGGGACAACTGAGGTACAATTGACAACCTTATGGGTTCTCGAGTTTACCTTTTTCCAGTAAAATAGTTTCTTTCCTAATCGTGAATGAGGGCAGTAAAAGTGTGTGAAATGCAATAAAGGCAGATGTACAACATTGTGTATTTCCAGGGTTTTTTCTTTTCTCCTTTTACTGTGTTTAGAAGTGCCTGCCATTTTTTTCCCGTTTCCAACTTTCGTAATTTCGTAATCAGGAAGAAAACACTTCCTCTGTTCGTATTATGCACTATAACCCTTTATATTCACAGGTAATTTCAAACATTTCTAACTTTTGGTAAAACAGTAACATGCATCTGCAATAAGCTGAATCTTTTACACATTGTTTATAGATTAACAGCCTTCATCTGTAACACAATATTACACTGTAGAGACATTAACAGGTCACAAGTAATGTGATCAATGTAAAGGGAACAAAGCTTAGTGTATGTGGTGCAGGAAAACATAATTGATCAGTCAGACTTGAATGATTTTGTTTTTGTTTTTAAGCTTTATTTCAAGCATAATTTTGAATGTGATGAATAATATATTCATCACAAATCATTTGTATCTAATAATTTAGATCTAATACTTGTAATAAAATAATGCCTTTTCCCCCCACTAATTGTTTGTCCTCAGAACTTTAAACTTTTCACACTTTTGCTTAGTCTCACACAAACAGTTCACTCTGTTCTCAACTAATTTTTAGATTTTTTTAAAAAAACAACAACAATTTTTTTACCCTGTAACATTGATATTTACTTTCTGGGATTTTTATTACTCATTTTATACTGAATAATGTCGCGCTAATACGCATTTGTTTCAGGCTTTTTCAGGTCTGGGTCATTTTACAATATAGTTCTAAAAAAAAGTGTCCATTCTCAGGTCAACTGTTGTTGCCTTCTGTCTGTTTCCATTTGGAAGAATGTTAAGATTTTTGCACTCTTCATGGATAACTGTTAATTGCACTGCTATTTTATATTTTTGGCTATATGCTTGAAAATAATCTTCTGTGGAACACAAAACCTTCCTTAAATGAGAAACGTTTAAGTTTCATGTTGTACAACATTATGGATTTTCAGGATTTTCTCTGTCACTAAGATCTTGAACTGATGTGCATGTGACTGCCATTCACATTTTCTGTTTAATATTACTTTCTATTAGGTAATTGTTTATTTAATGATGAGGAAATGTTACAACTCCATATTCCCACAAACTGGAAATTAGTCCAAACTTAAAAAAAAAAACAATTAAATTTTAAACTACTTATATTGCTTTATCCTAAATGATATTGCCATGGTGACGGTATCCAGAGCCGATCCTGACCTCCCTGGGGCCCTAAGCAAAATTCTGCTAAGGGGCCCTCCTACCTGACCCGTGAGCCATGTAAACCATTTGCCACACATTCACACTTGACAACATCTCCTCTACTAACAAATTTCAGCATAGCACCTGTAAGCTATAGATAACTACTATTATTCATTTTATAAGCTGCATTAGGCCCCACTTAAACTGCCTCCCTCAGATTCATTTTTATCCATTTTCTAATATAAAATACTATTTATAACATGACTTGGCCCTTGCAATATTCAACTAGTGAATATGCAATAGCAGATATCAGAAATTATTTTTACTAGTGTAAAATGTAATTCCTGATATCAAATATATGGTTACTACTAGAAATCACACTCTCAATATTTACATTTTAAGCATTGAAAACTGAATTATTGATATCAAAAATCCATATCATGTGAATGTATAAAAGCTAAAATGGCTTGCCATACCGTATCACTGTGTTTTATAGTATGCATTAGAGCAATACTTGATCCCTGATGGTTATTATTTACTGAGGGATGTGCATTCATATTAACCTGGCATTATGCGTATTCCAATGTAAATCCATTGGTTTCCATATTGCATTAACGTTGTTGTAACCTTGAGAGACTATAAACATTGTCATTTAGGAGTGTTATCACGCTACTTTTTGTACTGGTCCCCACTTTTTTTTTACTTTCATGGCCAGATGGATAACTCCGCTTCATATTGTCATCTACACAGCAGGGGCAATTCTAGGGTCAGAGCTTTAGGGATGCTGAGCTCCTTTTCATGGGTTGCTAAAGTTAAGGATATTATCAAAAGGCACACAGAGGCGTGTCATTTTAAATGTCTTTATTATTATTATTGTTATTATTATTATTATTATTATTATTATTATTATTATTATTATTATTATTATTATTATTATTATTATTGGGCTTTTAACTTTTTATTAAATGACAAATTCCTTTCACAAGATCATTATGGACTGTCCCTAGTCTCTCACCTGATTCTGTCTTTTTTCTTTTAAAGAACTGTCGTACGTCCATTGCTCACTGGCAGGCCATACACACACACACACACACACACACACACACACACACAGCTCTCTCTCTCTGTGTGTGTGTGTGTGTGTGTGTGTGTGAGAGAGAGAGAGAGAGAGAGAGAGAGAGAGAGAGAGAGAGAGAGAGAGTATGTGTGTGTGTGTGTGTGTGTGTGTGTGTGTGTGTGTGTGTGTGTGTGTGTGTGTGTGTGTGTGTGTGTGTGCGCGTGCAATGCTAGGAGTTAAGCCTGGTTCAGGTAAATCCTCAGTGTGTGAGGAATGAATAAATACAGCAAAGTGAGTGTTTTCACACATACTGGTGGTATATAGTGATATGTCGTTTATTTTCACTCTGGTCCAAACGCCAGGGCTTTGTGTTTCCATGACGACTGACCAGAAAAGACGCACGTGACGTCATGTTTACACGACTCCTGATTGTTAAAATGAGTATCAAATTAACGCTAAACTTTACCAACAGAGACACACGTATGCACTACACAGGTACGCAGTTTTTTTTTGTCGCGCTGCTGTTTTTGTTTCACGCTCTAGCAGTTAATAAACAGAACTGCATGCGTCTTGCGGAAGAACATTGTAACCGGCGCTACTTCTCTCCGTTTATGACAATGGACGAGTCACTCAGGTCCTGGGCTACTCCACAGCGGCGGCGACCCGCTGGACAAAAATATTAATAAACATTTTAGGGGTGCTGAGCTCCTTTTTAGCCTCGCCCATGCTACACAGTAAACATTAACACGCGCTGTAAAATGAGGCAGGGGAGGCGGGGCCTTGCGTAATTTGCGTAGTGTGCGTATAGGGCCGATCGGCTCTGTGGTATCATTTAATATGTTACATCATGTAAACAGAAATTGTGTCATAATAACAATTTATACAATGTGGCCTCTACTTCACATATATGTTTAATTATGGGACAAAGGCATATAGGACACATAGCCACCTAGAATGGACACAGAGATATAAACATAACCACATAGCAATAGTAATTGTTTTTATAGCACCAACTGTCAACAGTGAGGTGTAAAAATCTTTTAACGCTACTCCTAGAGGGAACATCTGATTTATACCAAGTCCAAGTGACATGTCAATATGTTCAAAAGCACATGCATACAGTAAACAAATGTCATATACAGTATATTTTACTCTCTCTCTCTCTCTCTCTCTCTCTCTCTCTCTCTCTCTCTCTCTCTCTCTCTCACACACACACACACACACACACACACACACACACACAGAGAGAGAGAGAGAGAGAGAGAGAGAGAGAGAGAGAGAGAGAGAGAGAGAGAGAGAGAGAGATACGTCTAGTGGTGTGGGTTTGGGGTTGTGACAATGAACCTATACTGTCATGACTGTTGAGAGCAGTGTAATGCTTCTATACCAGCAGCTCTATGATCTGTTGTGTCCTTTCTGTTGCTTGTTGAGCAGGTTAAGAAGCACAAACTCTTGTACCTCTGTTGCAAAATGATTGCCTCGACCTCCTCACCTCCTCTCCTAACTCTCTCCATCCTATGGAGAGACAGCATCTTCAAAAATCAAAACCCATGCAACGCAGCCACACCAGACTTTGTCATTCCATTCAACTTGAAGTACTGTGCTGATCAACTGTCTCCTGTTTTGACAAATTTCTTTAACACCTTGTCTGAGAAATACCATGAGCCATCCTGCTTCAAGACTTCAACCATCATTCCCATCCCCCAAAACCAAGGATCACAGGACTTGAGTTCATGAGTTCATGAGTTCAGATGACACAGTTAACATGGCACTCCACTTCATCCTCCAGCATCTGGACTCCTCAGGAACCAATGCCAGGATCCTGTTTGTGGATTTCAGCTCAACTTTTTAAAACAATCACTTCAGCTCTGCCACAAGACAAGCTCCCTCAGCTAAGTGTGCACGATTCCACCTGATGATAGATCACAGACTTCCTGACTGACAGGAGGCAGCACATTATATTTTATTTACATTATTTAGCAGATGCCCTTATCAAGGGCAACTTACATTTGATCTCATTTATACAACTGAGCAACTGAGGGTTAAGGGCTTTGCTTAGGGACACAGCAGTGGCAGATTGGTGGACATGGGCTTCGAACTCACAACCTTCTGATTGGTAAGCCAACTCCTGGACAGTCAGTACCGGTTTCCCCAAGGCTGGGTTATTTTTCTTTGACTCTTCTCCCTGTATACCAACAGTCTGTCAAACTATTGAAGTTTGGGCTCATCAGAGGAGGGGATTGGTCCTGAGCTCAATGTGGGAAAAGCAGTGGTAATGGAAGCAGAATTACCCAGACACACTGCAGGTGGTTGCAGAATATCATTTACTCTGCTGACAATTACTTCAATCTGCCACCTCTTCAGGCTATGTACACTTCCAAGACCCTAAAATGGGCAGATAAGATGGGGCTCCTGACCCAGGCTAATATCCAGGAATCATCATGTTCTCATCCGCATCCTTGGACATTAACGAATAACCCCACATACTTCCTACTTGTTTACCTTCTTACCTCAAACTGTGATTTTTTCCAATTTTCCACTTTTGTACATCATTTTGTACATTTCTATATGTATTTCTATTATACAGTTAAGGCTTCTATTGTGTCTATTGTATTTTCTTTTTTTTTTTGGGAAAAAATAATTATGTTTATACTTAGTTTTTACTATTTCTTAAAGTTTTTTTTTCATTATGTTTTTTATTTAGGCTTCTTTAGTTCAGTATAACTATGGACCAGTAAACCATGACAAATTCCTTGTATATGTAAACTCACAGTACTTGGCAATAAAGGTGCTTCTGACTTTGATTAAAAATAATTCTACTATTTTCACTATATGTATTTCTGGCCATTGTCTTTAAGGATGCACCATGGATCTGAAGATAGTCCACACTGATCGGATGTCAACTTCAATCAGATTATTATATTACAAGACAAGGGTTAGGGTTAGGGCCTAAATTACACTCAGGTTTTTCATCTTTATGTAAATGTTAAACAATGCCACAAATTTGAAAAAAATATATTTTATTAGACTTTTAAACATATAAATAAATTAGAGTAAAAAAATCTTTACAAAATTTATAATAAATAAGTTACATTTTAAATATAATTAAATAAATATGGTTAATGTGAAACCACCAACAATCACAAGACAGTCAGGTATCTCGAGCTGAGATAAACTTAAACATAAAATGAGCCTCCAGATTTACACTTAGTACTTAGTACATACTTTCTGGAAACTGTTTTTCTGAATCAGAACTCATTCTGAGAGACTACTGTCTCATCATGGAGAGTGAACAACTGCAGGTGGCTGGTTTGCTGATGTGTCATTTGCACTGGCTTAAAGTCGTCCTTGGACGTGGTGATGAACCAGCCCGGGTATTTCACCGACTCGAAGGTGTTCAGCGAGTCACCGGGTCCGTTTCTCAAGAAAAGGAAGCGCTCCATTCCATCGTTCTCCTTGATGATCTTTAGGCTCTCTTTGTCTTTTACCTCCTACAAAAGAATGAATCCATTACATCTATCATAATCATTACAAGTTTGTGTTTTCTAACTTTTACTGCATCAGATATTTTGTGTTAAAGTTGTTAAACTATGCTTTAGTTTCCACTGGTATTACATTTACAAATAGGTATGTAAAGTAAAGTTTAAAGACATTTAAAACTAGGTAAAGTGTCCTTAACACCAACTAATGTCAATGTTTTAGATTAATTAAAACATTAATAAAACCTCTACATCTTCCTCTATCCACTAGAACTGAGAATATCATGTCACATTCTGGCACATGTTCAACAGTGTGTATTACTGTATAATCTGAACTTTCTGAAACAATAGGAAGAAGAAACCAGGCTGTGACTGAATTCTTTCTTGCTTGTGAATCACTTTGATGGAAACACTGTGTGCCAACTTGTTAACTCTAAATGATTATGTAAGCTTTGTCATTGCATTAGATGGTTGTGTTTACATACCTCTATGCCTAAAAAAGGAGTATCATTCTGCATTGTACATGACAGAAACAGGTTGCTCTTCACAATCCCCAAACACACAGGCTGGCCTTTTGTGTTTCCTCTGCAGTTTGGTGGGTTGTAGGCTGAGAGATTGAACCATGCTGTCGAAAAATAATCCACTTCAGTTAAATGTCAATTCAACTTGGAGGTTTATACATTGGACAAGAAACACAAAAGGATGCAGTAGAAAGAAAGAATTAGACTGAAAAGGTGTGATGTTTCAGATGTGAATTTATAGACAGATGGATAGAACAAGAAGCAGATAAAGGAACAACACAGAAACCTAGAGCAACAGTAGTAGCAGCCTTTATCAGGTTAGATCTTAATACACTACAGGTGCTAGGTTAAGTGATTTGATTGAATTTCGTCTCAGATTTTAAATCCGAATCAATTCCTCTAAAGTGTTAGTAGTGACACTGATTTGTATTGGAAGTTTACCTTTATTCTCTTCATTTCCACCTTTCAGAGTAATGGCCAGCAGTATAGGAAGCTTGTCTCTTCGCACCAAGGCCCTTTTAGACTTGTCACATATTGTGCACTGCACAGTCTTGTCCTGCATGCTGTAACTCTTGGATTCACTACAATTCAGATCGATCACTATGCTCTCTGTGTGAGGAAGACGGAGATGTGTCAGTGCTCAAGGAGTCAGTTTGATTGCAGAAAAATCACTGGAGCAAAATAAGAATATATGCATGTACAATAAGATGAAATATTTTGAACCCCACCTTCAATCACATTCTCCATGAAGATAGTGAAGAGGTCCTGGTCAGTGAACTCTGTGGACTGAACATGTTGAGTGTGCTTCATCCTCTGCAGAGCGATTATAACGTTAGCAACACTGCGCATGCTAAAAGGCTCCTTGGTGACCTCGATACGGATTCCTTTGTGCAGGTCACATCTGCCGCTCTGTAACACATCAGAGTCCACAGTGAGCTCAGGTTTTTATACAGTAAAAAGGAACGAGGTGTGATGAGGTGAGGTGAGGTTTTACAAATCTGTATCCATGACTTACCATGGCCAAAGGATCAGAGCAGTCCAGCTCATCAAAATCTGCATCGTCTGAGTCAAATCCACAGTCGCTGTTAAAGTAGCTGTTAAAAGAGAATGAATTCATGAACATTTGTTTATTTGATATAAAATCAAACACTTAAACTACTCATCCAACAAGACTTTCTACAACTGGACAGTCAAAATAACCTGAGTGACTGAACACCTTGACATACTCGAAAATATTCACATAAGATTCTAACAGTGTTAACGTTAAACAAATCTCTCAAAAGTTCTGCATTTTATAATACTAAGCATAGCAGCATTAATACTAATTACTCAAATTACACAAGACAAGGCTTACCTTTCCATCATTAAAAAATCTTCGCCAGCCATTTCTAAAATGAATACATAAAAAGAACAAAATTAAATTACACATAAAATTGCATTCAATCAATCAATCAATCATGCAACAAGCTACAGATTTATTACACATACATATAAATCCACACAATACATACCAGTTGTTAATGAGATCGGATTAGGAAAAGCGATTTGAAGTTGTTCACGTGAGACTTTTTTTGTCTGTTGAGCTGCTAGTCAATGCAGTTTGTCTGTGTGCTTCTGTATTTATACTCAGTGTTGGGAAATTCACACGAGAGGAAGCGGATGAATGGTTGCGCAATGTGTCACGTCACCGGGAATTTGGTGTTTGACAATCCAGACAATCCCAAAGAATGCATGCATATTTGCAGCATTTGGCAGGTGCCCTTATTTATAAGGGTACAACTTAAAGAATTTGTTTATCATTATTAATAATAATAATAATAATAATAATAATAATAATAATAATAATAATAATAATAATAATAATAATAATAATAATAATAATAATAATAATAGGGGGCGCGGTGGCTTAGTAGTTAGCACGTTCGCCTCACACCTCCAGGGTCGGGGGTTCGATTCCCGCCTCCACCTTGTGTGTGTGGAGTTTGCATGTTCTCCCCGTGCCTCGGGGGTTTCCTCCGGGTACTCCGGTTTCCTCCCCCGGTCCAAAGACATGCATGGTAGGTTGATTGGCATCTCTGGAAAATTGTCCGTAGTGTGTGTGAGTGAATGAGAGTGTGTGTGTGCCCTGTGATGGGTTGGCACTCCGTCCAGGGTGTATCCTGCCTCGATGCCCGATGACACCTGAGATAGGCACAGGCTCCCCGTGACCCGAGAAGTTCGGATAAGCGGTAGAAAATGAATGAATGAATGAATAATAATAATAATAATAATAATAATAATAATAATAATAATAATATTGCAGGACATTATCGGTTTAGAAATACTAATAAATAAAATGTAAGATGAAATATTCCCAATGTTTCTAAACTGAATAATGCAAACTAAACTAAGTGGTAAAATAATACCTTTTCTTATGTTCTGCTGCTGAAAAAACAGTGTTAATAACTGTGGGCTCTGGTTTAGTCCACCTCTCAAAGTGCTAAGTCAGAAAGTATTTAGTCTGTGGCATCTAGATCACATACTGTATAAGGCTCTGAAGTTACATAAAAATTAAGGATGCTGTCAAAAGTATGCAAAATCATCATTTTTATTATGGATTTTTAAGAGATGGACATTTTATACATACACGTCGAAGAGTTTTAGGTAAACGCCTTAATGCAGGTAATGTAATGTGTTTGTAATGAACCATCACCTAATAGACATTTCGTTTTACTTTTAGAAATAAAAAGGAAATATCTGAAAGAGGTCCAAAATACTATGAACTCGAGCCCTGTGCGGGACTGTTTTTATAAACCCGAACCCGCCCGCGCCCGCAAGCTGCGTGTTCCACTCCCGCCCGCACCCGCAATGTTTGTGTCCACTCCCGCGGATTTTTTCTTGAGAGCTTGTGAAAATTTTGATTGTATACAAATGATCAGACTAATTATTAGTTCAGGCTAATGTCCAGAATAACAGAATTAAACATGAATGCATTTAAATAAGATAAATCAATACTAATGCTAATACTAATCTTCCTCTCAACGTCATGTGTTGACTCCATTCTTATTATTAGGCTACACACTAAATCCCACCGGGTCCCGCGGATCTCCCTCTAAATTTTCTGTCCGCCCACTCCCGCCCGGGGCAAAGGTGAAACCGCCCGCTCCCGCGAGATTTGCGTTGGGTCACGCGGGAGCCCAATCGCAATGCAGCCCTCTACTATGAACTGCAACAACTATATATGGTTGAAATGACAATAAAAGCTTCTTGACTCTTGACTTGACGTGAAAATAGAGCCAAATAAATAATGGAGGTCCAAGCTTATCTATAAAGGATCAGTGCGGCTGCAGGTTTTGCAAGAATCCATAGTTTAAACACTAGTAGTTGTGGCTCCTGTTGGGCTGGTTAGAAAACCTGAAGCAGATAAGATTTAACACGTCTATCAATTGAAACGGTGTGCCTTGAGGGACAACTGAGGTACAATTGACAACCTTATGGGTTCTCGAGTTTACCTTTTCCCAGTAAAATAGTTTCTTTCCTAATCGTGAATGAGGGCAGTAAAAGTGTGTGAAATGCAATAAAGGCAGATGTACAACATTGTGTATTTCCAGGGTTTTTTCTTTTCTCCTTTTACTGTGTTTAGAAGTGCCTGCCATTTTTTTTCCCATTTCCAACTTTCGTAATTTCGTAATCAGGAAGAAAACACTTCCTCTGTTCGTATTATGCACTATAACCCTTTATATTCACAGGTAATTTCAAACATTTCTAACTTTTGGTAAAACAGTAACATGCATCTGCAATAAGCTGAATCTTTTACACATTGTTTATAGATTAACAGCCTTCATCTGTAACACAATATTACACTGTAGAGACATTAACAGGTCACAAGTAATGTGATGCAATGTAAAGGGAACAAAGCTTAGTGTATTTGGTGCAGGAAAACATAATTGATCAGTCAGACTTGAATGAATTTGTTTTTGTTTTTAAGCTTTATTTCAAGCATAATTTTGAATGTTATGAATAATATATTCATCACAAACCATTTGTATCTAATAATTTAGATCTAATACTTGTAATAAAATAATGTCTTTTTCCCCCCCTAATTGTTTGTCCTCAGAACTTTAAACTTTTCACACTTTTGCTTAGTCTCACACAAACAGTTCACTCTGTTCTCAACTAATTTCTAGATTTTTAAAAAAAAAAACAACAACAATTTATTTACCCTGTAACATTGATATTTAACAGTTCACGGCAACAGTTACCATTTAACCTTCATACAACATTCTCTGGGATTTTTATTTCTCGTTTTATACTGAATAATCTGCTGAAGATCTTGCGCTAATACGCATTTGTTTCAAGCTTTTTCAGGTCTGGGTCATTTTACAATATAGTTCTAAAAAAAAGTGTCCATTCTCGGGTCAACTGTTGTTGCCTTCTGTCTGTTTCCATTTGGAAGAATGTTAAGATTTTTGCACTCTTCATGGATAACTGTTAATTGCACTGCTATTTTATATTTTTGGCTATTTGCTTGAAAATAATCTTCTGTGGAACACAAAACCTTCCTTAAATGAGAAACGTTTAAGTTTCATGTTGTACAACATTATGGATTTTCAGGATTTTCTCTGTCACTAAGATCTTGACCTGATGTGCATGTGACTGCCATTCACATTTTCTGTTTAATATTACTTTCTATTAGGTAATTGTTTATTTAATGATGAGGAAATGTTACAACTCCATGTTCCCACAAAAAATGGAAACAGGAAATGAGTCCAAACTTAAAAAAAAAAAAAAACAATTAAATTTTAAACTCCTTATATTGCTTTATCCTAAATGATATTGCCATGGTGACGGTATCCAGAGCCGATCCTGACCTCCCTGGGGCCCTAAGCAAAATTCTGCTAAGGGGCCCTCCTACCTGACCCGTGAGCCATGTAAACCATTTGCCACACATTCACACTTGACAACGTTGGTTTCCATATTGCATTAACGTTGTTGTAACCTTGAGAGACTATAAACATTGTCATTTAGGAGTGTTATCACGCTACTTTTTGTACTGGTCCCCACTTTTTTTTTTTCACTTTTCATGGCCAGATGGATAACTCCGCTTCATATTGTCATCTACACAGCAGGGGCAATTCTAGATCAACCCCCTCATCAAGGATATGATCAAAAGGCACACAGAAACGTGTCATTTTAAATGTCTTTATTATTATTATTATTATTATTATTATTATTATTATTATTATTATTATTAGGCTTATAACTTTTTATTAAATGACAAATTCCTTTCACAAGATCATTATGGACTGTCCCTAGTCTCTCACCTGATTCTGTCTTTTTTCTTTTAAAGAACTGTCGCATGTCCATTGCTCACTGGCAGGCCACACACACACACACACACACACACACACACACACTCTGTCTCTCTCTCTCTGAAGTCTCGCACGTGACGTCATGTTTACACGACTCCTGATTGTTAAAATGAGTATCAAATTAACGCTAAACTTTACCAACAGAGACACACGTATGCACTACACAGGTACGCAGTTTTTTTTGTCGCGCTGCTGTTTTTGTTTCACGCTCTAGCAGTTAATAAACAGAACTGCATGCGTCTTGCGGAAGAACATTGTAACCGGCGCTACTTCTCTCCGTTTATGACTATGGACGAGTCACTCAGGTCCTGGGCTACTCCACAGCGGCGGCGACCCGCTGGACAAAAATATTAATAAACATTTTAGGGGTGCTGAGCTCCTTTTTAGCCTCGCCCATGCTACACAGTAAACATTAACACGCGCTGTAAAATGAGGCAGGGGAGGCGGGGCCTTGCGTAATTTGCGTAGTGTGCGTATAGGGCCGATCGGCTCTGTGGTATCATTTAATATGTTACATCATGTAAACAGAAATTGTGTCATAATGCCAATTTATACAATGTGGCCTCTACTTCACATATATGTTTAATTATGGGACACAGGCATATAGGACACATAGCCACCTAGAATGGACACAGAGATATAAACATAACCACATAGCAATAGTAATTGTTTTTATAGCACCAACTGTCAACAGTGAGGTGTAAAAATCTTTTAACGCTACTGCTAGAGGGAACATCTGATTCATACCAAGTCCAAGTGACATGTCAATATGTTCAAAAGCACATGCATACAGTAAACAAATGTCATATACAGTATATTTTACTCTCTCTTTCTCTCTCTCTCTCTCTCTCTCTCTCTCTCTCTCTCTCTCACACACACACACACACACACACACACACACACACACACACACACACACACACACACACACACACACACAGAGAGAGAGAGAGAGAGAGAGAGAGAGAGAGAGAGAGAGAGAGAGAGAGAGAGAGAGAGAGAGAGATACATCTAGTGGTGTGGGTTTGGGGTTGTGACAATGAACCTATACTGTCATGACTGTTGAGAGCAGTGTAATGCTTCTATACCAGCAGCTCTATGATCTGTTGTGTCCTTTCTGTTGCTTGTTGAGCAGGTTAAGAAGCACAAACTCTTGTACCTCTGTTGCAAAATGATTGCCTCGACCTCCTCACCTCCTCTCCTAACTCTCTCCATCCTATGGAGAGACAGCATCTTCAAAAATCAAAACCCATGCAACGCAGCCACATCAGACTTTGTCATTCCATTCAACTTGAAGTACTGTGCTGATCAACTGTCTCCTGTTTTGACAGATTTCTTTAACACCTTGTCTGAGAAATACCATGAGCCATCCTGCTTCAAGACTTCAACCATCATTCCCATCCCCCAAAACCAAGGATCACAGGACTTGAGTTCATGAGTTCATGAGTTCAGATGACACAGTTAACATGGCACTCCACTTCATCCTCTAGCATCTGGACTCCTCAGGAACCAATGCCAGGATCCTGTTTGTGGATTTCAGCTCAACTTTTTAAAACAATCACTTCAGCTCTGCCACAAGACAAGCTCCCTCAGCTAAGTGTGCACGATTCCACCTGATGATAGATCACAGATTTCCTGACTGACAGGAGGCAGCACATTATATTTTATTTACATTATTTAGCAGATGCCCTTATCAAGGGCAACTTACATTTGATCTCATTTATACAACTGAGCAACTGAGGGTTAAGGGCTTTGCTTAGGGACACAGCAGTGGCAGATTGGTGGACATGGGCTTCGAACTCACAACCTTCTGATTGGTAAGCCAACTCCTGGACAGTCAGTACCGGTTTCCCCAAGGCTGGGTTATTTTTCTTTGACTCTTCTCCCTGTATACCAACAGTCTGTCAAACTATTGAAGTTTGGGCTCATCAGAGGAGGGGATTGGTCTGGAGCTCAATGTGGGAAAAGCAGTGGTAATGGAAGCAGAATTACCCCGACACACTGCAGGTGGTTGCAGAATATCATTTACTCTGCTGACAATTACTTCAATCTGCCACCTCTTCAGGCTATGTACACTTCCAAGACCCTAAAATGGGCAGATAAGATGGGGCTCCTGACCCAGGCTAATATCCAGGAATCATCATGTTCTCATCCACATCCTTGGACATTAACGAATAACCCCACATACTTCCTACTTGTTTACCTTCTTACCTCAAACTGTGATTTTTTCCAATTTTCCACTTTTGTACATCATTTTGTACATTTCTATATGTATTTCTATTATACAGTTAAGGCTTCTATTGTGTCTATTGTATTTTCTTTTTTTTTGGGGAAAAAATAATTATGTTTATACTTAGTTTTTACTATTTCTTAAAGTAATATAGTTTTATAGTTTTTTTTCATTATGTTTTTTATTTAGGCTTCTTTAGTTCAGTATAACTATGGACCAGTAAACCATGACAAATTCCTTGTATATGTAAACTCACAGTACTTGGCAATAAAGGTGCTTCTGACTTTGATTAAAAATAATTCTACTATTTTCACTATATGTATTTCTGGCCATTGTCTTTTAGGATGCACCATGGATCTGAAGATAGTCCACACTGATCGGATGTCAACTTCAATCAGATTATTATATTACAAGACAAGGGTTAGGGTTAGGGCCTAAATTACACTCAGGTTTTTCATCTTTATGTAAATGTTAAACAATGCCACAAATTTGAAAAAAATATATTTTATTAGACTTTTAAACATATAAATAAATTAGAGTAAAAAAATCTTTACAAAATTTATAATAAATAAGTTACATTTTAAATATAATTAAATAAATATGGTTAATGTGAAACCACCAACAATCACAAGACAGTCAGGTATCTCGAGCTGAGATAAACTTAAACATAAAATGAGCCTCCAGATTTACACTTAGTACTTAGTACATACTTTCTGGAAACTGTTTTTCTGAATCAGAACTCATTCTGAGAGACTACTGTCTCATCATGGAGAGTGAACAACTGCAGGTGGCTGGTTTGCTGATGTGTCATTTGCACTGGCTTAAAGTCGTCCTTGGACGTGGTGATGAACCAGCCCGGGTATTTCACCGACTCGAAGGTGTTCAGCGAGTCACCGGGTCCGTTTCTCAAGAAAAGGAAGCGCTCCATTCCATCGTTCTCCTTGATGATCTTTAGGCTCTCTTTGTCTTTTACCTCCTACAAAAGAATGAATCCATTACATCTATCATAATCATTACAAGTTTGTGTTTTCTAACTTTTACTGCATCAGATATTTTGTGTTAAAGTTGTTAAACTATGCTTTAGTTTCCACTGGTATTACATTTACAAATAGGTATGTAAAGTAAAGTTTAAAGACATTTAAAACTAGGTAAAGTGTCCTTAACACCAACTAATGTCAATGTTTTAGATTAATTAAAACATTAATAAAACCTCTACATCTTCCTCTATCCACTAGAACTGAGAATATCATGTCACATTCTGGCACATGTTCAACAGTGTGTATTACTGTATAATCTGAACTTTCTGAAACAATAGGAAGAAGAAACCAGGCTGTGACTGAATTCTTTCTTGCTTGTGAATCACTTTGATGGAAACACTGTGTGCCAACTTGTTAACTCTAAATGATTATGTAAGCTTTGTCATTGCATTAGATGGTTGTGTTTACATACCTCTATGCCTAAAAAAGGAGTATCATTCTGCATTGTACATGACAGAAACAGGTTGCTCTTCACAATCCCCAAACACACAGGCTGGCCTTTTGTGTTTCCTCTGCAGTTTGGTGGGTTGTAGGCTGAGAGATTGAACCATGCTGTCGAAAAATAATCCACTTCATTTAAATGTCAATTCAACTTGGAGGTTTATACATTGGACAAGAAACACAAAAGGATGCAGTAGAAAGAAAGAATTAGACTGAAAAGGTGTGATGTTTCAGATGTGAATTTATAGACAGATGGATAGAACAAGAAGCAGATAAAGGAACAACACAGAAACCTAGAGCAACAGTAGTAGCAGTAGTATAGTGGTTATAGTAGTATAGTTGTTAAGGTTGAAGGTTCAAAGCTAATGACTGGAAGAATGTAAATTCAGACCCTAGCAGTGACAAAGAGCTCAGTTTGACTCTTTATCAGGTTAGATCTTAATACACTACAGGTGCTAGGTTAAATGATTTGATTGAATTTCGTCTCAGATTTTAAATCCGAATCAATTCCTCTAAAGTGTTAGTAGTGACACTGATTTGTATTGGAAGTTTACCTTTATTCTCTTCATTTCCACCTTTCAGAGTAATGGCCAGCAGTATAGGAAGCTTGTCTCTTCGCACCAAGGCCCTTTTAGACTTGTCACATATTGTGCACTGCACAGTCTTGTCCTGCATGCTGTAACTCTTGGATTCACTACAATTCAGATCGATCACTATGCTCTCTGTGTGAGGAAGACGGAGATGTGTCAGTGCTCAATGAGTCAGTTTGATTGCAGAAAAATCACTGGAGCAAAATAAGAATATATGCATGTACAATAAGATGAAATATTTTGAACCCCACCTTCAATCACATTCTCCATGAAGATAGTGAAGAGGTCCTGGTCAGTGAACTCTGTGGACTGAACATGTTGAGTGTGCTTCATCCTCTGCAGAGCGATTATAACGTTAGCAACACTGCGCATGCTAAAAGGCTCCTTGGTGACCTGGATACGGATTCCTTTGTGCAGGTCACATCTGCCGCTCTGTAACACATCAGAGTCCACAGTGAGCTCAGGTTTTTATACAGTAAAAAGGAACGAGGTGTGATGAGGTGAGGTGAGGTTTTACAAATCTGTATCCATGACTTACCATGGCCAAAGGATCAGAGCAGTCCAGCTCATCAAAATCTGCATCGTCTGAGTCAAATCCACAGTCGCTGTTAAAGTAGCTGTTAAAAGAGAATGAATTCATGAACGTTTGTTTATTTGATATAAAATCAAACACTTAAACTACTCATCCAACAAGACTTTCTACAACTGGACAGTCAAAATAACCTGAGTGACTGAACACCTTGACATACTCGAAAATATTCACATAAGATTCTAACAGTGTTAACGTTAAACAAATCTCTCAAAAGTTCTGTATTTTATAATACTAAGCATAGCAGCATTAATACTAATTACTCAAATTACATAAGACAAGGCTTACCTTTCCATCATTAAAAAATCTTCGCCAGCCATTTCTAAAAAGAATACATAAAAAGAACAAAATTAAATTACACATAAAATTGCATTCAATCAATCAATCAATCATGCAACAAGCTACAGATTTATTACACATACATATAAATCCACACAATACATACCAGTTGTTAATGAGATCGAATTAGGAAAGGCGATTTGAAGTTGTTCACGTGAGACTTTTTTTTGTCTGTTGAGCTGCTAGTCAATGCAGTTTGTCTGTGTGCTTCTGTATTTATACTCAGTGTTGGGAAATTCACACGAGAGGAAGCGGATGAATGGTTGCGCAATGTGTCACGTCACCGGGAATTTGGTGTTTGACAATCCAGACAATCCCAAAGAATGCATGCATATTTGCAGCACTTGGCAGGTGCCCTTATTTATAAGGGTACAATTTAAAGAATTTGTTTATCATTAATAATAATAATAATAATAATAATAATAATAATAATAATAATAATAATAATAATAATAATAATAATAATAATAATAATAATAATAATAATAATAATAATAATAGGGGGCGCGGTGGCTTAGTAGTTAGCACGTTCGCCTCACACCTCCAGGGTCGGGGGTTCGATTCCCGCCTCCACCTTGTGTGTGTGTGGAGTTTGCATGTTCTCCCCGTGCCTCGGGGGTTTCCTCCCCCGGTCCAAAGACATGCATGGTAGGTTGATTGGCATCTCTGGAAAATTGTCCGTAGTGTGTGTGAGTGAATGAGAGAGTGTGTGTGCCCTGTGATGGGTTGGCACTCCGTCCAGGGTGTATCCTGCCTCGATGCCCGATGACACCCGAGATAGGCACAGGCTCCCCGTGACCAGAGAAGTTTGGATAAGCGGTAGAAAATGAATGAATGAATGAATGAATAATAATAATAATAATAATAATAATAATAATAATAATAATAATAATAATAATAATAATAATATTATTGCAGGACATTATCGGTTTAGAAATACTAATAAATAAAATGTACTTAAGATGAAATATTCCCAATGTTTCTAAACTGAATAATGCAAACTAAACTAAGTGGTAAAATAATAACTTTTCTTATGTTCTGCTGCTGAAAAAACAGTGTTAATAACTGTGGGCTCTGGTTTAGTCCACCTCTCAAAGTGCTAAGTCAGAAAGTATTTAGTCTGTGGCATCTAGATCACATACTGTATAAGGCTCTGAAGTTACATAAAAATTAAGGATGCTATCAAAAGTATGCAAAATCATTTTTATTATGGATTTTTAAGAGATGGACATTTTATACATACACGTCGAAGAGTTTTAGGTAAACGCTTTAATGCAGGTAATGTAATGTGTTTGTAATGAACCATCACCTAATAGACATTTCGTTTTACTTTTAGAAATAAAAAGGAAATATCTGAAAGAGGTCCAAAATACTATGAACTCGAGCCCTGCGCGGGACTGTTTTTATAAACCCGAACCCGCCCGCGCCCGCAAGCTGCGTGTTCCACTCCCGCCCGCACCCGCAATGTTTGTGTCCACTCCCGCGGATTTTTTTCTTGAGAGCTTGTGAAAATTTTGATTGTATACAAATGATCAGACTAATTATTAGTTCAGGCTAATGTCCAGAATAACAGAATTAAACATGATTGCATTTAAATAAGATAAATCAATACTAATACTAATCTTCCTCTCAACGTCATGTGTTGACTCCATTCTTATTATTAGGCTACACACTAAATCCCACCGGGTCCCGCGGATCTCCCTCTAAATTTTCTGTCCGCCCACTCCCGCCCGGGGCAAAGGTGAAACCGCCCGCTCCCGCGAGATTTGCGTTGGGTCACGCGGGAGCCCAATCGCAATGCAGCCCTCTACTATGAACTTCAACAACTATATATGGTTGAAATGACAATAAAAGCTTCTTGACTCTTGACTTGACGTGAAAATAGAGCCAAATAAATAATGGAGGTCCAAGCTTATCTATAAAGGATCAGTGCGGCTGCAGGTTTTGCAAGAATCCATAGTTTAAACACTAGTAGTTGTGGCTCCTGTTGGGCTGGTTAGAAAACCTGAAGCAGATAAGATTTAACACGTCTATCAATTGAAACGGTGTGCCTTGAGGGACAACTGAGGTACAATTGACAACCTTATGGGTTCTCGAGTTTACCTTTTTCCAACAATAGAGTAAAATAGTTTCTTTCCTAATCGTGAATGAGGGCAGTAAAAGTGTGTGAAATGCAATAAAGGCAGATGTACAACATTGTGTATTTCCAGGGTTTTTTCTTTTCTCCTTTTACTGTGTTTAGAAGTGCCTGCCATTTTTTTTCCCATTTCCAACTTTCGTAATTTCGTAATCAGGAAGAAAACACTTCCTCTGTTCGTATTATGCACTATAACCCTTTATATTCACAGGTAATTTCAAACATTTCTAACTTTTGGTAAAACAGTAACATGCATCTGCAATAAGCTGAATCTTTTACACATTGTTTATAGATTAACAGCCTTCATCTGTAACACAATATTACACTGTAGAGACATTAACAGGTCACAAGTAATGTGATCAATGTAAAGGGAACAAAGCTTAGTGTATTTGGTGCAGGAAAACATAATTGATCAGTCAGACTTGAATGAATTTGTTTTTGTTTTTAAGCTTTATTTCAAGCATAATTTTGAATGTGATGAATAATATATTCATCACAAATCATTTGTATCTAATAATTTAGATCTAATACTTGTAATAAAATAGTCTTTTTTCCCCCACTAATTGTTTGTCCTCAGAACTTTAAACCTTTCACACTTTTGCTTAGTCTCACGCAAACAGTTCACTCTGTTCTCAACTAATTTTTAGATTTAAAAAAAAAAAAATTTTTTACCCTGTAACATTGATATTTAACAGTTCACGTCAACAGTTACCATTTAACCTTCGTACAACTCTGGGATTTTTATTACTCATTTTATACTGAATAATCTGCTAAAGATCTCGTGCTAATACGCATTTGTTTCAGGCTTTTCCAGTTTCTGGGTCATTTTACAATATAGTTCTAAAAAACTGTTGTTGCCTTCTGTCTGTTTCCATTTGGAAGAATGTTAAGATTTTTGCACTGTTCATGGATAATTGTTAATTGCACTGCTATTTTGTATTTTTGGCTATTTGCTTGAAAAGAATCTTTAAAACTTGCCTTAAAACTATTCTAACTATTCAAAACTATCATTCTCCTGAAAAATACAATGTATTTCTGTAGACATTACAGTTTAATACTGTAATATGGCTGCCAACACAAGTGTGTTGAATATCCAGACTATTCAACTGTTTTCTCTGGATTATGAATCACCACCATTCAGGATGATGCCACACCTTGTCATGATGTTAAAAAATTAATAACAAAGAATATCTGTCAGTTATGCAATGGGTAAAAACGTTATAACACAGATCCACACCCTGCTTTCTGAAACCGGAGTGCAAAATTATGGCTTTAAGCTGAGTGCAATTTAAGAAAACATTCTTACACAATATACATACAAAATATACATACAACTGATTTTATCTTCACTATTTTTCAGGACTACTCTTTTTTTTTGTTTGTTTATGCACTAGTGCCTTATCATATACTCTTTACATTTATTAATGCTTTATTAAACACTTGTGAGTAGAAGAATAGAATATTAGAATATTAAGGATGTTCAGTTGATGTTTAGAGATATTGGTGACAATGAAAATGTCCCTGATATTACACCAAGGAGAGTATCTGTTTCTAGGTGAAACTGGATATGAGCCATTACTCATCCACAATTGTATTATATATAATAGAGCCACAATGGAGAATGTCGTCTTCAGTGTTTAGTGTCAGGAAATATAGGGCAGTATTTAGCTCAAAGCTCCAGGGTTCCTGGTTTTATCCTGAGTTCAGGTTACTGTTTATAACTTGTTCAGCCAAAGCAAGGTGTGTGCTGGTATGCTTACACAAAATTGCCCTAGTTGTGAAAGCTAGTGTGAAAGTTTGTGTGGATGGTGTTCTGCAGTGGTCAGGCACCAACAATCTCAGGAGTAAAGGATCCATTTGAAAGGGTTAAAGATTCATGAATGGACATGATGAATGAATAAATAAATCAGTAAATGTTGCAGTAAGGTCTGTAGTCATGTTGGCACCAACAGTGTGAGGGATAGAGACACAGACTGAGAATGTGAGAGTGTGTTTGAGAGACAGAGAGAATGTAAAGTAAATGACAGATAAGAGAGACAGAGGAAGAGAGAGAGGACAATGAGTGAGTGTGTTAGACAGAGAGAGACAACTGAGAGTGAGTTAAAGAGACAGACAGAAACTTTTTCCAGAAATTTAATTTCATAGGTAAATAACAGGACAGATGATGATTTTTTTTTTATTTATTGTGGTTTTTTTTTTTTTTACAAATTATTTTATAACAATTGTCCAAATAACTTAGAGTTGTATTCAGTTTCAATATCTGGTTTCATCCTGGTTGGTGTCACAGTGAAGTTACAGGATGTTATTTCTTTTCACACCTACATTAATGACAATGACTCAGTCAGCAAATGGAGGGTAGTATAATGAAATGTGTGAATGTTCCGTTGCTTCCTGCGTAAGCTGTTTACACGCCAGGGATTTTTTAATAAACAAGGCCATATTGCATCATCAAGTCTCTTCAGAACACTGGCGGAAATATAGTTTCAGAAAAATAAGGATCAAGGAAATGCGTAAGGAATATACTGTATATTTACAGGAAAGGATTGTTGGTTAAATAAATATAAGCCTAATTTAAATGTACAGTACAATTCCAGTGAAATAATGTCACATCAGGTCTGAACCATGTCAGAACTTTGGAAGGCCCTGAATGATTTAAAAAATTTTTTTTTTTATTTGTCAGCATGGAACTCTCACAACTTAAGATTGGGGAATTTTCTTTGTTAAACCACAAACACGCGCTAGGTTTTTTTTTTTTTTTTTAATGAGAGGAAATTGCACAACTAACCCTTGGAACAGGTTTGCCAGTTGCACAGACTTAGAAATTTTGAAGTGCTTTTTTGAATTTTGAACAAGCTCCTGCTGTTCTTATGTCGCTTATTTACTTCAAGCCTAAATATACGGCCATGCATTTTAGTTTGTGTAGAAAGTTAATCTTCTGAAATAACAGCACAATGTAATACAGGAATGATTTGGCTCAGACTGAGAGTTGTCTCATGGTTAAGAATTTTGTAATTTAAGGAAGTGACGTAATGTTGTAGTGTATTAGGTAAGCACTTGGCTGTTTAGGTAGTAATGATAATAATAAAAATAAAAAACAAAAACAGGAACTTTACTCGTTTTTCCCCTTAGTATATTAATATATACTACATAGTATATTAACCACAGAGCTGTTAATACTAGTTTACATAAGGTGATTACATAACTCTCTGTTTAAATTACTGGTCTATCAACCAAATCCCAAAGAGTTATTAAAGTTCATACACTTTCCTCTACCGCCAAATTATTATAACGAAATAGCATAAAATATAGCCAACATAGTTAAATAGTTATTACTCATTATATATTTACAGTATAGGTATAATCCAGGGTAAAGTACTGATTATACCATGTAAGCTTAAAGAGCTGTTAAATTAGTTAAAATAGCTCTTATTAACTTCTTCCTCCATTATTTAGTAAAGTTTCCATGATGTAGCGAAACTAGTCCATGACTTTATGTGATCTCTTGGATTTATGCCTTAACTCAGTTGTTTATTGTCTTTATTCGCAATGGTCTGTGTTTATATTGTGATCTGTGGCTCCATCTAATGGATCATAAAGTAGAAACAAAAGCAAAAGTCAACTTCCACATTGATGTTTTTATTTTCTTTCACAACTACTGTTTTATAACTGATCAAAAAATAAAAATAAAAATAAATATCCAAATCGTCTTCCAGCAATTCTTGCCAATCTAGATTAGATAATGATTAAAAATGCACTAACACACTGCGGCATCTAATCTAACAAAGAGGGCAAAAAAAGAAAAGAAAAGATTTCTTCTTATAAATATACTAGAAGTCGAATTGGTTTACTCTATGCATTAATTTGTGAAAGGTAATTTAATCTGTTTTTTTTTATCATTTTTTTTACCAGTCGAAAAATATTTGCATTATTATTTAATAATTAAATATGCATTATTATTCATCTTTGACATTGATTCCAATTTATATGATACATCAGGTGCGTATTTCTGGACTCTTGAAATGCAATAGTTAGATAAAACAAGATTGAAAACGTGGTTATGTAATGGATAAGAAAAAAAAAAAAAAAAGTCAGTCAGGGAAACACAACAAAGTTCCCCAATCCTACAACAAGAAGCCGTCTTTAGAGTAATTTTCCTCCATGCACACATCATACATCAACATCAGACACACAAACTAAGTCAGAATGCAATTTATAACAACAATAATAATAATGATTAAAAAAAAAAAAAAAACAAGAAGTAAAACCCTTTACTTTCCAGCATCAACATGGCATCTAGAGACTAAAGTCCCAGATAAACAGTAACTGAGCACTACATTGGCACATTACATGAATACTTTCAGGCAAAGAGGGGAAAAAAACAACCAAAAAAAAAAAAAGACAGAAGTTAATTTCCTTTTACAATGTCCTTGAGTGGTAACATGGGATCATTTTAATTCCATCAGTTACATTGCTATTGTGTAGGTGAAAAAGTTCCAATTAAAATAAGAGGCACAAGTAGTGTATTCTAAGTCATATGAGATGAGATCTAGTGACTGTAAAGCCTTTCTGTGTGCTCGTATGCCTCGTGGACGGTGGAGGTGGGGTTACCCCGAAAGAGGCCCAACCCATCAGCATAAAACCTTCAGAGGGCAAAACTGATCAGTCAGAAGGATTTGGGATTGATTTGCCAATTTAACCCCTACAGCATAACCATCGCTGTTTGTCACCAGTCACTTTGTCACTAACATTTTCTTAAAACTGACGATTTTATGACACAAAAACCACATAAATCAATCTGGTCTGATTAATGAACTGAGTAATGAATAAACAGTCCAAAGGAAAAATATCTGTTCATATGTAAAATAAAACAATGAGATTTCTTATGAGAAACTTATTTTTAGTTTGATAAATGTCCAAATGTTTGTACACAACCTGCTGAATTTTATAGCATGGCTGTATTACAGACAGACAACATGACTCCCAGGTTGTATGGACAAAAAAAAAAAAGCGCCCATGTAAAAGTGGTACTTATGAAATTTTGGGCTATAACAACATCCCCTTGTAACCAATCAGAGAGAAACACTAAAAGGTTTAAACCTTTTGAAAAACTTTGCAAGTCTGTGATGCAGGTTATGACAGATAGAAAGATTTAAAAAGAGAGATTAAATCAATGATTAAGAAAATAAAATAGGCAAACCAACAAAAGGAGCAGTTCCTGCTGCCCATTCTGCCATTTAAAATGTCTTGAATCACTTAAAGAAAATTCAGCAAAGGCGTTAACACATGGCGATGCCGCAGATACCAACAAACCCAACACGCCCACAGCAAAAGGGAGTATAAGCACCAACGGAGAATGAAATCTGGGAATGTCACACACAAGAAAGTAAGAAGAACTGCAAAAATCAAATCAGTGGTTAAAACTGATTTCTTGTCCAAGCTTAACCCGGTTAGATCAAACAGCATCTGTCTGGCCTGGAGCTACTCTATCAGTCGTGCATTCCAGGTTCTTGCTTGTACCTGCAAACCTCAGAAAGTGAGAGATCCATTAGATTCCACTGCAAGCCCTCACATGTTCACATCCTCTGTCATGCAAGAAAACAAAGAAAGAAAGAAAAAGAATTTCCAGATGAGTTTCATCCTCCAAAATGGGAACTTGTTTCTGGTTTATAGAATCACTATCCACTTTACGAGAGGCATGGAATTCTACAATGTTGTTGTTCACAATATAAACCAATGGAATAGAACTTAATTGTAAAGATATAAAGATATCTAAAACTGTAGAGGCTAAGCATCTGTTTACTTCAATATGAACAACTAATCATTGATGGAGTTAACTACTCTGCCAATCGTGTGGCAGCAACACAAGGTCTAAAATAAGGTCGGGGGACGGCGGGGGGAGTAAAAATTGAAGAAAAAAACAAATCAACAACAAAAAACCTGTAGCATGGCTGTTTGTACCAGAATTTAAGAAAGTGCAGATCTACAGAGATTTCAACAAAAACATTGTTTGAGCAGAGGGTCTGCATACTGAAGGACCTTGCAAACATAGGCACAAACTCACTTAAAGATTAAAAGGGAAAAGAAATATCACTTTTCCCAGTATTTAACTGTCCAGACTGTCCAGTCTGTACCATGATAGCTTCAAGCCTCCTGTTAATAGCTGACAGGAGCAGAAGCATGTCTGGTCTTGCTTTTGTAGCCCATTCACCTCAAGCTGCTATGTTTTGTCTGAGATGCTTTTCTGCTCACCGTGGTTGTAACAGGTTTAGATACATGGCCCTTGAGAAAGGCCCTTAACCCTAAATTGTATAAAAATGAGATAAAACGTAAGTCGCTCTGGACAAGGCCATCTGCCAAACGCCATATGTGTAAATACAACTCTGCTGAATTTCATAGTTTCATTACAGTTCTATTATGGAACAAAAGCAGAGTAATATTAATAATAATAATAATAATAACAACAATGTTGTTCAGTGCTTGACCCCTAATTCAATCCATTGCACACAAGAGCATCAGAGTAGTGAAGTGGAAAAACACATACACAAGGTACTGGGGAAGGGAAATATGTAGAAACGTGGACAAATGGTCAGCTCCAGAAGTATTGGAACACTTCAATGGCATGAGGGAGGTAAAAAGGAACATAGAATATTTGCTATAGAAACAATACTGTTTTATGGCAACAATCCTTTATTAAAGCAGTGAAAGCTTTCTGCAAAACACTGGTTTTAAAGATTACTGGCAACCTATAATTAATATTTATTCAAAGATTTTATACAAATAGTGTCATTTTGTGCTTGGGGGTGTCAATAATTCTGGAGTCGTAAGAGCTGAAGGGGCGTCTAAAACTGGGGAAACAGGAACACAGCAACTTATAGGTCTCGGTTGGAGAAGCATCAATTCACAAGACGATGCAATTCATTTGTACTACATGCAAACGTTAGCTGCAAAACATGATCAGGATGAAAGGTTTTCCTCACTAAAGGGTGAGGAAGGATTTGATTGTCATAATGTATGTGGCAATCAAATAAAATGTCATATCCTAAGCAGGATGATGTGCGGGAGTGAAGGGAAATGATGCTTCACACACACAAACACATGCTAAGCAAAGAACATGCCTTTACCTCCAGACACTTAACTGTAGTTGTCAATTGCATCAAAGAAGGAAAAGTAAAGAGAAAAGTCTGGGGTTGCCAGAGAAAAGAAAATGGAGCAAAAATAAGGAAAAAGATTTCATTAATATAAATAAAAGAGAAAGTCGAGTAGTTTCCTTACAATGATGTCATGTATCAGAACGTAAGACACGCAAGTGATATTTCACTCTAAATGACACAGAGATTTCTAGAAAATGAGATTTCCTTGGCTTCACAGTCACTGGGCCTACAATTTTGGAGCTCTACTGAGGTGTTGTTTAAAAGTGAAACGTTTTGCACTGCTTGCACTACTGTCCATTACCAAATGTTATGTTGATTGTGTCCGTGCCTTCAGTCACAGCTCCGTACCTTGGGTGACGTTCTTCTCATTTAGGAGTTTGGTCTGGCTGTTCGGAAGGATCTTAATCTCGGGAGGATCAGGGCTCTGTGCTACCCGAGATGCCATCAAGGCATTGAGGTACTGCAAGCGGGTTACCTGTGTGAAATGAGCAGGAAAACCATGTGACAGGCATTTTTATACAAAGTTTGGAAGAAGAAGAAGAACAAGAAGAAGAACAAGAACTAGAACAAGAACAAGAAGCCTTTATTCTGTCACAGAACATTAAAATTCTTTCTTTACATATCCCAAATTTGGAGGTTGGGGTCAGAGCACAGCATCAGCCATGATACAGCGCCCCTGGATCAGAGAGGGTTAAGGGCCCAACAGTGGCAGCTTGGCAGTGCTGGGGCTTTAACCTCGATCCTCCGATCAACAACCCAGAGCCTTAAACACTTGAGCCACCACTGTACCACAGGGAAACCAATTAAAATTAAATAGGAAAACAGAATGTTGGCTTCCGCACAACATAATGACCAAACATGAGAATTTCTAGAAGTTTCGTTTGTATTATTTCAAGAATGCTACAAGAACACGCAGTCAAACACTTCGAAAAAAGTGAGGTGTGTGTAAATAAAACAGACACTCGTTCATGCAGAACATTTTCTTGAGGAATTTGAGGTGGACACCTTCAATTTACACCACAAGGTTTCAGTGGTGTTCAAATCCAGGGTCAGTGCAAAACACTGATTTGGATTTCTAACAATCATTTCTTCCATGATTTGGACTGGCTGTATATTTAATGTCATTATGTTGTGGAAAATTTGGCCAACCACAAAACATCCCGATGGAATCAGTCAGATCCACATGATGATTCAGAAATAATGCATAGTTGAGTTTAAGGGATGTGTCTCACCCGAATGAGCTGCAGGTCGGTGAGGGCTCGGACTGTGTAGTCAGGACAGTAACTGGACGAGCTTGTAGCTTCTCCCAGCTCAAACGTGTCTCTTGGGGAGCGATGCTGTGTGGACACTGGAGACTGATGTACTAGAAGGAAAATACATTGGATTATTTATTCGCCAGCAAATCTTACCATTAGCTACAACCGAGCTGTGCAAAGCAGACAAAAGAACTCAGCTATAGGGGGCTCAAATTCAACCTCCGTCAAACAGAACCATACCAGAGGAAGGTAAAGTCAGCGCTGACACCCCGTAGTATGTGAAGGCTCCGTTCTCAAACTTTAGACCCTCTTTTCCAATCTCCACTTCCACACGCCCCTACATACACAAGACCGATCATTAGAACACAAAAAAAGTATTCTCAATCATTTGTGCTTCTATACTTCTTTGATTTCTGAGATTTCGTTCCTGGCAGTTCAGTTGCAACCCCACATTTGTTTCATTAGCAATAACAAAAAACACCAGAAACTCTTGTGCTTTTCTCTCTCTTGTTTGTGTGTAATTCTCACACATCATCCTGGTCATAATGTTTCTCGCCTTCCTGCCAGTATTTACAGTATCTCGGCTGGTTCCACTGCTTTGGACTGGGAGGTTACCTGTAAAGAGCCGTCCTGTGACAGAGGACATGAACTGCAGCAGAGAAAACAGTGCACACTTTTCCTTTTCTTGTGCGTTGTGTTTTGATTGATATTAAAAATTATATATTTATATCTCAAATATTTAATCGACAGCAATCTAGACATAACCTTAAACTAATCAGAGAACAGGGGTTCCGGTTGTAACTGAAAGGGATATGGCACGGAGCTGATTGAGGATATCTAGTTATCTCAAGTTAAAACGACATAAGAATTATTACTTAACTTCATTATACTGCTGAGAGTGTAAATCACCATACTATAACCATGGTGAAGGTGAATGCTAACTGCGTGTTAAATTCTGCTCAATCTACTCACTCAAATGACTTCCCTGAATTTCTCATTGTCATGTAACTTGTTTTCTACACTTTATTTTGCAAGCTTTGTTTGCATCTCCAGGGTTCCTTTATATTTTCGAACTCAGCATCTCTGTAAAGAAATGTTTGCCTATTGTACTAAAAGACTTCTTATATACTACACATGCTAGTGCAAGGCAGCCCTTTTCCCTGCCGTCACTCCCTCAGGTGCAAGCATTATATTTGTCATTGTTCAGCCTGCTGTGATAAGTGGTGAAGGCGCTCAACATCAGGAAGACAAGCCCAGCATGTAGACATTAGCAGGTAGAAGCTACGTGTACAGGGAGAGAGAGAGACAGCGCCAGAGCTTGCTGTGTTTTTGCCCACACAACTCAAGCATTTGTGTCTTCTTACATGTGTTTAAAAGTAGCTCACTAAAGCATTACAGCTCATGTTTACAACTATAAAATGACAAAAAGAAAAATCAGAAACTTTAAAACCATATAAGTGGCTTTGCACATAATAATCTTATTTTAACATGCCAGTAAACACATATACAGTAATGCACGTTGTCTCCGAGGCCCCCTAGTGGCCGACTGCAGTAATCGTTATTAACTCCACCCATTCCAATACTAGCAAATGAGACCCAGGGCAAATTTCTAGTTTAAGGTTTAGTTTAGGAATAAGTTACATAATTTATAGTACATATTTTCACTTCAGATTAATGTGCTTCATAAACAGAGAAAATAAGCTTTTCTTATAGGTTGTAGAAATATTAAAAGGAATATATATGTTGTTTATCAATATATTTTCAGTTACTATTTACATCCAGTACTTGTATTTACATTATTTAAACGCTTAGTGTCAGATAGTTATGAAACATCAGCTCAGTCTTAATGTAAAGCTCTAACATTATTTCCTGGCAATAAAACTCCTTCCGACCCACTGCTAAGGCTTTAATAACTGCACGTGTTCTGGATCCGAGGCCTGTGCCGTACTGGGCATACTGGAACTCTAACTTATGTACACAGTCTTTGGTTTTGATATCTCACTGGAGATATGGCAATGCCCGGCTCACCTGCAGCAACAGAATGAAGTAGTCCACCGGATGATTACGTGTATAGAGGTAGTGATCAGCACTCATTTTGTTGCTTGGGTCAAACTTTACTTCTTGATTGACGCTGGGATGCCGTAAGAGATGAAATAAGACTTTTTCTGACACGCGCTGTGGACAGAAATGCTCCACTTCTGTGCGAGAGATACATGAAAAAAAGGAACAGTATGAAATCATGGAAGTAAAAACTAGGTTTGATATCTTCCATAAAGATGCAACATTTAAGAAACAAACACCAGCATAACAACTACTTTGGAAGTCTACTTTGAAAGTGAAAGTCACTCAAGAGGTAAAGTTATACTTTCACACGCGTGTCTTAAGCAGACTATGACTAAGAGAAGACTATGACTAAGAGAAGAGACAGTTTTGTTTGCAAGTACATACATGTCTATGGCTTCTAGTATAGCTTTGTAGAGATGACCTGCTAAGCACTGATTCAGTAAAGTCAAACTAACTCAAATGTTTTTTTTGGGGGGAAAAAAAAATTGTGAATACTAAAATAATCAATGATAATAAAGAATAATATTAAACCTTCCCTTACTGCAGAAAAAATAAGTATCAATCAACATTTACAAACATTCCACATAATACTTAGCCTAAGGGCTAGGTGGAGCTGAAAATAAACTCATAATACTCATTCCGCAGAAATACACACACACAAAATTACTCAAGTTCAGAGAACATGGTGTTGGCTCTGAGTAAATGATTAGCACATTGCCTTTCTGCAGCACTGGAACTCAGTCCTGTGACGCAGTTTAGCAGCTCACATCTACTCATTTTGAACAACATGAGAAATGTGGGAAATTTGAAACTTTCAGACTGCTAGTGAGATTTTAAAGGCAGTTTGTCAATATAGTCGCAGAACAGAGTTGTGCAGCACACAGATGATAAAAGAAAAATAAATAAATAAAAACAGGGATAAAAATACAATGTTCAGACCTCTGGAGAGAAAGCGGTGTGTAGCAAGTAGAAGCTGAGGAGATGTGCGGATCTTTGCCTCGCCTTCAGGGAGTTTAAAGAGAGAGAATTCCTCCTGCACTGCACGGGGCTCCAAAGGCATCTCCAATTGAGGATGAGGACGCTTCACTTTCATATTCACTGTGGGAGAACAAGGGCGCAAACAAGTCTTAGATGTAATGCATTACAACGTTTAGACCTCAGATACAAGGTAACAACCCAGATACTCACTATAGCCGTCGGACTCATCTAGGATCTCCGATTTGATGATCTCTTCGATCACATCTTCGAGGGTGACCAGACCCAGCACCTCATAGAAGGGGTCTCCTTCTCCCTCATTATTCACCCTCTGCACTATGGCCAGATGGGAGTTTCCTGGTAGAAGCAAGACAGTGTCATGAGTGGAGTGCTTCACAAAGAATCATTAGTTTTCTTTGCAAATGCATTTAGTCAGTGTGACTGGTAACATCATTCAAAAGAACTGATCAGACTTTTACTTAACTTCAGATTACTGTACAGTTGCATGGATGCATGACTACCAGATTATCATCTTCCATGACCTAGATCACAGGTCTCTAACCCTTTAACTGTTTAGTATTTTCCGTTCTCTAAAACTAGAGACAGGAAAGCATAAGATTGTGTATGTTAAAAAAGGTTGTACTCCAGTACCAAGGCTGGGAACCTGTTGCCTAGATAAACATGCAACATCCTAGACTTTGAGAGCGTGACTTGAAAAAAATCACCTTTCTTAAACTCCTCGAGCATGGCGTCCAGCTTGGTGTCATTGAAGACAAAATGAAGCGGGTGGTTGTAGAACTTGGTGATGGTGGTCATTGGCGTGCAGTCAGCAGGGTCCACCAAGGCCAGGTCCTTGACGTACAGGATCTCCACAATGTTGGAGCGCTCCTCCTCATACACAGGCACACGCGTGTATCCGCACTGCATGATCTCGGACATGGTGCTAAAGTCCAGCACGGCCGTGGAGGGGAGCATGAAGCAGTCCTTCAGTGGCGTCAGGATGTCCTCCACCGTCTTGCTCCTGAGAGTCCCACGGCGAAACTCCTCCTTGACAAACTCGCTGTATGGATCATTGACATTTGTCCGGATCAGCTCCATCACCTTCTCACGCACTCCACAAGTGCTCACGTCACGCTTAAGTGTCAAATCCAAAAAGAGCCCTAAGGGGCAGGACAGGGGGCATGTGATGATCAGACAGCACTGGGCCAGCCATACTAGACCCGGAGCAAGATAGAAGCCATAACCCGAGCTTATGATATGGGGCAACAACTCTGCGACAAGGAATATGAGTGCAGCACATGCAAAGGCAGCTGGAAGGATGGAGCCGACGGTACGGTAGAAGATCACACCAAGCACAGAGTGGCCTAAGGAACACAAAAACAGCAGAGAACACAAAAGAAAGTTTCCTCTCCTCCGAACTGGCTCCAGACGCTTCGCCAGGCGTCTCTCATCTTCTGAGCCACAGCTGTGTAGCACATAAAGCTCCAGAGGGTCGAGCCAAAGCAAACTAAGATTCAGGCATCGTATCAGTGAACATATGAGAACTCCTAAGATAATAATTATAGCCAGACCCCATGCTGGGATCCATTCAGGTGGCAGATCCGGGTCTTTTAGACGGAACCTATCCCGCGCCGCTAACTGCCACTTTTCCCCACTGAACACGCACAAGCAGTGAAAAACCGGATGAGTTTCATCCTCTGCCTCATCAGAGATGCTCGTGTCTTCGGTTCGGACTGTTATTAAGCCCTCGTTTTCGTCATCCGCTTTAAACTTTCCGCTCACTTGGAAATCAGAGGCATTGCGCAATGTCTCTTGGTTACACGCGTCTTCAGTTGCATCCTCTTGCGCGAACGCGACCCACGGCCCCGAGGTCCCGTTCAGCAAGTAGGAACCGAACAACCGGAGCTTAAACGTGGAGCCACGCGCTGCAGTCAGGACGCGCTCGCGCATGTACACTCGCTCGGTAGCTTCCTCCAGTCGCAGGCCGAAGACCAGAGGCGAGGTGTTTTGGCTCCACACGCCAGGTCCGAACCAGCAAGCCGACGATATCGTTAGTAAGACAAATACTTCCACCGACCCAACCACCATATTGGAATCGGGCAGTTCGGTTCTAGTCGCTAATCATATGACAGCTTAGCCGAACTAGCCGCCTAGCACTTTTTTTCTCGTTGCCATAGAAAACAACGACAGAAACGTCCTTGCTCGTGCCGCCATATTGGATCAGTAGAGCCCCAAAAGAGAAAAACAAAACAAAACCTTCAACCAAAACAACAACAAAAAAAAGTGCTTTGTATCCTCTGGGCTCGTGGTTGGAATGAAGAAGACCGTTGTTTTTTTTTTTTAGCGGAACTACGTTAAATTGTTTACGGACCAATGAGAATAGAAGACTGTGTGCGACCAATAAACATACGAGAAAGGGGAAGCCACGCCCACAATTGCGTGTTAGGTAATGTCGAATAAACACAGAGGGTGTGTGTGTGTGTGTGTGTCATATACACACACTTACACGTGAATATAAAAGTTAAATCTATACTATTAGCATGAATCGAATAAAATCTACACATTCAACATATCCAAAATTTGATATTTGATTGCAATTTGACAGATAAGAAATACCTGTGTGTGATATATATATATATATATAATGTATGTGTGTGTGTGTATATATATATATATATATATATATATATATATATATATATATATATATTGTATGTGTGTGTTTGTTTGTATATATTTATATATATATATATATATATATATATATATATATATATAATGTATGTGTATATATATGTATATATATATATATATATATATATATATATATATATATATATATATATATGTGTGTGTGTGGGGGGGGGTTAGTTATAAAAGTCTTTTTTTTTGTGCATAAGTGAATAAATCGGGAGGAAAAAATATATTTTTTGTCCACCTTATTTTACACAACATATACTGTACTTGTAAGATGAACACATCATTATGTTGTGGATCCCTAGAGAGACTTATTGTTCAGGTTTTGGGACCTTATGAAGTACCTGCTGAAAGCTAATTGGCTGACAAAGAGCAATTAGGTCATCATTAACAATGCACTTAAATTAGGATAAAGGTGAAGAATACAAGGTTTCGGCTCAGTCGGACTTAGCGCTTCTGATACAGTTTTCTGAACTTAGACCTACCCCATTGATGGCCATGCCCGTATCTCAGCAGAACTTCTCAGGACTTTGTTCTGAAGATGCCTATCAAAGCTCATTCAAGCTTATACAAAGGAACATAAGTTACAGTAAATCAGATCTTACCAGAGAGGCAGCCTCTATGTTATTGTTCAGAAATCTTAACATGTTTTTGACACTTTCCTGAGCAATTTCCTGGGCCACCAACTTGATGAAGAGAGAACAAAAAACCTTATGACTTCTTAGTATAAGTCGGTTTTGCATGTCTGAAGCAAATACAATTAAGTCTTTATGAATTTTCAAATTTCATTCCTATGGGGGAAAAAAACACAGGTTGAATGGCTGCTACACAGGAACCACACGACTCATCAAAAGGTTGTATACAAGCACCTAATTTTCCCCAGCAGACTGAACAATTACATGCTAGTTTAAAAAAAAAAATAAAAAATCTAAACCGCTGAACTGTAGAGTGGATGAAATTTTATCTATTCAATTTTAAATCACATACCCTACTTCATATGTTCATAAATATTGCATGTGACCTTTACAGTCTTAACACCTTGTTCTTCCAGGTGTTTCACCACATGAGGAGTTAATGTCAGCCCTGTTACTTTCAAAATTGTTATTTTTGTTAGCCAACAGGGTTGACGATGAAATTTAAGCTTTAATAAGTAGAAATGCCATTGTTGATCAAAATGTAAGTAGGATTAAATTTAACATAAAAAAAAATTATGAAAAATGGCAGCCCGTCATATACACTCTTACACGTGACTACAAAAGTTAAATCTGTACTATTAGCATGAATCGAATAAAATCTACACATGCAACATATCCAAAAGTAGTTTTTTTTGACAGATAAGAAATTACCTGTAATTAACTAAAGCAAATATTTCACATATTATTGTAATAAGTGACCTCTAAAGAGCTAGACATAATCATAGTAGTAGAGAACTATTTAAAAAAGAAAAAAAAAAGAGTAATATTTGGAGTCCATCAGCCATTACTGAAAACATTTGTATCCTAAACATTATTTCTGTTGTCGCTCCTGTCACCCTTACATCAAAACATGCCCATTCAAAATAACTCCACATGTAATAATTCAGTAATATTACACAATAGGTCAAAGTGCCTATTATCTACTAATGTGTCAAAGGTGGCAAGATAACGCACACAGAATATATTTCCTTCAACAGTTCTTAAAGGACTGACCACCTGCATTCAAAAATGCTGCCTTAATATTGTTCAGGAACAACACAAGTTATTTCTGATGCTTAATAAACAAGAGAGTAGATTTTTATAGAGAAATAGATGTCTCAGATTTATTGTCATGTTCATCAGAACATCCTAGCAGTCCTTATGAAATGCTATGTACACATTGCTTTAAGGAGAACAATCAAACATTAGTGGAAGTACAGTACATTTGCTCGTTACACTCTTCCCTTAAAATAAACACAGACAGACATTAATGATCAAACTCAGTGTTTTGTATAGTCACTCAAAATGCATCGCTCTGCAAAAACATAGAGGAGGTCTATACGTGAAAAATACTATACGTGTTTTGTTAAAGAAAAAACAAAAACAAAAAAAAACATAGCAAGCACATGGAAGATAACCGTGCTTCCTGCAAATACTTCGGTGATGCCTGAGCAGACAGAGGAGCTTTGCTAGTTTGCAGGATTCTTCACTGTTTCATGCATCAACACACAAGATGCATGGCCACAAACACAGATGAGTAAACCATGCAAATGGAAAATAAGCCCGCAGCATACCTGCATACACACAATCATAATAATCTTTAACCTTCAGTGTTAGCAAATGGTCAAACTGAGCGAGAATGGTCACGCTTCGAAGAAATAAAATATAGCTGCAGCTCACTTGTGAATGAAAATGCCCCTCACCAGGGTCACTGACAAAGTTCCAATGAACATTAAAAGCAGATTACCTACTGGACCTCTAGCCCAAAGGAATTTAATTACTTTTGCGATGCAGGAGTGTCTCATTCCACAACCCAAGGCCCAAAAAAAAAAAGGGCAATATGTTACACTAACAAAGGAGATAGAATCAGATCAAAGTGCAAATAGCTTTGGCCAATGTCTTTCCATATTAATTTATATGTGTACCTTTGGTCATATTAAATAATAATGTATGGTCATAACCAAATCCATTTTGCCACTTTAACTATGCACATTTAATTACACTTTTTGGTTTAAATTAAAAAACAAACAAACAAAAAAAATCAACCAACACACAATATCAATGGAGGTACAATATAATTTGCAATTTACTTATAATGAAACTTTGCATTCATCTATCTGTATATTGCTATTTAGACATCTCATAAAGGCATCAAAACACTCATAAATAACAAACTCTTAAAAAACTCTTTTTCTACAGACAAACATATTAGGTCGTTGTTGATTTGACTGAGTAACATCCTTCCTCCTGATTCAACAGATTTCAACTTGATGTAACAACAGCGTTTGAACTGAGGAACTTGAACATTAATGACAAAACTGTTACTATGCTCTATGGTGAATACTCCACACAAGGAATCAAAGATTCTCTCCGTCATTCCAACCGAACACTCGGTACTGCTGTTGAAAACTGGAGGTTTTTCCTCTTCGCTAGAGCTGTATTAGGAAGCAATAATCCGGATTCAGCGTTCACACGGCGGTTTATAACCTGTTCAATCAAACACGTCACTGGTCCTAATGAATGTGCTACATAAATATAACATCTAGTTCTTCAGGACTAGCTAAACATTTCCCGTATTTTAAGCTAGCTTTTAGTCTGGCATATGAGTGGAGAAAAACACAGAATTTACAGTTTGGTTTTGAGTCACAGTGGATTGTGTCTACAGCTACATCAGCTACAGCTGATTTCATACAATGGAATGTATTCCTAATTTTGACTCCTCACTCTAAACAAGTTTGCTATTGACAATGACTTCCATAAGGAAAAGATCTGTGCTTTGGTACTGGACAGTTTTGACCAGGTTTAGCCTATTAAATGAAAAATAAAAAGAAATAAATACAGTTGTGCCCTGCCAAACTGATCAAATCTAAACATAAAACATTAATTCCGGATCAAAATTCGAGAATCCTATATACACATTAATTTAGGCACAAATAAATATTTAATAATTTACACATTCCACATATTCCATTCTAACAGGAACTAGGCTTCAGGGTTGAAAGGTATTTACTGTAATAAATATCAAATATAGTATTGAGATATATATATATATAGAATATTTGTAATGATTTGTATAACTATGGTTGACATATATAAGTCCAAACTGTAGCGTGACAAGTGTGATATTATCTACCTTGAGAACACACGGTGTGCAGTGTACACATGATAAACTGATGACAAACTGATAAACCATGTAAAGCAGTGGAAATTCACGCTTATGCTGTACAGGGTTCACCAGGGGTTCCTTTTGTATCAGCAAATGATCTAAAACCTCAAAACAGGAAAAAACAGACATGAATGTTTTGGTGTGGATTCGTAAGGGTTACAAAAAGTGCACATCTTGCTATAATTTCTTGTATAATGTCATGTCCTTCGAAAATGAATACGTGTGTTGACATTTTTAGGCCATTGCATGCAACAGAAAGACTTATCCAAACTATTGAAGTCAGTGCGCGTATATGATCGACATGCAAAAAAAAAAAAAAAGGTCCTTATGACCTATTAACGAACTTGGGGTTTCTCAATCTACAGCCGCTTTGTAGGAACAAAAAGCTAAAGTCTCTTTCTGTAGACATCTAGGTTCCACTGAAATCCCATCAAACTGGACATAAGCTGCCATGCAGGAAGGGTTGGAAGAAAAGACAAGGCTTGCTCCAAAGTTCATGTGTGTAAGTGCTTCTGTGTTTGATTGCATATAGATTGTAAATGGCCATGTACACATTTTGATTTGTTGGTGTGTATGCGCGTGTTTATGGATCAGTATGGACCTCTCTGGAGCCTCGCGCCAACCACGGCTCCCCATGTGTTTTGTCAGATTGTGCTCTCTGTGTGTGCGTGGCTGATGGTGTGAATGTGCAAATGAGGTGTCTGAGTGCTTGGGTTGTTGGGGTAACTCTGTGACTGAGGGTGGTTGTTGGATAGAGGGTGAGGACTGGAGTTAGTATTAGCACTGGTGTTGAGGTTTGAGTTGGAATTGGAGTTAGAGTAGGACTGTGTTTGGGTAGCCCGGTGAATATTCAGGCTGTTTTTGTCATTCAGCAGTGTCGTGGTCTCGTTTGGTCCCTCTTGGAGCGACCCCGGTGCTGTGCTGTAGGTCGTGGAAGAAGTGGGTGGAGTCAGGGGTGGTGCAAGCATGCTGTCCAATCTAATGTGATTGCTCTGCGGGGATTGTGGTGTGCTGTCTAGTTTGGAGGCCAAAAGACCGTTTTGGTACTGAGCACGAGTGACCTGGGAAAAAGGAGGAAAGCAGAAAAATAACAATTCAAATTGGATTCCTCTCATGACTCATAAGTGTACACCAGGGCTGCACAAAGAGAGGAGGGTGAAGTGAAGAGCAGAAAGCACCATGCAGATAAAGAAATTTTGTTAGCAATTTATAAGCTCAATTTCTTAAACATAGAATCATAAACCGTTTATTAGTTGATCCAAATGATGAAGTTAATCAAAATGTAATTTCATAAAAAAATCTGTTTCTCCTAGTCAGGTTTTTGTTGTTGAGAAATCAGATAAAGTCTACTGGGCAGATTCTTTTCCTTGAGCAGATAAGATATCGGAATGGCCCAAATGCAGCGGAATTAGTCACAAGAGGAAGGCAGAGGGGAAGTCAACAAGGATTGGCCAAAACAGAAGGGCAGCATCCATCTCAAATTTGCCTCTTGTACACTATCAAGCCTTTGGTGGTTCTGCTACTTTCTTTAAATGTATTTTACTTTAGACATAAAAACAGGTTTCATCACAAACAATTCCTTCCAGGGACACTAACAGAAACATGTGCAGTGTTGCACATGGACAATGGAAGGTTGAACAAGCAAAAAACATCTCAAAATTAAAGTGATAGAAGAGAGAGCAGTGTTACATTAAGCTACACTTTAAGCACAGACTGCATGCAAAATTCTTAAGCCATGTTTCTACCCCTCTCTCCCTCCGTTCCTCCATTCCAAGATAAACTTGTACCTGAGTGATGGGATAATGGATAAAAAAATGGATAATGCTCTAAAGGCCTGGCAAAGCACCTCAAGGCAGAAAACACAGCATTTGGTGACCATGGTTCCATGGGTTCCAGACTTGAGGCAGTTACTGATTGCAAAGAATTATTATTAATTTTTCTTTGTTTGCCTAATTACTTTAAACTAATTTAAAAAGCTATACATCCTAAATAGTTACTGTAATATTTCAAGTGTATTCTAATTAAGTCTAATGTATTACATCAAATCTGGCCTTTCTGTTATTGAGTGTTATCAGTGGTTTGCATCCTTTGTATTTACATGTATTTGAAGATCTCTCTAGACAACGATAAGCCGACTTCCTCATTCACTCAATCACTCCTTTATCTTCCATGGAGCATCAGGCAATGGCCAGTTTATGGTAAAATGATGTTCTTTCCACTTTTGGATTATGGGCCCAACGGTGCTCACTGGAACATTCAGAAGTTTAAAAATCCTTCTGTATCCAATGCCATCAGTATGTTTTGCAACAATAAGGTTTGCGAAGGTCTTGTGAGCTCTTTGCTTTTACTCATCATGAAATGTTTCTTGTGTGACACCTTGGTCAAGTCAAGAAGCTTTTATTGTCATTTCAACCATATATAGTTGACGCAGTACATAGTGAAATGAGACGACATTTCTCCAGGACCGTGATGCTACAGAGAACAAAACAGAACTACATAAAACAAGGCAGAGCTACATAGAACAATGAGACACCTTTTTATAGGCCAGCAGTCGGGACTGAACCACCTGATTTAATTAATTCCCACCGTCAAGGGGCAGGATTGCTTTCTAATTACCGATAGATTTCAGTTGGTGTCTTGGCTTTCCATGCCTTTTTGCTCCTCCCTTTCTTCAGGTGTTCCATACATTTTCCCTGTCATTCCATTTTATTACACTACACTTATTTAGTTTGTTTTCTGTGTATGTGTGGATTACTTGGGACTTGGGTTGTTACTGACATCTGGTGAAAATTTCATCTGAGAAAAATGGCACGGTGTTCAATACTTATTTTACCTGCTGTATGTATGTATATATATTTTTAAATAATTGAGTAATATGAAAATGTATACATTTTATATAAGTTAAATAAATCATAAATAAAATATTATTTTATAAGAAATAAATCTCAACTGAAATAATGTGAGATGACAAGGCTTAATCTGTGTCCTGACATTGTTTAGTATTTGGAAACAATTTATATAAGAATAAAATATTTCCCCTTAACTTCCACAGGAAAAACTTTGCCACTTCTTAATGTTAACATGTCATCTTCACTCGTACCTTAACAAACTGTAGGTCGGTGAGGGCACGCACGTTGAAGTCTGGGATGTATTGGGGCGTGGAGGCACTGTTGAGCTGCGAGGTGCTGCCACTCGTGGACAGTGCATCCACCCTCTCCGTGCAGCTCACAGAAGCTGAGCGATTCAGCCCGCTGAGGTGTGAAGGAGAACGAAACTCTGAAACAGCCAGAGAAAGCTAAATGAGCTGAGAAAATAAAGGTTGAAAAAAGAAAGAACTGCCAACACATCTCAAACTACCACTCTTTTACATGTGTGTAACAGTAGAGGTGTTCAGAAACAGTCACACATCCATCTCAAACAGAGGTGTGGGTCACGTAATACTTACTATGTCTCTGAATGTGTTTAATGAGAAACCACCAAACACCAACATTAACAAAATGGGAAAGGGTGATTAGATGAAATCATGACAATATCGAGACAAATCAATGGCACATGCTTATCAGTTCAACTAATGAACATTAGAGTGGCTGCAGATGCAAAACATATACATTAGAACATTTACACAAAACATTAGCAAGGTGATGGCATGTCCACGGCTGCTTTAAACCTCTAAATGTGAGGAGTTAATCTGCTGACTCCCTCTATTGGTCGTGTTAGTAACTGTAGCTGTGTATATTACTACTGCAGTGCCATTTCTGTGGCCAAACAACGGGAACAGTTACAGAGCAGACAAAAACAGAGCAAAAGGTTTTTGCCAGTATTTTGGCGATTACTTGTAACAGGGAATTTACTGAACGTAATTTGGCTGCAAGTGCCTTGCTTTGACATCCATATTGAACCACATTACACTGATTTGAAAAAATCATGAGAGGCATGAAAGAATACAGCTGCACAATCAGATTTGACTAGGCACAATCAACTCTGGTGCAAGGTTACATGTGAAAAAGGCAGAGTGAGGTGGCCGGGCATGTGATTTTACTAAATAATAAAACACTGCTATAATTCAGTGCATTTGGGGAAGACTATGCTAAAGCCCACAAGTCCAGCAAGTCACATTTTAACAATGATACTTCAACACATAAAATCCTAGATTATGTTATGTTCACCAGATTACATTAGCACATTCATTCATTTTCTACCGCTTATCCGAACTACCTCGGGAGCCTGTGCCTATCTCAGGCATCATCGGGCATCAAGACAGGACACACCCTGGACGGAGTGCCAACCCATCACAGGGCACACACACACACACACACTCTCATTCACTCACACAATCACACACTACGGACAATTTTTCCAGAGATGCCAATCTACAATGCCTACAATGCATGTCTTCGGACCGGGTGAGGAAACCGGAGTACCCGGAGGAAACCCCTGAGGCACAGGGAGAACATGCAAACTCCACACACCCAAGGTGGAGGCGGGAATCGAACCCCGACCCTGGAGGTGTGAGGCAAACGTGCTAACCACTAAACCACTGACATTAGCACATCATTCTGAAAAAATCAGCAGCTACTGACACAGACCCATAAAAACTTCACATTTTAAAGAATCAAAAAAAAAGTTTGAACAAACAACGCATTTGGAAAGTGGCCGATTGCGCTGACTGATGTACTTGCTGAACGAGGGCTCATGGGAGGATGACTGGGGAAAGTTTTGTTTTTTTGTTCATTTAACTATTTAGCCCTGCCCGACTTCCCCATGCCCTGATTCCCATGTTAGTGGCACCTGGTTCACCCCCTCCTCCCCCCGGGGTTAGATCCCAATGTGCAGGGCTTTACCTGGGAAGCGAGAGAACAGAGAAAACCTCTTAAGAGAAAGGCGCCGTGGTCGAGGCAGCACCACGGAGGGGGACAGTGGGGGGGTGACAGCTGAGCAGAGAAGGAGGGAGTCAGGGAGGAGAGATAGAGAGGATCTTTAAACAACTGGTCCATCACAAATTAAAAAAAAGAAAAATCTCAGCATTTGGTTCTTTATTTCTTTCCCTTCTTGTGTTAGATTATGGACAACAGATTAAATGATCTTTTAAGAAAAATATTTTTGCCTTTTTTTTTTGTACATTTATTTCAAGCCTTCATGATTACTGAGTTCTATTTACTGCTAAAGCTCCACAGAGGAAATATAAATGGGCCATAAAACAGATGACTGTCTTGCAAGGAGATTGATCTTCTAACTCATGGTGATAATTTACTTTGAGTATGAAATATGGTAGCAGTTATTAAACATGTTTTGAAGGGGTGAAGATAAAATGATCGTCTACCTCCTCAAAAGCAGAACAGAGAAATGTAACGTGAGCTAAAACATCGGGCTCAAACGCTGCGCACATAAAAACACATGTGGACACACACTCAGACAAATGCTCAGCACATATAACACCTGAGGTGAAGTTTCACACTGACCCACCTGACAGTTAAAAATGCAGCATAGAAATTCTTGACGTTTACGATTCATCCGCTAGACTGTCAGTAAAGCTCCTGCCTTAAAGCTCTGCTGTGCAAAACTGTACTGTAGAAAGACACTGACTTGATTTTGCTCTTTCTGCACACATTGTAGTCTATGAATTCATAGAGCCTTGTTGCTCCACTGGCATGAGATACATGATCACTTCCTGTACAGGTAAGTCTGAAAGGTTTTTATAGGATCAGCCAGATCTCAGTTATAAAGCCTCAATCACAAGAAAATGTACTGTAGTGAACTGTATTCACTATGTGGTCTGGCCCTGAGCAGTTTGCTGTGAGATTACACCTGAGAAACCTCTTTCCCTTCAATCAAAGCTTACATTATAGCTAGCGGCCTAAAACTAAAATGAAATGACGTCGATCATTCTGTAGGATACATGGGCTGGGTCCCAAGCTGAGGAAGTATTATGTAGTTTGGGACACAACCATGAGAATAACGCTCACAGTGGAGGAAGTGTGCATCACTCCATAGAGGGCAAAATTCTACAATCTTACATAATGTGGCTTTGACCAAACCAGTTGACCTACTCAGAAAGCCTCTGTTATTACTTGCACAGTGAAAAATACAAGCAACAAGTAGGAAAACATGTACTTACCCAAGGATGACGTAGTTAACGCCATGACTCCATAATAAGAGAAGGGACCAGTCTCAAACTTCATGTTCTCATTGCCTGCCTCCACTTCCACCCGACCCTGAATGAGCGAGGAGAACAGAAAGAAACAAAAAAGACAACTGTACTGTGTATTCCGAGTTAGTAGAACAGTATTTGGACAGATGTTGTTGTTGTTTTTTTTGCTGGACTAATAAGGGAACAACAGAAGAAAGACAGAAATGTCAAAATACACCGTAATGACTGGTAACATACAATTTAACATGATGTATTAATGCTACACTACTACAAATCAAGTAAGATTTAAGTCTCAGTATCATTTAGTTCATGAAAAGGAAACGATCAATATATAAAGTCTATAACCAGTAACAACATTATCAGCTTGCTTGTCACAGGTTTAGAAGCATTTCCTCATGTATTACGCAAGGGAGAACAAACTAACGATCTGTGAGGTTACAAAAATAACGTATGGTGTAATGCTGCCCAACACGCAGCAGAGTGGCGCTACAGCATGGTCTGGGGTGAGTTATTTCTCTTACACCACACTGATTTGCCAATGAATTTCAAGGTTTACTTTATTCATGAATAAAACATCACACATTTGAACAGTTTACAGTTGGAATTAAATGCTGTGGTTAATGGAATGGAATGCCTGAGAGACAAGTTAGTTCCTTTTCATTCCCACATTATAAACATCGATTCCCTCGCTAACACCAGCCTGTCATTTTAATGAGGAACTAGAACCATAAATAAATTCTCTGTCCTTAAGAATTTCCTGAGTTATAAAAGGAACCAGTTCCATTGGCAGCCATACATCTTACATAACATAAGATAAAGTGGTATTTTTCGGATTATGAGCAGTTCCTTCCCTTCTCCGTATTCTTCTTTTCCTATCATTCTGGGACAAGCTGATCTCTGGGACTCATCTGTTCTTAGGATATGGCTCCAGAATTGTATTGTTTTTATCGGTGTCTGGCAAACTAATTTGGTCACAGATACACTTACCTTCTGGAGAGTGTTGCTGATCTAACCAAGTGCTGAGAAGAGGTTTTTCTTCACCGATGCATTCTTTCTTTTTAGGAATGGATCGGTTAGTTGATTGGGCCACACCTAATGTTTCTGCGATGTCTCTAATGAGTTTCTTTTAATTGCTCCAGCCCAATGACAGCTCTCTGGACTTCGTATTGAGAGATTTTTAACACATGCCTGGCCATGGAACAGCTGAGCTGTTTTGATTGTAAACAGCCTCACATTAAAGCCGAAAGCCTGCACTTTGAATCATTATTCAGTTTCTGCTCCAACATGGTGGTATTCAGCTAAAAGAATAGTTTTGCACGTCATTAAATATTGACGCTCTCAATTTAGCATCTCAATGTTTGACTGGAAAAAACTCGGCACAAGACACAAACACGGTCAATTAACTGCCTTCTGTCCACGTTAGTTTACGTCTGTGTAACTTCAAGCACAAAATTCAATCAATAAGATCATTTTTTCCATTTTTATATAATTCATAGGTTATAATTCAGCCAAATATAAAGTACAAGAAGTTTGGCTCCCAAGTTAGATTCAATTATTACGAACAAAACCGTATATGAAAACTATAGATGAAAGAGACTTCATACAAACACAATAAACGAAACCTTTATCTTAAGATTGCAGTGAGAACATTTTAATATTATTGTCCATGGCAGACTGGACATAACTGGTGGTTTCAATGCAAGCCAATTAAATAAGACTAGGCAGCCCTTTGCTCACAAATCTCACCGTCTTACTAAAGAGGAATAAACATTGGGCAACACCGGCTCTTCCTCATAAACGATTGTTATTACTGTCTCCAACAATCTTGTTCTCTGAATCACACCAGAGTGTCTAAGAACTCTTCCAGCTCCTATAGCTCCATGAAACTGGGCTTGCCTACATTCAAACAGGCTATATGATACAAACCTTAAGAGAGGTGTGGGAGCAGTAATCCTAGGATAAAGAAACCAGATCGCAGCATGAATAGTGTATATGCAGTCAGCAGACCACACACACGGGCTTCAGTGTCTCACTCCTCATATTTTTCGCATCTCCTTGCCCCAGTTACAGGTTTCCCCTCAGAAAACCCGAAACCAGATATGGGTATCTGTTTGCATGACACACAATTGGAATATTCTCACCTCTGCTTTCCTAGTTCAGGTGCACGCATAAGTAAAAGCTCAGTTACACACTACATGTTTGAAAGCCCTGCCAACAAATCAGAACCAGGAGTGAGGAGATATTCCAGAATGGTGTTAATGTGCCGAGGGCACACTATACTTTTTAGTCCTCAGCTCTGTGTTGTTTTGTGTAGCTTCATGGCCTTGTTTCATTTCGCTATATACTGCTTCAGGTACACATGGTGGAAATGACAATAATAGCTTCTTGACTTGACTCCAAATTTACAGCACAATTTGATCACATAGGCCTCCTCAATTAATTAAAAATACGATTTTTAATGGACTCTCGTACATTTTTACTATGTGATTGGACACAAGCTCATTAATTGTTTCCCTGCCCAGGAATCAAACCTGGGCCATGGAGGTGAAAGCAAAGAGTTTATTAAAGTAAAGAAATAGAATGTTCTTCAGTGGTAGGAAAAAAATACTCTGCTCTCTACTAAATATAACCTATTGTCATCTGTCATGTTGTCAGAGTTAGACCATGATGAAAGCCTAGCATGCTTTGCTCTGTCTGTCCAACAGCTGGCAAAGTACTGCAAATAAACTAGATCTTCCATTGAAGCAATGTTCTGCTGATCTTTACTGAAAAGTTCCCAGGAAGTCCCTGTCCTGCCACAACAGAGGTCCAGGATATGAAATTCAGGACATGACTTTCTGGATCCATGCCCAGGATCAGACTGGGCTCCTGTAGACTCTAAACTCTCAGTACTTCTCAGTTTAAGTGTAGTTGCATTGGTTTTGTGTCCCAAATTAGAAATTGGAAGGAAAATTTTTTTTTTCACACTGCATTACCAGTAACAAATAAATAAATAAATAGAACATTAGCATGAAGAAATGTCCTATCTAAAATATGTAGTACCTAAGGGGCAGTGCTTGTTTTTTTTTGTGATTGTACCATTACTAAAATAGAAGCAGTGAACGCACAGATTTATTGTGTGTGTTGGTTGTTGTGGTGGTGGGTTGGAGCGACAGGACGTTTGGTGCTGTGATGCACAAGCTCCGTTACGTAAGAGGGATCAATTAGTGAAGAGCAAGCCTTGTGAATACAATCTACAAAAAGGTCATAAACACTGCACCACCCCTCGTGTGCAACACTACACCAAGTGAAGGACACCCGTGAGCCATCTCTCATGGTAACAAGTATAGGACATATAAAGTGCACTGACTTTGCTAGTCACAAACTGTATTTTTTTAAACAGTGGTTCATTGTTAAACAATTTATGCTACTTGATAAGTAAGAAAATTAATAAAATGAAAAGTCATCCTTTACCAATTTTAAGTTGGTAATGCACAGTATAGTCAAAATTCAGTTCTATTCAATTCAAGAAGAAGAAGAAGAAATAAGGATAAAAATAAAATTAATATATACAATTAAAGTATAAAATTAATTGTAAAAAAGATTAACTTAAAATGTATGATACTATATATATATCCATCCCTAATGAGCAAGGCGGAGGTGACGGCGGCAAGGAAAAACTCCCCGAGAAGATATGAGGAAGAAACCTTGAGAGGAACCATGCTGAGTTTGTGGACAAACAAAAGTTTGTGGACACCTGACAATCAGACCCATATGTGCATTTCAAACATCCCATTAGGGAGTTAGTCCTCCCTTTCCTGTTAAAATAACTAATTCTGTTCTGGAAAGAATTTCCACTAGATTTTAGAGCATGGCTGTGAGGATTTGCTCATCAGCCTAAAGAGAATTAGTGAGGCACTGATGTCAGGAGAGGAGGTGCCACAGCATTCAACTGGGTTAAAAAAAGAGAATTTCTTAGTGTGAGATGGGTAAAAGGTGGAACCATGCTTCTAGTAGATCACCTCATATCAGCGTTTAAAACATGTGTCGTGTAATAATCTTTCCAGATTAATATGTCAATTTTTAACTTCATCTGCCATTTTTTTTACTCCAAAATAAGACTCCTGGTACGTATTTTTTTTAAGGCAACACATATTGGTGTACAATGATGTTAAAGTGCACAGTTACAGATTCACACACACACAAATTTTGTTGTTTATGAATCTGACACCGCTTTGCCTGGTACACGAATACCAGCACCCCACAGATGATATACATACTACAGCCATGCTGTGCTGAGAATTAAATCTGTTAAGATGTGGTCCTGTTGCTTTCATTATAGATATTTCAGGTTATTAATTCAAGCTTACCTGCAAGATGAGAATAAAATAGTCAACTGGCTTGCCACGCTGATACAAGTAGTGTTGCTGTGAGCGCTTGTCATTTTCATTGAACCGCAGATCCTGTATGACGTCGGGATGCTTAAGGATTCGCAGCAAAATCTTGTCCGAGATCTGTAGAGGATTGAAAAGGCTCACCTCTGGGAGCGGGGAAAAAAACAAACACATATACCAAAATTATTACCTAAATATAAAATAGTGCTTAGGCAAATTTGTAGTAAGTCAAATTTAACAGCGAAGATGCAATGAGCTCACCAGTAGCTAGGAAGCGATGGGCAGCTAAGAGCAGCTGGGGAGAGATCTTCACCTTGGATTCACTTTCATGTATGAAGGCTGAAAAGTCCCTCTTGTTTTTATTTGGGTCCACTTTCTTTCTGTTTCGGTTGTCAGCTAAGAGACAATGAAATCCAGCATGAAACTAACTGGAAGAATACTATTCACACACACAAAAAAACAACAACATTATGTTCAAGGCAACTCACTGTAGAGATCAGATTCATCCAGGATCTCTGACTTGATAATCTCTTCGATAACGTCTTCCAGTGTCACCAGACCCAGCACCTCGTAGAAAGGGTCTCCGTCTCCCTCATTGTTCACACGCTGCACTATTGCCAGGTGAGATTTGCCTGGATCAAGACATAAATAAAACATAATCAAGCAAATTCTGATATCTGGACTTTCTTGAAATAAAAAAAAAGTTTCTTGTATACATGTAGCTCAAACGGAAATAAAATTATAGCATTTTAAAATCCGGTAAACCCCGAAAGTTAACAAAACAAACTCAGCTGATATAGAGAGGCTTCCACTACCAACGAGTCCATGCTTTCTTGATCCTATTTTGCCATAAATATCCTTAAAATGTATTTCAAATATGAAGGAAGTTACTGAATAATCTATTAGAGCTTGCTGTGATTTCAAAAGCTAATCAGATCACAATAATTCTATTTAAATATAGAGACTATTGGTGACTATTGTGACTGCTATTGTAAATCAAAACATTTTTACATTCGATTATGTTCAAAATTCAAAACTCAAATAAATGAAAATCCTGATAATGGTCCAGCGAGAGGAGACTCGGTTAATGAAATAGTTTGACTTCTGTCAGTGAAACTGGAGACAACACAGCTACTATTTTAGGTACATATTAGGAGAACCTTGTATTGTTGTGCGTTGTGTTATGATCAGAAACTGACTTTCCGGTTATAATTGCTATAGAGTGCTATACATCTGATCTTCCAAATAACAGAGGGATCTGATTCAATGATTCACTGAGTATTTCATTGAGTGAGTAGCTTCTCATTTCTTTAGCAACCATGTCGAAGGACATATGCTGTAGTGGTGGTGGAAAAGATGTTACTCTGTTTCAAGAGAGTCAAATTATTGGCCTGCATCAAGCAAAGATAACAAGATTGCTGAAGCTACTCAAATTTTAAAAAAGCAACTCGAAATAAGAGCTTTTCCGCACCCACGATACGACTGGGACTGATATTGGGACTAAACAGCTTTGTAGCCTTAAGAAAACCAGTTAGCAGAGAGGCTTCAGGGAGCGTAAAAAAAAGTAATGTGATCTGATGAGTCAAATTGTGAAGACATGGTTCATTCAGGGAGCATGAGACATCATTTTCACACATGAACTGGTGACCACAGAGTCCAGGCCTTATACATATAATAATTAAAAAGCAAAGGCAATACAACTCATATATACACACACACATATATATATATATATATATATATATATATATATATATATATATATATATATATATATATATATATACACACACACACACACACACACATAAGTAATAACTAACAGGAGCTTTGAAGACATTTTTCCACAACATTCATTCATTAAATGTTAATATGTTACCTTCAATGGTTCAATAGTAAATAAAAATAAAAAAAATCTATAAATGACCAGCAACTTGCTATGGAATATAAGGAAATAAAACACTTCCGGTTGTGCCTTTATAGAAAACTCATCAACTTTGACTTAACAGCAGTTACCGATTACTTTACTATGACATAAAATTAGGTTGTGCTTTATTCCTTAAATAATGATGGGTAGTTTTGTGAGCTGAACCTATCCACCAGTGAGAAGGACTCGTTGTTGACCTTGGAAGCCATTAACGGTTTAATCTGCTTGTAACGACGCATGTTGCCATACAGCAGACAAAATGTGTTCCGTATCATCCAACAATGTTTAACAAAAATATTAAACTAGATCTATGACTAAAATTCTTCTCCTTTTTTCATAAATAAAAAGTGTAATATTCACATGTGCCAGCTGAGGTACCAGGGTATTGACATCATATGTCCTCCAAGGTGTTCAGGTTGTTTACTGACAAAAGGAAATGCTTTGGTGTATAAAGTGTATAAATTAAGGCATGGTCTTGATGGGATGTCTCTGCAGTCCTGCAGTGATTGCAGAAATCCCTAAGAGCTACTCACATCTGCCAGTCACAAGCAACCAGAGTCCATGCACATTTTTAGGATTAGGTTTGAGTGATCTTACAGAACCGTATGATCTGATTTAGTGTAAGAAGGACAATAGGAAAACACTCTTTCATATAATTTTCATGTCATTCGTTAAAATGTGCCTGTGCATTTGAACAAATATTTAGCCATCACACTATGCCATAAATCCTGCAAACTTCAATCCAGCATTAGAAATAGAACAAGGATTCACTCATTTAAAAAAGGCAGATATTTACTATTGAACCAGCAGATTACGGTAGGACAAAACAGGTTTCAATAATTAATGTGACTGCACAAAAACCCTGGAGTAAAGCTACTAGAGAAGCCATATTGTTGCTAGGATATGGACCCAAAGTCAATTTTGAGAAGTCTTTTTACAAATTTGGTCAACAATTCCTGAGTATTTACGTTCCTGACAGTGCGATGGCTCACCTTTTTTGAACTCCTCTAACATGGCATCCAGTTTGGTGTCATGGAAGACAAAGTGAACCGGGTGGTTATAAAACTTGGTGACCGTTTTAAGTGTCGTGCAGTCATCTGGATCGACAAAAGCCAAGTCCTTAACATACAGAACGTCAACGATGTTGGAGCGTTCCTCTTCGTAGACAGGAATGCGTGTGTAGCCGCTCTCCATGATCTCAGACATGGTGTTGAAGTCCAGCACAGCATCAGATTTGATCATGAAGCAGTCGCTCAGAGGTGTCATGACAACCTCCACTGTTTTGGTCCTAAGCTCCAATGCACCCTGAATCATATTGAGCTCCTCCTTGACCAAGCCGTTGTACGGTTCAGTCACCCTGAGCATCTCCACCAACTTCTCACGGTTGTAAACTGTACCAATTTCTTGGCCCAGAATGCAGTCCAGGAGCTTGCTGACGGGAAATGACAGCGGGAAGGTGAGGAGCATGAAGAACTTGGTCAGCAGGATGGTGTTAGCTCCAACTGCCAAACCATGGCGAGAACAAAGTGCCTGTGGCACAATCTCCCCAACAATCACAATGCCCACAGTGGAAGCCACTACTGCGCCAAAGCCTGATCCAATAAGGTCGTCCAGCAGAATTGTAAGTGTGGTATTTACAAACACATTACCAAGCAATAAGGAGCAAAGCAAGTAATTTCCCTTCCTACGAATGGGCTCGATTTTACGTGCATGACTCTTTTCTTTATCAGTGCCACAACTCTGCACTATGCGAAGCTCCATCGGATCTAATGCCATGAGCCCCAGATTGAGTCCACTGAACATACCGGACAGGACCAGCAGGCATGACACCAGGATGATTTGCAGCCACAGAGGGAGCAGAGAAGTTTTCTCCTCCACAACTCGCAGCCTACCGTCGTTATCTGACAGCGGGTGCCACTTGTCTTCCTGGTTCCTGATGCACGTGATGTATTCACGCTCGCGCTCAGTTTTCCGGAGCGGCTTAACGTTTAGACTCACAACACCTGATGTCCCGCGACTGCTAACATTCATGTAACTTCCGACGCTGATATCTTTGGTAAAATCGACACAAGTCCTGTTTACCGAGTCTCTGTCATCCTCGTCTTCGCTGAGCTCCGCGAACCGGATCTGAGACGCGGAGTCTGAATTGAGCTGCAGCCCGTAAATCCTGAGCTGGACGCTGCTCTCTTCCGTCACCTGAATGACACCGTCGTCGGTGATGGTGGCTGGTTTATTGCTCCTCAACAGTCTCATACCAAGTATCTGGCTCCAGCCCACGCTCGTCGTCTCCGTTCGACCGCCCACAGCGCTCCAAAGGACTACGACTAAAGTTAGCAGGTAGCCCTGTCCGCTCCATTCTGTCGCCATGTTTGTTTCGCTCCTCAGGGAGCGGCGCGGTGACGTCACTCGCGTCGACGTTAGCATAAATCTGCGCATGCGTAAAGCAGAGCACGCGCAGGTAATCGCTTAAGTGCTGCATCCCAAACAAAACTGCAGAGGCTGTAGAAGACTTTTTAATTTGAATTTATTTATATATCTTGCATAGCAAGAGCAATAACAATATACATACATAGGATCACAGTGTGTTTAAATATTATGTATTACATTCATAATAGCATCAAAGGAAACAACAGAAAGAAAAATAAATGAATGAAAAATTTATACACACACACACACACACACACACACACACACATATATATATATATATATATATATATATATATACTTTTTATTTCTTGCATCTTATAGGGCCTAAATATAATGCTTAAGTTCAATTTTAAATAATATAATGTAGACTGTAGAAGACTACTTTATTGTCAGAGTTCTGCAGTTATGAGGTAGATCCAGGATTCCTCTACTGTGCATTTCTATCCATTGTGTGTTCCTTCAAGATCCACTGTGACCTTGACCAGTAGAAAGCAGCTACTGAAGAGGAATGAAAGTTATCTAATACATATAAGCATAGCTACATACATTTTAGCATATATGGTAAAAATGAGAAGATTTGTTGTTTATACTGGAAAGAAAGTGGTGAAAATGCTTAAAATGCCCACACATTTATGCACTTATTTTACAGTTTTACACTTGTTTACAGTGTGACCAGATTAATGGAAACATTTCAAGTAATGCAGGGATGGGACACGATTGCATCATAGATCAGCATATTAGCATATTTATTTAGCATAGCCAACACACTGACTGGTATGTTCTGGGTATCACAAGCTCATTTGTCACACTTTAATGTTTCAGATCATCAAATAAATGTCAATATTAGTCAAAGATAACACGAGTAAACAGAACATGCAGTTTTTTAATGAAGGTGGAAACCCACATGGCCGTGTGTCAAAAAGTGTTTGCCCCCTGTTAAAAACATAACTTACCTGTGGTTTATCACACCTGAGTTAAATTTCTCTAGCCACACCCAGGCCTGATTACTGCCACACCTGTTCACAATCAAGAAATCACTTAAGACCTGACTGACAAAGTGAAGTACACCAAAAGATCCTCAAGATAGCTTTGGGACTCCAGGGAACCATAGGGAGAGACATTATCCACAAATGGTGAAAACATGGAACAGTGGTGAACCTTCCCAGGAGTGGTGACTCATCTAAGATTTCACAAAAGGCCCCACAACAATGTCCAAAAAACGCCTCAATTGCCTGTCACATCTATATTTCAATTTGCACATTTTTTCCACTGTACATACAACTGCCTTTTTTATTCACTGTACATACAACTGCATTTATTATATATGTGTTCATGTGTTATCATTGCCATTCTGTTTACACTGTGGAGCTCCTGTACTAGAACAAATTTCTCGTATGTGAAAACATACTTGGCATTAAAGACCTTTCTGATTCTGATTCTGATTCTGATAAGGTCAGGTTCTTGACTCCACCATAAGAGAGACCGGGCTCACACCTTCTAGAGTTCCAAGAGGAAACCCCTTTGCTGAGCAAAAAGAACATAAAGGCTTGTCTCAGACAATACTAATGAGCAAATAATCAATTGATAAGTAAAGAAACAATGGATATCAATCGAAGCTTTAAACAAAAGCGATATTTCTAAAATATAGCAACGTAAGATGCCAGCTGAGGTTAGGGCAGAACCTTGTATAGGATACATACTGTATGATATACTATAATGTTATGCAAGTTATAGACAGATCTGTTATGACCACTGACAGAATATACCGAAATATGTACATTTCTGCATCCAGAAAATGTTTGCTAGGGGATGATAGTAGACTACTTTGTTTACAACTAACTAATTTTAGAGGGTCAACATTTACATTTATATTATTTTCGTTGAGAACACTACTGTATAACTTTTTTTTTCTTTCTCTCTTTTTGGTGTTTTCTTTTTTACTTATATCTGGGGGCTAGCCAGGAGCTCTAGCAGATAGAGTGATGTTCCTCAATTTAAGCACTATAATGTGTGGATTTTTTTGTTGAGGTTTTGTTTTCTCCATGGATTTGTTGGAGAAGGGGGTGGGATTATACTGGATTTGTATACCATTGGGTTGTTTCTTGTTAGGATCTTATGTGTATGTGTCATTGTACATAGTTTTAACATGGCTAACAAAAAAGGTACTAGGCATTCTTCTGAATATCCAGTTAACTGTGTGACTTGGAATGTGAAATCCCTCAACAGTCCCTTAAAATGTAGAAAAGTTATAGCGCATTTAAAACAGCTTGATACAGACATTGCATTTTTACAGGAGACCCATGTGTGTTTAGTGGATAGTATACGTCTAGGTAAAAAATGATCTGGTCAGGTGTTTCAATCAAATTTTCATGCTACATCAAGAGGAGTGGCCATCATGATTGGTAAACACATACAATTCACTGCTTCTAGTGTACATACAGACTCTGCTGGACGATATGTTCTCGTGGTAGGTAAATTGTACACACTTCCAGTTGTCTTATTCTCGGTTTATGCACCAAACTGGGATGATTATACCTTTTTTAACACATTGTTTTCTAATATGCCAGATATGTCTACACACAGTCTCAATTGGTGGAGATACTAATTGTGTGCTCTCATCGCTAGATTGGAGTGTGGCCGGAAAAACAACCCCTACTAAGTCTGCTCAGTCGATCAAATCATTTCTGGAAACATATGGTGTGGCTGATGTGTGGCGCTTTCGCAATCCTGCCTCGAGGGCATATTAATTTTTCTCCTCTGTTCATAAGACGTACTCCAGAATTGATTATTTTTTCATCGACAATCGAATTCTACACTTGGTGAGGGAATGTGACTATGGCACCATAGCCATTTCAGACCATGGGCCCCTTAGTATGAAATTGTGTTTTTCAGATCCTCAATCAATATACCGCCCATGGCGATTTAACTCGTTACTACTTTCAGATGAGAATTTTGTCAGTTTTTTAAGAGCAGAAATTAAATTCTTCCTTGAAGTTAATCAAACCCCAGGAATGCCGCTTTCTACGGTTTGGGAGTCCTTAAAGGCCTATTTAAGGGGTCAGATAATCTCATATTGTGCTAACAAGAAGAGGAGAAGCTCTGAACGGTTAAGATTGTTGACAGACGAGATATTACGTGTGGACAGGGAATATAGCCATTCCCCTTCGCCAGATTTAGTCAAGAAACGTATGTCACTTCAAGCTGAATTTCAAGAAGAGTCAAGTCAAGAAGCTTTTTATTGTCATTTCAACCATATATAGCTGTTGCAGTACACAGTGAAATGAGACAACGTTTCTCCAGGATCAAGGTGCTACATAAAACAAAGACAGGGCTAAGGACATGTAAGTAGTCTTAGCCACATAAAGTGCAACTGTGCAACCTGGTGCAAACAGTGCAGGACAAGACAAGCAAGACAGTGCAGGACAAAAGACAGTGCAGGACAAAAAACAGTGCAGACATTAAGTTACAAGACAATACAAAAAGTACAAAAAATGCAATACACAAAAGACAATACACAGTAACAGAAACAGCGCCGACCGACCAGTGTAAATACTGAATGTTCAAACAGTATTTTGTGCAGTAAAAGAATGAACAGCAGCAGGTTCTTAGCAGCAGGTCCTTTGGATTATATATGGAGTTGTGCAAAAAACAGCAGATGACTGAGATATTGTCCAATATGTGCAAAAACAGCAGAAAAGTGTGCAAAACAGTGTGTGTGTTTTGTGAGGGTCTGTGCAGTCCATACAGATGATGTGTGTGTATGTTGTGCTCAGTATAGTACAGTTCGGTTATTGAGAAGTCTGATGGCTTGTGGGAAGAAACTGTTACGCAGTCTGGTCGTGAGGGCCCGAATGCTTCGGTACCTTTTTCCAGACGGCAGGAGGGTGAAGAGTGTGTGTGAGGGGTGTGTGGGGTCATCCACAATGCTGTTGCCTTTGCGGACGCAGCGTGTGGTGTAAGTGTCCATGATAGAGGGAAGAGAGACCCCAATGATCTTCTCCGCTGTCCTCACTATCCGCTGCAGGGTTTTGCGATCCGAGATCGTACAGTTCCCAAACCAGACAGTGATGCAGCTGCTCAGGATGCTCTCAATGGTCCCTCTGTAGAACATGGTCAGGGTTGGGGGAGGGAGATGTGCCTTTCTCAGCCTTCGGAGGAAGTAGAGACGCTGCTGGGCTTTCTTGGTGATGGCGCTGGTGTTGAGTGACCAGGTGAGGTTCTCCGCTAGATGAACACCCAGAAATTTGGTGCTCTTGACGATCTCTACAGATGATCCGTCGATGTTCAGCGGAGAGTGGTCGCTCTGTGCTCTCCTGAAGTCCACAACCATCTCTTTAGTTTTGTCCACATTCAGAGAAAGGTTGTTGGCTCTACACCAGGCAGTTAGTTGTTGCACCTCCTCCCTGTATGCTGACTCGTCGTTCTTGTTGATGAGACCCACCACGGTCGTGTCATCGGCGAACTTAATAATATGATTCGATCTGTGCATTGCTGCACAGTCGTGAGTCAGCAGAGTGAACAGCAGTGGACTGAGCACGCAGCCTTGAGGAGCTCCAGTGTTCAGTGTGGTGGTGCTGGAGATGCTGTTCCCGATCCGGACTGACTGAGGTCTCCCAGTCAGGAAGTCCAGGATCCAGTTGCAGAGGGAGGTGTTTAGTCCCAGCAGGCTCAGCTTCCCAATCAGGTGCTGAGGGATGATTGTATTGAATGCTGAACTAAAGTCTATGAACAGCATTCGTACATAAGTGTCCTTATTGTCCAGATGGGTGAGGGCTAAGTGGAGGGCTGTGGTAATGGCATCGTCTGTGGAGCGGTTTGGACGATACGCGAACTGTAGGGGGTCAAGTGAGGGTGGTAGCTGGGTCTTGATGTGCCTCATGACGAGCTTCTCGAAGCACTTCATAACTATGGGTGTGAGTGCAACGGGACGATAGTCATTGAGGCAAGACACTGTAGACTTCTTTGGGACAGGAACGATGGTGGTAGTTTTGAGGCACGTAGGAACAACAGCGCTGCTCAGGGAAATGTTGAAGATGTCCGTAAAGACATCCGCTAGCTGTTCCGCACATTCTCTGAGCACCCTGCCAGGAATGTTGTCTGGTCCAGCAGCCTTCCGTGGGTTAACTCTGCATAGAGATCTCCTCACGTCGGCCGTGGATAGACAGAGTACCTGGTCGTCGGGACGAGGGATGGTCTTCCTTGGCGTAACGTTGTTCTGTACCTCGAACCGAGCGTAGAACTCGTTCAACGCGTCTGGGAGGGAGGCGTCGCTATCACAAGCAGGTGAAGCTGTCTTGTAGTTTATGATCGCCTGTATGCCCTGCCACATGCGCCGGGTGTCTCCGCTGTCCTGGAAGTGGCTGTGGATTGTCTGGGCATGTGCACGCTTTGCCTCTCTGATGGCTCGGGACAGTTTGGCCCTTGCTGTTCTTAGGGCCACCCTGTCCCCTGTTCTGAAGGCTAGGTCCCTAGACCTCAGCAGAGCACGCACATTAGCATTCATCCACGGCTTCTGGTTGGGGCGTGTAGTGATGGTCTTGGAAACGGTCACGTCATCAATGCACTTGCCGATGTAACTGGTCACTGCTGACGTGTACTCCTCCAAGTTGACGGAGTCGCCGTTGGTTGCAGCCTCCCTGAAGATATTCCAGTCAGTGCACTCAAAGCAGTCCTGAAGAGCAGAAGTGGCTCCTGCTGGCCAGGTTTTCACCTGCTTCAGAACCGGTTTTGAGCGTCTGACGAGTGGTCTGTATGCTGGAATTAGCATAACAGTGATGTGGTCTGAGTAGCCGAGGTGGGGGCGGGGCTCCGCACGGTACGCGCCGGGAATGTTTGTGTAAACAAGATCCAGCGTGTTTTCACCTCTCGTAGCAAAGTCCACATGCTGATGGAATTTAGGGAGCACTGACTTAAGATTTGCATGGTTGAAATCTCCGGCGATGATAAAAAGTCCGTCGGGGTGAACATTCTGTAGGTCGCTAATAGCTCCGTATAGCTCACTTAGCGCCTCTTTAGCATTAGCGCTAGGAGGAATGTAAAATACTATGTAAATGTAAAATGTAGAATTTAATACTCTGTCTACCCAAAAAGCGGAGTACCTGATTTCTAAATCAAGGCATGCGTACTATGAGCATGGTGAGAAGGCGGGGCGTCTGCTCGCACATCAGCTACGCCAGAGATCAGCTACTCAAAATATCTCAGCTATAATCAATGGCCAAGGTATTCAATGATCAGACAATGAGAAAATTAACTCATTTTTAGTCAGTTCTATCAGTCACTATACTCTTCTGATTCATCTTCTAATCAGCCTGATTTGGAGACCTTCTTTGAAGGTATAAACGTTCCAGCCGTAAGTCCGGATCTGGCTGATGAATTGGAAAAAGATATTTCGGTAAATGAGAGTTTTTGCAATTAAAGACATGCAAAGTGGCAAGTCCCCGGGACCGGATGGCTTTCTAGCCGAGTTTTTCAAGACATTTTCAGAACCGCTGTATCCTTTATTACTGTCAGTTTTCAATGAGTCTTCTGTAAACTTGTCACTTCCAGTATCTATGCGTCAAGCTGTCATCTCTTTACTACTTAAAAAGGATAAAAACTCTCTAAATTGTGGTTCATACCGGCCAGTGTCGCTTCTGAATGCGGATGTCAAGATCTTCGCAAAGGTCTTGGCAAAACACCTTGAGAAGGTAGTTCCCACTGTTGTTTCACCTGACCAGACAGGGTTTGTAAAAAATCGCCAATCCTTTTTTAACATTAGATGACTGTTAGGTGTGTTGTATGCTCCCACTCCACTCGGTCACAAAGACGATGAGGTGATACTTTCTCTTGATGCTGAAAAAGCATTTGACCGGGTTGAGTGGGGTTATCTCTTTAAGACTTTAGAAATATTTAAATTCGGCCCTAAATTTATATCATGGATAAAATTGCTTTATTCTTCCCCAATGGCAGCGGTACGTACCAATAATAATATATCCAGTTACTTTGCATTACAACGAGGTACACGCCAGGGATGCACGCTCTCACCCCTCTTATTTGCGATGGCGATTGAACCTTTGGCTATTGCCGTAAGGCAGAGTTTAGTCATTAAAGGTATAAATCGTAAGGGCTTTGTGCATGAGGTCTCTCTTTATGCCGATGACACGCTGTTGTTTATTTCGGATCCTCTGTCTAGTATCCCTGAGTTATTGATCTTACTTGGTAAATTTGGGAGAATTTCTGGCTATAAGGTTAATGTTCAGAAAAGCGAGATGATGCCTGTGACCTCTCCTGAGGGGAAACTTACTGGCACAGTCCCATTTAAAGTCAGTTCGGAAAAAATTAAATATCTGGGTATTTGGATTACACGCAATTTTAAGAATCTTTATAGGGCTAATTATCATCCTTTGTTGGCAAATTTTAAACAAGATATTGCTCGTTGGGAATCCTTGCCTCTTTCCCTGGGGGGAGGATTAATTAGTCAAGATGATTATTTTACCTAAATTTCTTTACTTGTTCCAATCCCTGCCAATTTTTCTTTCTAAATCATTCTTTTCCAACCTGGATAGCCAGCTATCATACTTTATTTGGAATAAAAAGCATCCAAGGTTCAACAAAAAGATATTACAACTGCCCCGATATTTGGGGGGCATGGCGCTTCCCAATTTCATGTACTATTACATGGCAGCTAATATTAGAGCATGGTTGCATTGGTTGAGAAGGGACACTTCTCCACCAAGCTGGGTGACTTTAGAGAGGGCCTCAATTACATCCAGCTCTCCTACAGCATTGCTCTGCTCTCGATTACCCTTTAAACAATCAATTTCAACATACTCCTCTAACCCAGTTGTTGTCCACACAGTTAAGATTTGGAATCATTGCAGACGGTCTTTCGGTTCCATCGGGTTATTTTTTGCTGCCCCTGTGGCGAATAACCACATGTTTATCCCTTCGGTAACTGATGAAGCTTTTGATATTTGGGCTTTGAATGGACTACGTTCACTGTATGATCTGTACATTGATAATAAGTTTGCCTCATTTGAACAACTGGTAGAGAAATTTAATATTAAAAAATCACAGTTTTTTTTAGATATTTGCAATTGAGAAACTTTGTTATGGCCAATTCTGATTGTTTTCCTCAGTGTCCAGCTCAGTCCCTTAGGGATAAGATATTTGATTGTAGAATAGACACTAAACAGGTCCTGAGTAGGATCTACACACTGCTCAGTACATGACCAATCTGGACATTCTGAAACACAAGTGGGAATCTGACTCGGATGAAGACATATCGGACGTGGTCTGGCAAAAGGTCATACAGAACATTCACTCATCTTTGGTGTGTCTGAGACATGCCGTCACTCAGTTTAAAGTGGTACACCGTCTACATTGGTCCAAGGATAAACTGTCCAAGATAAAGTTGGACTTGCAAGCAAACACCCGCTACACTTCACATGTTCTGGACTTCATGGACTTCATATCTATTTTTGATGCATTTTCCAAAATATGTGGAAAAACTGTGCATCCATGCCCTTTGATTGCATTATTTGGGGTGATCAAGGAGGATGCCTCTTTTAGCTGGTGCCAGGTGAACATGATCGCTTTTTGCTCTCTGCTAGCTAGAAACTTATTTTGTGTAGGTGGAAGGATTCATGCTTACCGACATATGGACTCTGGATTAGAGAGGTCATGTGTCATATACATTTGGAAAAGATAAAATGTTTGAGCAGGATTTGTCCTGGGTTGTTCTGGGCTCCAGTGAACACAAAGAAATTCATATATTCTGTCACTGCTCTTCTTCATTAAGATCTTCGCCCTCATCGCTTTATTTTCTTAAAATGCCAAGCGGCTGCTTCTCTTTAGCCAGGACCTGATCTAATCAAGATAAGGAATCAAGGATAGCTCTAAATACTAATATGTTTTGGCACTAAACCTGCAGGTCTCTGTTAGAGAACTAAAAATGCTACTAAACATCGAGCAATTTAATGACACAAAGTACAAAGCCAAGACAGCAAAGGAATCGCTGATCTCAACAAACTGTTGTAGCGATTTTGGCTCGCGAAGCAAGGTAAATATTTATAAGCAACTATAATGTGTTATAGTAACTTCCAAATATTTTAACCTAAGTTGAAATTAACGGTACTGGAATTAACGTTACACCTATTTGGTCTGTTCGTCCGCCGAACAGGCCGTGTAACCTTTATTAATTCTATGAAGGCGGTATCTTCCCGGCCAAGAAAGATTCGCTCTCCTTTTACTGTATACCGTAATTTAAATAAAATTAACTCAATAGAGCATGTAGTTCAGACCAGATATTGCAGGTACCTTAATTTGTGAGCGAGACTCAGAGACAAATCACCTGTGGCTCAAAATTATGACATTTAATGAATGAGACAAACACAACATAAAACTAACTACACAAACAAACAAAAGAAATAGGGAAAATGAAAATAAAATAAAACAAAAGAAATTAAAATTGGGAAAAGGGAGGAAGAGACTGGAAAGAAGAAACTAGAGAAAGGAAGGAAAGGAAATGGCAAGCTTAGACTCAAAAATTAATCACACCCTAACTGGGAAATCGTCACAGAAACTTAAATTCACCTTAAGATTCAATGAAAGATTCCTACTTAAAATTATGCATCTAAATTGGTTGGTAAAGGAAACGGTTACTTGTATTGGCTTACTGAACAAGAGTCCGGATGCAACAGAGAAATCTCTGAAAAGTCAGTTAGGGTGGGGTCAGACGTTCTTCCAAGTTCTCCTGAAGATCAGAGCAGTTGTCGTTCTTGGAAGTAAAGCTTGCTGGAACTTCGTTGAAGGAAGCTGGAGTCATCTTGAAGCTGTTCCGAAAGTCTGACCACGGATTAGTGGTGTTTGTGACAATTTAAAGGTCACGAACTCCACCCATCTTTGGGAAGATGACCAATACTTTGGTCAGGATTTTGAAGGGAAAAACTCCCTTTGTTTCAGGTGTCTGTGGGCGTGGTTTAGCTATCAAACTTTTAGATGACTTTAAAGTTTGATCCAGGGTGTATTAAGATGGTATGGCGCCTTTCGTGCTCAAATAAAATACACCAGTGCTTGAAAAATGAGTAACCGATAATTTTGTGGTCATTTGGATACTAAACTTGAAGGGTAATGACGGTATGAAGGCAGCGGTACATTACATACATAGATCATTAATCAAGGCAAAGATAAAGGCAAAGAAACAAAAATGAAACATGAACAAGATGCACTTTCATTAGGGAAGTAAAAAGAAAACGATAGCTTCGTATACATTCTGACATCAGACCTTAAAGGGACATACGGCATTAGAACAGGTATACATTAACATGCCATGATCAGTAAGATATGATGATAGAGTATAACGGATGTTAAAATACAATGTTGTTTTCTGACACATGAATAAAATACACCCTTGTCAGGAAATTAAGGAGCAAATAATTTTAAGTCAGGCAAGCCTTAAAAGAAGAAACACATTACAAAAAGGGTTATAAGAATGAGAACCTTAGAGTACCTTATCTTGGGTTTTATTAGTAAACGGAATGTCTCATTGTGTTGTGTGTGTGTGTATGTGTGTGTGTGTGTGTGTGTGTGTGTTCTGTTTGCTGGCCCCAATGAGCCGCATGGGGTTATCTGGTCTTTGTGGAGACTCCAGACATTCTGGAGCCAGGTGTGGGTGTAAAACTGGGTTGCTCATCGGTTAATTGAGGAGTAGATGTTGAAATTTAGGGTGCCTGGGACATGAAATCTAAAATGACTGGTACACGACACTACACTGTGGAATGACGTAAAGAGGGCTGTGAGCAGGTGATTCCCGACACAACCTGATCGATCAAAGTGGAAAAATTGTCAAATCCATATGTGCTAAGTTGATAGACTCTTACTTCAATAAAACTGAGTGCTGTATTAGGGACAATAAAGGACATTGTTTACATTGACATTATTTACTGTCCAGTGTCACACACATGAGGATAAGGTTCACTACTAAAGCACTATTCGGACGGGATTAGTTTTACGTGGGGACATGGAGTAATGCAATTTTACCTCAGGACGTCTGTAATATTAATTGGCCAATTCTCACGGGACAAGACATCTTAGTAAAACTAGCAGAAGTGGGAGGGGTAACTCGCTTTACGCACCACAGTAACCTCCTTGTCATCATGTGCGTATGATGTTGCTTCCTGTTTCAAGCGCCTCCATGCTTGCAAAACGTGCCAAAAACTACTTTTAAACAGGAAATGGCGGAATTTTACCGTACATATTTACAGCGGGTCTATTCGGATGGGATTAGTATTACCTGAGGTAATTTTTCCGGACCTTTTTACAGAAGGTAAAAGTTGCCGTAATCCTTACTGACATTGTCCGTAATGATTACTGAGATGGCATATTCGGACTGGACTAAAATTGTCCGAATAGGGCTTAAGTCTGGTTCCTCTTAAGGTTTCTTCCTCATTTTCCTTGCCACCGTCACCTTAGGCTTGTTCATTAGAGATAGATGTTAGAAGATGTTAGAGATAAATGGTCACTTGTTTTTAAACTTTAAACTTTATTTTTTATTGTGTTTCTATACATCTGTAAAGCTGCTTTGAGACAATGTGAATTGTTAAAGCGCTACACAAATAAACTGAATTGAATGGTATTACACACAAAAGTTTGATTTTTTTATCAGTTTCTGCTTTTTTCCTAAAATATAAAATGTTTCTATTTGTTCTTTACTTAAATTTTGTTGATTGGTACATTAAAGGTGGACAAAGATCTGGCATGATTTATCTTGGTTTCAAAAATCCACTGTATGTCTGAATTGTGTGTTGGTGTATAGACACATACTGTGAGGGGTGATATTCAGAGTTCACTCAAGCTCAGGTAGTTCAGTATTTAATACCAAAATACACAACAAAGATATGTGAGAGTAACACACACAGGGTGGAGTTCATGTATCACTTAATATGAGTTTTAGCTCATATTTAGCACCAAAAAAGTTTGCTGGTTTTGAAGCGTAAATACACTCAAAACATGGAATGCAAATTGAGGCCAATGTTGAATACATAAATCTGCCATTTTAGTTGGCTGTTGGCGAGTAATGAAATAGTTTAGAGTTTAATCACTTTAGAATATCAACCCCATGAAAAATTTTCTCATTGAGGACATACACATGTGGAAAGGATTGTTGGCACCCTTTCATTAAAGAAATAAAAACACTGAATGGTCACTGAAATAACTCAAAACTGACAAAAGTAATGATAAATGAAAATTTACTGAAAATTGCCTATTTGCTTGCTAATTGGTAAAAAAATTTTTATTGGTACTTTTCTCAGTTTCAAGTTATTTTAGTGACCATTGTGGGTTTTTCTTTAATGGAATGCTACCAACAATTTTGTCCGCGTGTCTAGCTTCTTGATTTTAGACATTGCTTTTCTCAAGGGCCATGGTTATTTAATGGTTCAAATTATCACCAGTGCTTTTATAAAGTGATCTATAATCGTCGCATATGACCTACTAAGTCAGCTTCTTCAGGCCATGGTCATACTCTTTTTCCAGAAGAGCACACTGAATTAAGAAAAACACTGACATCATTTCAACAAGTCAAAATGCAAATTTCTAGACACTATTAAAAGCCATCTCCAATCCCACCAATTCAGATTCAGGAAAAATCTGACAGCCTTTCCCGGTGTAAATACTAATAGACTCTTATTTTGCTTTAATCGCCAACTCTGAATACAGCCCAAGGTGTTTACATGTTCTGTATATCTGTTCATTTATCTTTGGTAACTGGTTACGGTCCCAGTGGATCCAAAATCTATCCTCTCACACTGGCATTCAGTGTATTTTGCAATTGTTATGATTGACTCTAACATGATATCATTACAAGAAAGTGACTTTGTTTTGTATTGGCTACGTGAAGTACTCTCAAGTCATGGCTGTTCTTCCATGTTCTGAGTGTGCATTTCAGGGAGAACAACATCCACTGTGAAACTTATCTTCTTTGACTGAAGAAGACTGTAAGTGTTATCAAATCGTAGCACATCTGTAGAGAGACGCAAAAAATACACACAGTCACAGATGGCTCTAAAAATAGTATATTCCAAAAATCATAAAACATCAGGGGAAAACAGGTCATGAGTAATAAACTAGTCTAATATAAACTCTTAAATTATTCACATATATGAAGACTTGTGGCAGTGGTGCGTCAAATGGTTAAGGCATTGGGCTGTTGATTGGAGGATAAGGGTTCAAGCCCCAGCACTGCCAAGCTGCTACTGTTGGCCCTTAACCCTCCCTGCTCCAGGTGCTGTATCATAGCTGACCCTGATCTCTGACCCCATCCAAAGTTGGGCGAAGAAAGAATTTCACTGTACTGTAATGTATATGTGACAAAATAAAGCCTTTTTCTATTGTAAAAAAAAAACAATGAGGAGGCAATAATCAATGATTTGGTGGTGTGATCTGTCCAGTATTGTTTTATTCCTTTTATACCATAGCAGCCACCCAATAATAACAATTTAATTTATTATTTATTTAAAAGTTTATAGTTCAATTTAATGTTGTAAAGAACATCCAGGAAATTTCCTCTTATTAATTAATTTATAAAATCTACAAACAGTCACAGCTTCTCTTTTTTACTCTCTTTAGAAATTAATAATTAATTAAGCAAAAAACTTCCTGTTACATAGAAACGTGAAGACTTTCCTGTGGAATTAACACCTTAAACTCACCGTTGTTGAACACCTCCATTTTAAAAAAAAAATCTATAACTAGCCTTAGATTGGGTGAAGATCCATATTAACATAGGATTTGGAATACTGATGACCTGATTAAAAGAGCTATTGTTTTAGAAAATTAATCAACACCTTCTGACCAACCACATTTGAGAATTTGTGTTGTAGTATAAACATTTAAACCTATTAAACTAATCACATACTCAGGCACACGTTCCAACGATATGAGTGTACATAGCACAGCACACTGGTATTGCTTTGGTTGGGACCTCATTACTAATTCAACATTGACTAAAAATAATAAAAAATTTGTACTTACAGATGCCTGGTTCTTCACACGTGTAGGACCCATCCTCGGGCACTAGATGTGCGTTATAACGTGTAGTTGGCAACACTTCCTGCATTTCTGTTATTTTCTGTTTCACTCCTGTTTTGGTCTTCATGTAGATGCCAAAACCAATATCACTACCATCACTAGCAAACTGCCATCTAGAATTAGCATAAATGTTTGAATAAATAATTCTTAAATGTAAACATTCTGGAAAAGACACGAAAGACAGATAGAATAGTTCAAATAATGACCTTACTTACCTTAATAAGCAGTTAGGGACAAGGGCTTCACACTCCAGATGGTGGTCAGAACCACGGCTGATGGTGATGCACTTTTCATACTGTACATCAACAGAATCTTTTATGTAGTAGGACTTTGGCACTACACCACCATACTTAATCTGGAAGACAAATACAACTCGGTAGGAAGAAGATTTTGTTGCGTTTCTGGGCTGGGATAGAATAAGTCTTCCTAAATCTTCCTCAATTTTCCTTATACTTAATAAAATTCAGTATTTTTACTTTTTCAAGACAACGCATGGCATGACAGTTCTATTACTACTTTCTACGTTTTAATTTAACAGGCTACACATCTCTATTTTGCCTCTAGGTAACAGAATAGATTCATTAAAAGCTTTGTCCTGATCCCAAGAACACTGGGTGATGTGCAGAAATACATCCTTCGCACATTAGCGCTTAATACTTATTTACTCCTGGGAGCAATTTAACAGAATCGGTTCAATTAATTGTTTTGGTGATCCCAGAGAACCCATAGAAAAAATATTGTATGTTTATTACAGAAATGACTATCATTTGTTTTTTAAAAAAAACGATTGTGTACAGAAATAAGGAAATATATTTTGCGGTTATTTTAACTCAGTACATTTCCTTTTCTGTCTATCGACATAATAACAGATATACAAGGAAAACACCTGGAAAAAAGCTTAAGTATTAATCCCTGTAATGCTTTACTATTTTTGAGCTGGGATGTAAAAGTATAATGGCATGACATGTGTACTTTGATAAGGACATCTGAAATAATTATCAGGGTAATGTTAGACTGTAGGAATATAGAGAATGATAAGAAACTACTGAAGGCAATGACACAATCCTCTTATCATGTGTTATACAGTATGTAAGTCAAACTAAATGTCATCCTACCAGAGCACATCAAATTTAAACTGCAAACTGTAACACTGGTCGTTTCTTATATTAATCTGTCTGGAGTACACACATTACTGTAGATCATTTCTGAAGAGCATTTCTATACTCACCATAGTTTTACAGTAAGGGTTTCCATTTGGATCTGTCATTGTGCCTCCATAGATCACAGGCAGTTGATCTGGTGCTACATATTTCTGCAGCACTTCTTTCCAGTTGGCTGCAAAAGGATAAAATAAATACATTCAATCAGTTTGATCTTATCATTATGTGATAGAGATTGCATTAGTTTTCTCTTGCATTCTATAAAAGAGATGAGAATATCGAATGCGGCAAAGCCTACAGCCGACGATGACGATCTTTCGGCGAGTCTCTTCGCACATGAATGGCTTGATCAAGTTGTAGGCAATAGGAAAGAGTTTAGGAGCTACAAGAAAAAAGAAACAAAGAATCAACAGGTTACATACTCATCTCATTCAGGGAGATGTATAAATACATTTCTTATTAATTACCTTTGATTAGAAGAATTCTCTTTAGACCCTCGGGATAATTTTCCTCAAACATAGTCAGAATCTGCAAACGTGTAAATAAATCTAATATAAAATAGAAATATTATCAATTATTTATACTCCATACTGTATATCATGTCTTACCTCTCCATAGGCTTCAACTGCAGGTTTCCAGATATGTTTAAGGCCAAGATCTTCACAATCATATATAAGAGTGATGGACTCCACTGCTTTCCCAAGCTGATAAAACATTTAAACATAAACATATTAAGTCTAAATGATGGTAATATATGAACAAAGAACAATTAAACGAGAGTGTGCCTGGGGGTAAATACAGCACAAACAAATCCTACCCTCTCAGACTGGTTCATACACTCTCTCCGTAGAAGCTCACAGTCTCTAATTTTGGTCTTGATGTAGTCTTGTTTGGAGGCAGACATAAGAAGGCCCTTTGGATCAAGGGGGCCAATAATGTCATACCAGACCGGACTTCCCTCTCGATCATAACCGCACATTCCACCAGAGACATAGTTCTCGATTACCTGAACACATCAACCCATATAAGATGTACAAGAAAAATACACCTTATAGGCAAAGGTGTTACTAATAAACTCTGATGGCTCCTCTGAATTTTTACCTCTGGTGGCTTCCAGTCGTATAGGATTGAATCTACTTTCAAACGCTTGCGAAATTCCAAATGCTGGAAATCAATCACATTGATCAACTTGATCAGCTTGCCCACAGGTTGGTAAAAGTGATTAGTAGGTTTAACATTTTAAAACAGCTTTAAAAATAGTTCAACAATCAGCTAAATTTTTAACTGCAGAACAAACTCTATTCTTACATTATTTGCACATACTTATTTATATTTCAATTTCAAGTTCAAGTTCAAGTTCAACTTTATTTATATAGCACATTTACAAACAGCCACACGGCTGACCAAAGTGCTTCACGGTGCATTTGACATTACACATACACTTAAAATACACACATACACAATAAAATAGAGTTCAAAGAGCTAAAATAAGAATTATTTAAAAAGTAGACAAAATAAAATAACCAGTTTAAAAGAAAATGATATAAATATAAACCATAAAATATAAATATAAACCCCTGGGCAATCATGAAAAGGCTAGAGAAAATAGGTGGGTCTTTAGCATGGACTTAAAACTATGTAGAAATGGAGGGTGCCGTTATAATCTCTAATGGCAGGGAGTTCCATATTCTAGGCCCGGTCACAGAAAAGACACGCTCTCCTCTACGCTTGAGCCGTACACGATGGACCACCAACATAGCCTGGTCAGATGGACGAAGGCTTCTAATAGGAGAGTAGGGATGAAGAAGTTCAGATAAGTAGAGAGGAGGGGTATTATGGAGAGACTTATAGACAAAGAGTAAAATCTTAAAATCTATTCTCTGAGAAATCGGCAGCCAGTGTAGAGATTTGAGAATGGGAGTGATGTGTTGTTTGCAACAACTAGAGAGAAATCTGGCAGCAGCATTTTGAATGAGCTGGAGACGCAGATTTGCACATTATATTTCAATTTGCACATTTATATTTCGATTTGCACATTTTTTTCACTGTACATACAACTGCCTTTTTTCCACTGTACATACAACTGCCTTTTTTATTCACTGTACATACAACTGCCTTTTTTATTCACTGTACATACAACTGCCTTTATAATCCACTGTACATACAACTGCCTTTATAATCCACTGTACATACAACTCCATTTATTATATACAGTATGTGTTCATGTCCTATCATTGCCATTCTGTTTACACTGTGGAGCTCCTGTACTAGAACAAATTCCTCGTATGTGAAAACATACTTGGCAATAAAGACCATTCTGATTCTGATTCTGATTCTAACTGCTCACAGAGAAAAGGTGATGGAATCGAGCTAACAATATTCTTGTGTCACTAAAATGGATTATATGGAGTTTTTTTTAATGGAGTTTGTTTTTGATTCTGAAAGGACTAAGAATATCAGAATGATCAATGAATGCATTTGTCTTAATACACTTTTATTTTTTGAAGTAATTTGACCAAGGGAAAACCCTGAAATGACTAACAGGTCTCTAATACCTATGAAATCAAGATTCGATCAGGTGACCTTAACCAGATGTAGAATCGGACATACAAGGCTGACACATGAATACCTGCTGAAAGGAGAAGACCCCATTCAGTGCATGTACTGCAGCATTCCCCTTACTGTCAAACACATTCTGTTGGACTGTCCTGCGCATAATGACCACAGAAGGTTATTTTATGAGGCCAATTCATTTAAAGAGCTATTTTACAAGGTTTCATCAGAAAAAGTTTTAGAGTTTCTGTCATATATTAATGTAAAAAAATTCATTTAAGTTGTCTATATTTGTCTATATTTATTTCTCTGTGATTTTAGGTTATTTTAGTTCTTATTAACCGTTCTTGCCATGAAGATAGCCTCAGTAGCTGACATGGCAGTAAATTATAGCAACTAACTAACTAACTAACCAAGGGGAAAGTTTTCAGAATGGGGGACTGTTTTTAAGTAAGCGGAAAAAGACAGCTGACTAGAGAAAGACTACGTAAAAGTAACTATAAATAGATAAAAGTATGACATTATGTTCTATAAAAAACAAAAACAAAACTGTAGTCATTTCCTGAGGAAGTAACAGCAACTCCACTTCACACTGGGCACCATTGTTTATTTTTTGATAACAGTAGGTCCTGATATGTCTTATTCCTTACTTATGTATTTATGACATATGTGTTTGGTCAAAAGCCCTGAATAAAATTGATTAGATAAATAAGGAATTATAAGAATCACCTTTCTAAGCATTGCTTCAGCCTTCAGGATATTGAAGCTTCTGGCTACAAAAGACAAAAATACAAGTATTTCTACATGCATAAAATCCTGCAGATCCTGCAGAGGTCAGTTGCTTCAGTTAACTGTTACATCAGGTGAATCATCACAGTTACATCACATTATACATGTCAGGATGTGAACTAAATGACTTTCTAGCATGATTGTTGCTGGATAATTGTTTGAATATTCAGCGCAAGAAATGTTATTCAAAGGAAAAACAAAAATAGAGCAGCAACAAATATTTGTATCAGAATTTAGGGTGATATATGCTTACTATTAGCTTTCAATTTTTATGCGGAAATATTCTGGTTCTAATATTGAAACATGATTGTTGTAAGTTGTTCATAGTAAAAAGTGAAATCATGAACAATGAACAAGCAAATATTTTTTGCAGCAGACATAAATTCAGTCTGTACAAATATTTGCATCCGATGCAACAGGAATTTTACCTTGAACTTGCGCATGTGCAATAAATGCAAGTCATTATGACAAACATCGACAAAGTTTTAACTAGGCAGATATCTAAAAAAAATTATCTAAAGAAGCCACACAGAAGTTATACTGTATATTGCTGACTGCTGAACTAGGAAAACATTTTGTTCACCTTTAAGAAGTGAATAAAACAGATGTGTGTGTAAAAATAAGTTCATTTATACATCATTAGAAAACAGAATGAATTGCCAAACATTGATTTATGAATATTCTTATATTCTGCATGTGAGATAATAGATTTATCTTTCTGTACAAGGCCTGACACTGTATATATTATTTTAAATATCTTTAAATGCAAACGTGTCTCATGTGCTTCATTGTTATGCCTTGTTGCTTATACAGTACAGTTGGATTTACATAAAACACCTTGTCCGATTTAAATAGTTGTGACATAATTTTTTAAATGATCAAAATGCTAAATGATAAATAGCAGTGTATTTTTAATGTAAATGGCTGTAAATTATATGGAAAAAACTCTCAATTAGGAAACATTTTTCCAGTTACCTCGAAGCCAGCGAAGCAGGTAATGGTCACTTTGATTAGGCAGCTGGGCATATACATCCTCAATTCTTCCACGCAGCTAGACAAATTGACAACTTTTTATCAATGCATATAATAGATCTAGGTGTAGAATTTTCATTTGTAGTTTAAGGTGGATCACATGAACACGATCATATTCACCTGTTCCAGAGCCGCAGCCTGGTTAGGACTGAGATCTCCAACACGGCCACTCATTTGCTATGCGTAATTAAAAAACCTGCAACTAGCATGAATTGCTCTTTAATTGCTGTGCTTATATCCCTCTACCTGTTGTATTTATACAGTGTAGGTAAGAATTGCTCTTTGCACTCTGGGAAAACATGAGTGGACATGTTTTTTTCTAGAGAGAAACCACACATTACCTTTGATCATTCTGAGTAATGTTTGCTCTTATGTCAGTTTAGAGTTCACTGATGAGGGTCACACGTAGGAAAAACACCGCTAATACGTGAGCAGAAGTTTACTACTGATCATATATGGCGACATTAATCACTTTAATGTCCATTTTATTCATCTATATTGCTAATGTTTAGGGTTACTGAATGTTTGAGGACCATAAGTCATAACTAAAGCGTATTATTATACTGTATATGCAAAACAGTATTCAGTAACAGACAGTCATTATAGATTCTAAAGTTACCTCAGAAGCAGTTATTGTTAATGAAGCTATTACTGATCAGGATATTTTTTACCAAAATATGGATTAAACCAAAAGGGTATGTAGCATTAAATGAAGCTAGTCTATCCAGTTATATAGTTATATACAGTACATCAGCCTTGCAGGGGAGGAGGATTCACAGTTATTTATTATTGTAATCTAGGCGTCACACAAAAACCTAGACATAAACTCAACATGCTTGAAGGTCTTTGTATTAACATAACATATGTAGCTACAGTTTACCAGTCTATCCATTCCAGTAATTATTCACTCATCACTCACTCATTTTCTACCGCTTATCCGAACTACCTCGGGTCACGAGGAGCCTGTGCCTATCTCAGGCGTCATCGGACATAAAGGCAGGATACACCATGGATGGAGTGCCAACCCATCACAGGACACACACTCTCATTCACTCACACAATCACACACTACGGACAATTTCCCGGAGATGCCAATCAACCTACCGTGCATGTCTTTGGACCGGGGGAGGAATCATTTTATTAATATTCAGCAGGGATTAATCAGAATATAATAAGGACCCACTCATAATGGTGGTCACGCACCACCCATCTGAATCTAACATTCAGATTAAATATAGAAAACATACTTACATTTCCACAATCTGAAACTTTTTCAAACTGTCATCTCATCACGTTTAATTCATTAATGTCTTTTAGACTTGATCTACTGTATACATGTAACTGCTTTAAAAATACAGAACTAAAAGTTTTAGGCAGGTGTGAAGAATGCTTACAGAAATATATATTGTAGTTCTTTATTTTTAAAAAAAAATTAATTTACAAAATGCAGAAAGTGAGCAAACAGAAGAAAAATCTATATCAAATCAATATTTGGTGTGATCACCCTTTGGCTTCAAACTAGCACTTGCACAAAGTCAGGGATTTTGTAGGATCAGAGTCAAGTGGATGATTACCCAGTTTTACCAAGCAGGTGCTAATGATTTTATATGTACAGTAGGTTGAAGTACAGTCATTAACTGAAACAGAAAGAGCTGTGTAGGAGGCTTAAACATGGTTAAAATGGTTTGGATTTGAAAGACAATATTTGGAGATTTGGTAAGAAAAAATACAGGGACGCATCTTATTTTAATCTGCAGCAGGACAACAACCCCAAACGTACAGCCAATGTCATTAGGCGCGATGCCTTCAGTGTAAAGAAGAACAAAGAGTCTTGAAAGTGATGTTTGGCCTCCAAAGAGCCACCTCAGAACTTTCAGATAACATAGAGCAATCAACAATAAAACTGGGTCATCTGTCAACAGACAACGGCACAATATGATGCGATGTCCAGTGCGAACAGCCTTGTTTCTTTTGATAATAAAGGGAACCATTAAAATAAAAATGTAGCTAACATAACACAAGGCTGTTATATTGAAAGTTATGAAAAAATTGCAATGAATTAAATAGCTGGCTACAATGATATCTCGATCATGCAAAACTACACCTTAGGACTTGCTCATTCATTCACCATTTTTTTTGTGTATAATATCGTGAAGTCTATGAGAATCTAATCTTAAAGAATGAAAACACTTTATTAGGAACACAGGTACACTTACTCATTTATGCAATTACCAAATCAGCCAATCATGCAGCAGAAGTGCAATACATACTGTATGTGGGCAACAGCTTTAGCTTTAATAATCCCAACAACCATCAGCATGGGGAAAAATGTGATCTTATCGATTTTGACAGTAAGATAGTATTTCTAGATAGTATTTTTCATATACCTGCTGCTTTTATGGGATTTTTATGTACAACTATATTTGCAGTTTACTGAGAATGGCTGAAAGAAAGGCTTCAGAAACTGAGATAAACACTCTGTACATTTGAGCAAAGAAAGCATCTCAGAATGTAGAACATATGAAACCTTGAGGCAGATGGGATGCAACAACAAAATATGTTATTCTTTTGTTAGCCAATAACAGAAAGGTAGGGTCAGAATTTAGTCCCAACACCATGGACCTATTACTCCTTGTGTTAACTAGTGTAGTGGAGGTGTTGTAATGGTTTGGGAAATGATTTTTTTTTGACATACTTTGGGCCTGTTCATACCAACCATCTCTTAAATGCCACAACTTATTTAAGTATTGTTGCTGATCACATGTATTCTGTCAGGGTCACAATTTACCCACGTTCTAATGGCTGCTACGTTGTATAAATAACCGTATATTGTAAATGTGTTTTGCCGGTTTCCTCCATTCTGCATTTTCCACTTTGAATGGAAAAAAAAAATTGCCTTTGATTCTAATTTCTTCAACACATGCAATAATGTATTAAAATATGTTGCAATGTACATTTTAAAAAAATTGTATGACAAGATGATAAATGACAGCATAAAAATGTCTGTTGTTATTAGTAACAAGTCATAACATCCCTGGTAAAGAAATCTATTGTTTAGTTTGAAGTAGTATGAATTTACCTACTCAATTCTTTTCCATTTTCTGTGGCAAATTTGCTAATGGTACAGTAGATATACTTGAGGTTTACAGATGAAAATCAGATTTTTCTTCAGCATATTTCATGACATGACCTATATTTGGATAGGCAGAACTTTTGGATTTCTTAGGCTTCTTAGAAGTCGGCATAACAAAAATCAAGTCTAGATGTTAGCCTTCTGTCAATCAGAAAAAAAAATTCTTAGGGGCTTTCTGGAGCTTAAAAGGTACAACAGAGTTCTGGGGAAAAACATGTGTAATGAAGATATGGTTGAGGTTTAATTAGATTTGAATTCATGTTTACTTCCTAAACCTGCTCCCATTTTCATTTTCCAAAGCTCCACCCACAAAAATTACAGCTTTTCCACTAATCCAAAGAAACATTCCAGGCCAGAAGGCAAACAAAGTTTCCAAACTGAGATTTTAAACTGTTATACACTTGCTATTGGACAATGGCTTAATTTGCAACAACTTCTGGGATGAACATAGGCTGCTGGCTTCTGACATGAGTGAGGCTTGTGAGGACAGCGCGATGGCTTCTATCATGAGCGTGGCGTGGGTAGGGCACCTCAATATGGCAATGTATCAGGAATCCTTCAGTAGGGAATCCAGTGCTGTTCACTCGGCCTCTAGCTTGAGCTGTCGGAGCTTCTGTTTCCCCTTCATCTTTATCCTCTAGCACTCCCCAACATGCAGTTCTTAAATATTACCTAAAGTGCAAATGAAAACTGCTGCCTCTTATGCTTTGCAATGTCTTTGCTTTGCTTTCTGTGAGTTTGTTTAAAAGGCAGGGAACCCCTTTTAAAAGAACTGGTTAACCTTAACAAATGACGCAAAATATTTGCTAAGGCCATACAGTGAACTGTAAATCATTATAAAACTGAGCTAGTATTAGCGGTCTTGGGTTATACCATCACTTTGTTCATTTACATTGAAGAAGAAGTCTTTATTTAGCACATACACCTAACAGCACAGTGAAATGCTTTGTTTTTTGCATATCCCAGTAGCCAATATTGCCTTGAGCAGAGAGGGTTAAGGACTTTGTTCAAGGGTCCAACAGTGGGAGCTTGGGCTTGGACCCGGAGCCGATAATCAACAACCCAGACCCTTAACTGTTTGAGCCACCACTGCCCCCCATTGGGTACTAGTTACATTATCAGTAGATTGAGCCAAAAAAAGTTTTCCTATTTATCTGGTTTATAAAAATCATCTAATCCTCTTAACTATTTGCCTCGATAAGAAATTTGCTGATATAAAATACAAAATTGTATTTGTGTTAAATTGTATCTATACTACATATATACAAACTATCATATACATTTCTATACATATACATAAACCTTTTTCTAAACATGATTTTTGTATTTTTTCCCCACTGTGGGGCGACAATGGCAAATGTTGCTCAAAAACTTTTGAGACATTTCGATAGACTTGACTGATTTTCTTTTAATTAGCATTTTTATAAAAGTCACGCACCTTCAAAAGTTCACCACTTGAAACCAATTGAAACACACTATACTTAAGTGTTTTATGTAGTGTACCACAGAGTACTGAGGACTTTGCATTATTCCGTAACAACACCTGTAAAGACACTACCTAAAACTGACAATAAAGAAAAACTGAACAATGGGAGAAAAAAAAATAAATCAACTAAACTTTTCTCCAAGGCACACTTTAGTTATGGCTGTTCATTTGAATGCAGCAAGATTTTTCATGATCAATAAAAGACAAAACTGATAAGAAATCACACAGCAGGTATTTTTTGACAAACACAGTATATAGATTTTGAGACCTGCCCATAGCTAGAACACATTTAATCCTGTACAACTTGCCATGACTTTGTACAGGCACCTAGAGATCCACTGCTGGATGGAATAACAGCGAGGAAGTTTAGAAAGAGATGCATAGTACAAATGTCATTTATAACACGACATGCAAGTCCTGTAACTCAGGATTCCCGATTTGAATCAAATAGGTTGGTAGTTTAATGACTTTTATGTGCTACCTCTAATTGTTACGTTACCGCCTTAACGAAGATTAAAATAGAAATGACTAACTGCATATGTACTGATATGGGTTTTTTTTTTTTGCATGTTTAAATCACAATACCACAAAAACCAAAAATAAAATAAAATCTTGTTTTAGAGGGGAAAGGAAAAGTGTCTTTGGTTGCTGGTCAGTTGAATCCCAAATTTTAGTTGAAATAAGGTAGACAAAGTATCATACTTATTTACTTATACACACAGCATACTCCTTCATTATGCCATTTATATTCCCCACAAAATGTTGCGAATTTACATATTAATGTATTTATTTAATTACGTAAGAAATTCATTCATTTCTAATGTAATTTGGTTCTTCAGAAATGTTTAAATTGACCACAGTTCTAAGAAGAAAAAAGAAATGAATTCATTTCTAATTAAGTAATTCGGTGTTTCTGAGATGTTTAAATATACCACAGTCTTCCACTTATATGAAAACTGGTTACACGAAGAAATGGTAAATCTTGCAGATCCAGTGCCATTATTTGACGGTTATGACTTCCAAGCTATTCGTAAAGGATTATTTTCTTTAGAGACTTCGATTCTATTTAGTTGAACATGGACTAGTCCATTTTCTGTATACATCTACAAAAGTAAGCCATGTCCTGCGCAAAAACATACTGACTGCGGTTACACATTAAAAAAAAATGTGAGAACAGTTTATAATAATCCATCAACACTCGAAGATAAACCTGTACAAGACCAAAGTGCTTACATACAAACTTCTTTTTTAGCAACAGGGAAAATGCCCGGGTTATTCATTTACATTTGCAAACATATGAGTATTATTTCACTGCATGATGAAGCCAGTCCTCGGGGGAAGATCAGACCTCTGAGGAAATGCTGGTGTGTACGGCTGTGTCAGGGGAGCCGGGTAGGATGGCACCATGTTGGGCATTTGGACAGGAGGGTAAGGAATTGCTGGGTAGGGTAAAGCAGCCTGCTGCCCTGTAAACTGCACTGAGGTTGAAGGTGCTGCAATCATGGGAACCGGGGAGCCATTAACCTGGCCATGAAAGGGTGCAGTAGAAGGTGGCGTCTCAGACTGAGCATGCTTGACTGATGAATGTAGCATCTGGAAATGCTTGAGCACCATCTCCTGTAGCTTATCAATCTTCACTCGCCGCAAATGGGCCAGCTTTCTCTTGCTCTGATAGGATTCGATGAAGGCGTCCAGCGACAAATCGCCATCAAGGAAAGAGTCGGCCAGGTTCTAAAATAAAAATGAGGTCATTTAGAATAACAATCTCAAACATGCCATTTCAGACAGAATAATAATACAGAACAACAGACAGAATAATTGATTGCAGATACAGAGTAACATAAATATTAATACAATCATTATGAAATAATTTTTTTTACCTCTGTTTCCTCTTCAATTTTGGCTCCTTCAGCTTGTAGCAGAGCTAACAGTGTGTCCAGTGAGCTTTTCCCTGAGTTGTGATCTGAGCAAGTACAAAGCAATAACATCATCCAAACAGTACACACTCAGTCGTATACACATTATGGTTTACAAAATCAGAAATTATTCAGAAATGATTCACAGACATCACCAAACTATTACATTCTTATTTTGTGATGCTTTTCAAGGCTTGAACCACAGCTTCGTTCATTCTAGTGTCCTCTTTGAGAGGTGAAATGCATCCCCAATGGGGTTAAGGTCTGGTGGTTGGCTGGTCTAAAACCTTCCATATTTCAACAAAACCTTTTTGTTTTTCTTGCTTCTGAATTCCTTCTGCTTCTACTATCATGAGTTATATCACCAAGAAATGATTTTGTTTGGATCATGTGCCTTTTCATGTCTTTAGTAGAGGTTAATGACTTTTTGTGACTCATCTCTGTCTTTCTTTACACTATTTCTTAAGATTTGTACTACTGATAAATCATTTGCATCATATAGTAGAGTATGAACTCTTTATCTTCTTTTGGTGACTGTGATAGTCACTCCTGCTGTTTGGAGGTTGTTGATGAAGTCACTGATTTGTTTGGGGGTTTTCTTCACAGCCCACACAATGTTCTTGTCATCATCTGCTGTTGGATGCACCAGTGGATAAACCAGTGGATGCAACAATGGATGCAACAATGGATGCAGCAATGGATGCGCCAGTGGATGCGCCAGTGGATGCTCCAATGGATGGATTATTTGATTGATTTGTTCATTCTTGTAGGGCATTCTTGTTTGGACACATTTTTGTATTCTCTATGCCCAATTTCTTTGCTCTAGCTTGATCGTCCATCTTTTCTCAGCCTCACAATTGCTTGCTCTCTTCCCACAGACAGCTCTTTGATATATTTCTAATCATGAAATAAATATTAGGATTCAAACTAAAGTTTATTAACGCATTAGATGTTAATATTAGTAAATGAAAGCTGGAAATATGTTCCAGTGTCTAATATAGAAGCATATATTATTCATAAATTACCTTGCCTGTGCTCTTACAGGAAAATAATCAATAACGGGATGGTGGTGTGACATTTAATGTCATGAAATGTTCTGGCTATCACTTATAGCAGCTATAATCAGTTGTCCCATACCTGACTCTCTTTTTTCTCTCTGAATTGAATACAGTGTATGTTAGCATTTCTGTTAGATCTGCTGTTCTAAGAAATTAACGACTTCTAATCAACCAAATTTCAGAATTCAACAGCATTGTGGACTTCATAGTAAACAGTTCATTATCAGACAACAAACACAGTGAGCTGTAGGAAGTTAACAATTAAAGACACTATATAAGGAAAACAATGTAAGATTTTATGACCCCAGATCAACAGATCCCGGTGATCTCAGTCACCCGAGATCTCCTGAAGGTTGACCAGATTTCTAATGACTGCTTTGGTTTATCAGGTATGATTGAATGCAAGTATTTACATTTTGACTTTGCTGGGAAGAAAAGAGAACTGAACAAAAGTACTGTGCAATCTTCAGCAAGTTAAATAAACAGCTCTATTACACAGAGAGTAAGATTGACTAACCAAGAGTGCATTTACTAAGCTGGTAGGCCTCGTAGAGCTCCTGTAAAAAGCAGTAGCGCTTGGTTAGCTGCATTTTCTGTTGTTCCAAACTGGGCTGGAGGCTGAGGTTCTGCTCTGCAAGACTGCGGTTACTGGCGAGGGTCATCTCTTTAGTCTGCTGCATCTCCTGCATCTGTCAGTAGGAGAACAGGGAGAATTTGGGCAGGTAATTGATCAGATTTTTTTACATTTTTTTTTTACAGTTATCGTATAAGTTTGTATTGATTTCTATGTTTCTGATCTATTCCACAGGTTAGATGACATTGTCACGGTGTGTAATATTGGACAAGATTAAACAATTTCATCTCTGCATCTCACTTATAACAAACCTAATCCCCTAATCCAATCCACAAATGGTCTGTTCAATAGCGTAGTACGTGTTGGCATCAACAACAAATGATTTTTGCCAACGTATTATATAAGAGTATTTCTGGAAAGAAATAATGAGGCTTATTCAATGACCAGGCATTTTAATCAATGGTTTACAACAGAAATGATATTACAGTAGGGTGACTGTAGTTCTCAATTGTTTAAGGATTTGTTAAACACATTCTGAAAAATTTATTTTATATGCAAATGCTCTTCCGATTGTTAAACATTATCTGAAGACTTTCTATTTCCTCTGCACATGTAAACATTATTGATTAAAATTCCATCATTACTGTTTATTTAATTTGATTTTTTTTATTTATTAGCTTTTAAAATTCTAAAATCCTTAGAATGTGCTATTTCTGCCATGCATGTTAGAAAAAAATGTTTTCTTAAGGTGCTTTATAAATATTTGACGTATTGACTTAAAGGCTTATTACTTAAGGCTTATACTTGACAAATATTTGACTTGGCTTTATTACCAATCAGATCAGATTTCTGTACTACTGAAACCTCAAGGTTAGTCTCTAGATGAAATTTGGCTCTCAATGGTAAATATATGACCTGATGGAAAATCTAGCAGGTCAGATTAAGCTAGGTTCATAAAGCATGTTTATTTTTTCAACAATTTAGAACAATCTAGTCAAATTAGTCAAATAATATCCTACCTCTCCAATGACCTGAACTGCGACTTTAGTTATTTTATAAATGTAATTTCTTATCTACATAAAATACCTCCAGAGCTTTAGAATTGTCTAATTAGCCACTTTTGACTTTTCCAGTGACTTTTATGGTTTTATTTCTCATTCGGATTCTCCTTACAAATTTAGATTCATTTTTTCCCCCATTCAATTTTCTTTCATTTATTTCTTTAGATTTAGCGGAGATGATGTACAGCATAGCACTTTGAAAGACAGCATGCGTTAGACAAACAATGCTATATTAATAAAGCTTGCACAACTATTTGAACTTTAAATCTATTTCTTTTTGTACTGTCATAACCCACGAACAGGGATATTTTAGAATGACAGTAAACCAAATCCCAAACATTATGAACTAGCATGAAGGTATGTTGTTGATAGTGGCTTTAAATCACATTTGAACTTCGCTCTGACTAAGGCCATGTGATAAATGCCATAAACGTTAACAGAGCATAGTCAAGTCATAAGGAAGCTGGAAAATAACTTACAACACTGATAGCACTGGCAATTGTTAAACAAGACGGCTGTGTACCATCTCCCTTATGTGAAAGAAATATACCAGATTACAAATATCAGTATGTCTATCACCCCTGACCCCCCTGTGCCAAATAAGGCCAGTTAATGTGCCGTTAACATACCATACTAACAAAGACTGATTCATTGAATACTACTTCCAAATCAATGGTTCAAAGTTATTTCTATTTTTTTATTCAGCTAGATTAAACCCTGACATCTCACAAGAACAATCTATTGATCTCACAACTACTATAAATAAATAAATAAATAAATAAATAAATAAATACATACATACATACCATAACAACCTCCATACTAGTTCATAGTAACTTAATATAGAAATAGTAATAGCAATTTAGATCATGTGATTAAAAACAAACAAAAAAAGCAAGATAATCAGGGATCCCACTTTGAGATCCATAGTTCTACATGATAATGTAGAAGTAATTTTACAATTCTTACACAAGAGAGAATTTTTCTATAACAAAACAAGTAACAATCTGTCTAGTCAGCTTCTGCAGCTCAGGTTCCATCAGTCATCAACACAGATAAACATTAAGGAGAGATAAACATCAGCAGATATAGGCAACAACAATAATAATAAATGACAAAGGAGAGGCGTTTTGCAAAGAAGAGATTCATGCAAAGATCTCCGTTGTGTTTGTTTCCAGTGAGCGCTTTACCTCGTCCATGTCTTTGACAATTTCATTAAGCTTGTCATCATCCTCGAGCAGTTCGTTTAGTTGTGTCATTGAATACGAACTAAATTTGCTCGTGAGCCCAAATATTTCCCCCATTGCTGAACACCAACAAATCTATTGCTATCAAGCGGAAATGAAACCGTCCAATAGGAGCGGGCGAGGAGCGCCAAGTGACGTAATTATGAAGTAATCGCCTTTTGTGCATAAAGCCGTCTGTGTTCGCCTAGAAGTCGTAACTTGAAAATCGCACTAGGAAAAGCCCATACAGTAGATATCTATACACTAGATGTCGCCTTGGTGTCCTAAAAATGCGTCAAAACCGCCGCCATCTTTGTACAGTGCTCTTGTACTTTAAATGCATGGACGATGCCGGACTTCTGTGCTGCGTTTGGATGTTCAAACGAAAGAAATATAAAAACCAGATAGCAATGGATTACATTTCACAAGTGAGAATGTGTTTTATGATATTGAATGTTAGGAAATTATATTCCTGGTTCCGTTGGTTTGTTTTAGTCCTTGGTTAATGACCGCAGCTAATCCATGCTAGTTACCCATTAGTTTCTATGTTTTTAGATTCCCAAGCTCTTAATAAGGAAATTAAAAATTGACCCATGCTTTTTTTGCTTAAAGGTGAAGACCCAACTTTATGTATGTTCTGTAACATTCCCTTATCTGTCAAACATATTTTATTAGATTGTCCTGGACTTAACACAAGCAGAATGCTCTTTATCAAGTTACTTCACTTAAAGACATATTTAATGACATTATGTCTGAAAAGGGAATGGATTTTTTTTTATCGTATGTTAATTAAAAAAATGTCTGAAATTTTTTCTGAATTAATGAGTTAATTATCAGAATTATGAGAGAATTTTTCATGAATAAAAAGTTTTTTGCTCTGTTTTTCTGAATTAACGACTTAATTATCTCAAAATTATGAGATGAATTTTTTTTAAAAACATTTTTTTCACTCTGTTTTTTCTGAATTAATGAGTTAAGTATCTCAGAATTATGAGAATAATCTTCATGAAAAAAATAATTTTGCTCTGTTTTTCTGAATTAAGTAGATTATCTTCATATCAAAACCTTATATTTTCTCTGGACTTAATGATAAATACATGTCTGACCTTTGGAACAAAAGAAACAAACTAGAAAATTGCATTTGTGAGGATTTATGGTGATTTTATTTCTTTGCCTACATTGACGCTGATGCATTAAGAGGATGGGGTCCCCTGTACCAAGATGGCCGCTCAGTTGACGCATTCGTTCCAATGTACTGCCGTATACAAGGTGACATCTAGTGTATATATCTGTGGGAAAAGCCAAATAAACTCGGAATTCCTTCTTCTCTATTACGAGTTTCAGAATCAGAATCAGAAAGGCCTTTATTGCCAAGTATGTTTTCATATGAGGAATTTGTTCTAGTACAGGAGCTCCACAGTGTAAACAGAATGGCAATGATAACACATGAACACATATATAATAAAGACAGTTGGATGTACAGTGGAAAAATGTGCAAATTGAAATATAAATTTTAAGTTTCTCGCAAAGAGTGACGTCAAACATTGGCTTTAATCAGCATTACTTTAGAACATTTCTTTTAGAAGAAAAGTTCACAAAATTTATTATAAAACAAAATGTTGACACTTGCAGTGAAGTACATTAAAACAGTTTTATACATTTTTAGAGCTCTGAGTTCATATAGCTACCATAGCTATGACGCCATGTCGAAGTTTCTCAATAAACAAAAGTTCATTTAGCAGTTGATACTAAGCGTAAACCTAGCTGTATGTGCTGATGGAGACTGACTGGTCTTGTTCTGTCCTTCTGTCCAGAAACTGAGCCTTAACATTGTCTGTATTAAACTTATTGTGCTACTTGACACTGCTTGACGTGACTTATTCTGAAAAATGGATTTTCCCCCTGTATTTCATTTGCAAATCCTATTCCCATTGTTAACCTCAACATAAATCTGCAGATTATCAGTTTCCACTGTGCAGCACATGTACACAAGTTCCTACTTCCTCCATTTCTTTGACAATTTTATCAACCTTGTCATCAGCCTCAAGCAGTATGTTTAGTTTATTTGAATATGAATTAAATTTGCTTGTGAGCCCAAATATTTACCCCGTTACTATTTCACCAACAAATCCCACTATTCTTTTCCAATATGAGCAGACAATGTGCGTCAATTCAATAAATTCAATTACTTTAAATGTCAGCTTTATATCTTAAATGAGTGAATTATAATTATGCTGCCTTTTACACATTTCACTTAATGATTGATTCGGGTCTGGAGCCCCAAAACTCCAGCAGATACTGGGTTTCTTCCCTGGTCATTCTCTACCAGGATTTGCATTTATACAGTATATCCATAAACAATATACAAAATATATGTAAATTAACTATTTAATTAATTACAAATTAATTTATTTAGATGACCACAGTAGGGATGTATTCTAACACAAACACAAAGAGATAGGAAATCTCAGAGCCAGTATTATCAGTATTATTAAAGAAAAAAGATATACATGTTTATATAACAATCTTAAAATAGCTTAAAACCCAAGCATACATTACAATTTCTTGACTTCAGTTTAGAATCTTGTTCAGTTGTACACATGGTTCATTGTCTGTGCATGATTTGTTTTTGGTAAACTACTGAATAATAAATGCGGAAGGCATATTGATAAATAGTACAATGACATGCGCTCGTGTTTAAAGGTGAAGTGGTGTAGATGCTACTTAAAAACTTTATTTTGGTGACCTTTATTTAAGAAAAATTCCTCAACCGTGTCTGCCATCATACACGAACTAAACTGAAAGCAGATTTAAGATCACAGGACCATCCATGCTAAAGCAAGGTAAGGACAGGGTTTGTTCAGTTTTTAAAATATCTTTATTTCTAGCATACATCACAGGACTTATCAAACCGACTGCATACTCACAAATAGTAGATTCATTCAAACAGAGAAACTACTATAAACAACTAACTATAATTAACAATTTTAAACATTAGTTAATGTTGTAATACATCAGTTGATTTTAAATCCTATTAAACTCCAATAACAGATTTTAAATCAACATTTGTTCTATAGTTATTTTTAGTGCTTACAGTAACTTTTTAATTAGATCCAGGGTATTCTAAAGAAGTATATTATTTTTGGATGTTTCAGTCACATGGTTTTATTACACACAAAGCAACACAAAAGACTGAGGGTGAATTTTATTTAAAATATGGCAGATTATTGTGCTATGTAGTATTTATTCTACTTGCAGAGAATTTTAAAGTTATGTGATTTAAAGGCTGCTGCTATCTAACCTAAGCAGTTGTCATGTTCAGTATGGATGAAAATAATTTTAAATTCATTAGACATACTATAGCAAAGGACATGAAGTTTTAGGTTACATAAACATTTTTCACCCAAACAGCAAAAAGATTCTTATTTCACCACAATGTGGTCTCACTGCCAGTATCAGACTGTTACTGATAGAACTCGGTCCCCTTGTAATTTGGCTCCATAAACATAGGACAGTGGTAGAAGGGAGTGCAGGCTGAGCTGGAGACGGAGGGCAGGAGATCTTCATGTGCTGGTGAAAATGAACAGAAGTTATAAATATTCAACAGGTCAGGCTTGCTCTGGCAAGTAACAAACTGATTTTCCAAAAAAAAAAATTAATAATAATAAAAATAAATAAATAAATAAATAAATAACAGGAAACAGGAAAAGGTAAGAAGTGTCCCTAGAATAGGCTCCAGATGCACCATGAATCAAATTACTTCCCATTCCAGATTTATTCAGTACTACGCTAAATTCATGCCACATACAGTAGATAAAGTTACCAGATGTTATAGGATATTTCTGCTTGCTAACTTTGCTAATGAAAGCTACTGAATGATAAAATAAAGTACTGACTATTCCAATAAATTCATAGAAATTCTCTTTAAACGTATTTTTTTTTCTCAATCAGAATCAGATTGAAATGCAGCTTAAGAAAAACACAATAAGCCAGTTGATGATTATGACAGAAATCTCCAAATTCCACTTCCATTTTAAAGTTTGCTTGTCTAAACTTATTTTAGTAACTCGCTAGTTAATTCTGGTGCAGAGATTTTGCCTTTAGTTATTTTACTCAATTGGGATCGATGAATTTAATAAAATACAATATACATTAAAATACCGTAGACACATGCGATATGCTATTTACGTCAGCTTCTTTATTTTTACAAATGAAACCAAACAAACCTATCCAATTACTAGAAATTTAATGTTCTAATGATTATACATTATCTACTTCAGAGGAAGGGAATTTAAGGTTAACTCACAGGTTGATACAGCAAGGTGTGTGTCAGGAGGGTGTGTGAGGAGGATCAGGGGAGGATGATGGACACTCCTTTGGTATCTTCACTGAGGGAAGGCTATCACTTGGACATTTCAACTGGGAGAGACACAGAAACCTCAAGCTACTGCCATGCAGATAAATTTGCTAATTTAAATACCCACAATTCAGCAGAAAACACATGCAGGACACACCAAATAAATCGAATGCCATGCTGGGGCTGGTACATAGGAACTGTTAATTAGATAAATGACACATACAGACTGCAGTAAAAGTTACACAGTGCCTCTTTAGCAACACTGAAAGGTAGGAGAAAAAAAAAGATTAATTACAAAACATTAAACCAATCACATTTTCTGATCAGGGTCAAAGTGTGTTGGCATTTAGTGTGTTAAATAAAACCTTTTTTCCACTAACCTCTTCATCACTGTCATGATCTCTGCATTTGGCTTTCTTTCTCTCTTTCTTCTTTTTCTCATCATCCTTTTTTTTCTTGTCCTTCTCAGGGAGGATGTCATCCAGCCAGGCCAGGTCATGCTGGGAGAAGACAAGGTCAAGCATCTTTCTCACTACCATCAGTCCCAGGATCTGGAAATATGACATAACCATCTCTCATCATAAAGTTCTTCAGTTTGATAAGAGGTTTAAATAATGAACAGACCAACAAGTTAAAACTGCAAAAAATAGTGGCTCTGAAGTAGTTTAACACAATGATTTTCCATTATCTAGGTCCTGTTAGATGGATTTTAGGCAGTGTTTCCTTTCATTTGATATCCAGACACCTTGCCTTATGTTAAGATGTGCATAAATCTAAAATAAGAGCTAGTTTAGAGGTAGGCCATCACTCCTTGTTTGAGGATAGCCAGTGACTCAGCTGTTTGGACATCTAAGGAAAGATCATTTCACCACCTCAGTGCCAGACAAAGCGTCTTGGTATGCAGTATACTTGCCTTGAGAGATGGTGGCACCAGCTGAGCAGGTATACTAGATTTATGACAATTACTTTACATCAAAAACAGTGTACTTTTTTAATAAACATTAATGCATGAAACTAGAACTAGGATAGAATAAAGCACAGATCTTACCATGACAGGAAAAATAATAGCTGCAACAGTAGACTTGAGGATCCAGAGTACAGCCAGACAAGTAATCTGAACTAAGGTGAAAAGATGCACCCGGCGCAAAGGTACATGGCGGAGGAAAACAAAGTCCGGCTGGTGCTTGGCGGGCATCAGGATGAGCTTGATCCTCTCCCAAAACTAAATAATATGATTAAAACCCTTTATAATAAGCTGAAGGAAAAGTAATCTAAAGGAACTTCAAAAAAAAAAAAAAAGAAATAAAAGAAATGAACAGCAATGTGTAGATTGATATGGTTTTATACACTGCCAATCTGTTCACAAAGATATATGCTTTTGGGAACATTTGGTGGACTCCCATAAAGATAAATGCTTTTTTGGATTGTATATTTTTTAGAAAAACTAAAAAGGGAGGTTGATTAGAGTTAAGTTAAGGGTAAAGAGTAGGCATGGCATTAGCTGCAGTACTAATCATGTCAGTATCTGTAGAAATACAGATGTGTGTGTGTGTGTGTGTGTGTGTGTGTGTGTGTGTGTGTGTGTGTGTGTGTGTGTGTGTGTGTGTGTGTGTGTGTGTATGCACCTGAATGCCACTGAGAGAGGCTACACCCATGTACAGGAACACACCATAAAGTACTGGCATGGGAATATACTAGAAAAAAGCAGATGAAAAATTACTATAGTAAAAGTTTCAGTGATTGTTGTTGTTGTTGTTGTTGTTGTTGTTGTTGTTGTTTTTATCCAGATATGCATCACATCATTTTTTAGACACTTTTGTTTGGAAGGCAAACAAAATTCCTGTTGGCTCAAATACTGTATTAGGTTTATTTTACTTATTTTAGCTTCGGTTCTCTATTTAGACCATAACAGGTTTAATGGTGATATGGAGTTTAGACCAGCTACTTTATAACTAAAATTTGTTGCCAACAATTATTATTAAACGTCACTTATTAGATGTATCTCTATACAAAATTCCAAATACTTTTTTTAATGGTCCAAATCAAGCACCGAGATTCAACCAACAAAATCAGTATAACAGTTAGCATTTCTTTAGCATTATTATCCTGGTGAGTACTGCATGTTTTTAATTATGAAGGTTGGTACAGGCGAAGACCATAAAGGACGTATAGGTCCAATCTTTCAACAATTTAAACCAAAAGCATAGTGTTACTTATTGAGGGACATTAACTTATTTTCACAAAGACTCACCTGCAGTATGGGAGCCAAGAAAATAGACACTCCAGTGAGCACAAAAACCAGGATACCTGTAAGCCTTTGCTCTCTGTTAAAAATAAGGGAAAATGTTGGGAAGAGATTCAACATAATCACTTGAACGGAACAAAAATCAAGTAAACAAATCTATACATATACTGTATGAATATATGACTGTTAATAATGTAATGTTCACCTTGAACATATAACGCTTACCGCACTCCTAGGAACTGTGGCTGCTCACCTGGAGCACTGCACTCACTCTCCATCTTAAGGGAATCTATGTGGGCAATGGAGATGACTGTAGCTGCTACATACCATGGTAAGCACAGGAAAGAGCAGACGGCCATGAGGATTCCAACCCAAAACATGTCTAAATGGTAGCCACATCCTTTCTTCTCAAGTCCAACATGTGAAAAATGGTAAAAAAAAAATAAAAAAAATTATAAATAAAAATTATACGAAAAATATTAAAATGTATGAAATGTAGTGGTTACGGGAAAAAAAATCATTAAATATAGCATGTATATAAAGGAGGAACTATTGCATTAAATACAAAACACAGGTTTCAGGTCAAATTCTTTAATATGACTATAAGATGCCACCAAATTGTTTGAGAGTGAGAATGATTTTTATAATACCTTACCCTAAGTTTGTTCTCCTTGCGATTGACGATAACAGCAGTTATCTGCTGATCCATAAAAATAAGGATTGTAACAAGAAGAGCAGGTACAAAACTAGCCAAATACATCCACCAGGGGTTCTTCCCAGAAGGGATGACCATCCAAGCACGGTCTGACCGAGTGGGCTGTAGTGACAGAGGTTGACAAAAGTGAGAATTAGTTTAAGTTGCATTTAAAAAAAGGAAGTTAATAAAGAGTACTATGTTTTTTCTGACATTAAAGTTCGTTAGTGCATGCTTTCATAAATGTAATTAGTCTAGGACTATTTTAAACAGCCATTAGAAAACAAATGTGATGGAAAGACTTTCCATCACACCAATAAAAACATTCACACAAAACTTGTGTATATTAAATGCAATCAAAATTTTAGGCAAATAATCATCCTTGACTAAAATGCATGACTTTTAGTCTTAAAATCAGGATCGTACCTTAAACTCTGTGGGAACAATAAGTTTAGGTGTTTCAAGCCCCATTAAAATATCAAGGCCAACAAAAGTCATGATTGATGTGAAGATGGCAAAATCACTGAAGAGTTTCCGAAGCTACACGTTTACAGAGAGGAATAAGAAGGAAATATGAATAGCAAACGTACAGTCATATATAAGGTGTTAATTTAAAAGAAGAAGGAAAAAGCATTTAGAAGAACACTGCAGCAGTCACTTAAGAATTTTATATGATTTTAAATCAATTCTAAAAGGAGGAATTGTGATTAAAGAAAATATTTTCTTTAAGGGATCGATTATGACACAGAAGGGCAGTTGGGTGACCTTGATCTCAGTAGGCACATGCAGTTTGGGGGTCTCGAGGGACATCAGGTAATCCAGGGCACAGAAGACCAGAATGGATATAATAATGGCAAAATCTGCAATCAACGTACGCCACTGAGGGATGAGGTTGGGATTGGAGGGGGTCAAAATAGGCAAAAATAAATAAAAATAAAGGTAAATATGATAGATAGGAAAAATCTTATGGTTTTCACAGTAAATATCAATAATGTCTTTAATATACAAATATATTTTCTTTTGTACATACAGACAATTGATGTCTCATTGGTCATTTTAAAAACGTGTTCATAAATTCATCTATAAAACCTATTTTGAATTGTGCAATATAGTTTATTGTTATTTCAATTACCAAATTACCAAAGTTCTCTTTGGAGGTTTAATAATGTACTTAATAAAACATGTGTGTGTACACAGGTGGAATGGTATTTCTATTCATAATTATATAATGTTCTTGCTGGCTCATTCAAACCTTGGTGGGGAAGTAGCGGCTGAACTTAAACTTCTTGAGTGAAATGGTCATGGAATAGGTGCCGAAAAACAGGACGAAGCACATGAGGGCCAGGTCAGGAACATACTTGCAGGATTTGCCTACCAGAGATCCACCATACTTTAGACACTCGTTTTTGTTCAGCTGACTCCAGTCAAGAACAGTGAAGTTGTACTGTGTGGAAAGCAGAGTGATACAAGGACTAAATCTGGTAATGTATTGCCATTAATCCAAGCACATTATTTAATTCTACCTCTTCAGTAGTTTATATATAGTTTATATATTTTATATAGCAAAAATTTGTAGCAAAAAAAAATCATAAGATTACCAAAGAGTAATCGGTAAAGTTGTCTGGTCCAAGTAGAGCAGACGAATTGAAATCCATTGAATCACCTATTACAAAAAAAAAAAAAGAAAAAGAACAGTACAGTATAAAAATATGTCATGAATGGAAGTTAAAACAGTGTCTTTCACTGCATATGTAAAACACACTATGTGGAATGAATAACAAACAGATAACAAAACTGTGGAGTTCTATCAGATGACAGATGTATGCAATGTAAGTAAGTGAAATGTGAACTTCAAGAAAGGCCATAAACTGTCATGTTAATCTGAGTGACCCTCACCTTGATCTGGAGGCATACATTCACACTTGTAGCTAGTGATGTAGTCAGGCTTGAAGTTTGTGTTAATAGGGTAGTACTGAAAGGTCCCCACCATCTTCTTTATAGCATCAGAGACAAAGATAAAGGAGATGAGGCTGGAGAAGCCCTCTTCAGTGAAACGTGTTATGTACTTGATGATGTAGCTAGCGTCGGAGGCCACCAGGATAAGACACTGAAGGCAGGAGTGCAGTCCAATCCACAAGCGCAAATCCATGTAGTCGATGTCATTAGTCCTGATTGTGGAAAACAAATAATTTATATATTAGAAAATATCTCTTTTTTCCTACGGACATAAGGCTGTTTGTCACAATGCCTGGCTTTAATGGCTGCTATCCAATTACAGATGATTTTTACAATGAATTACAATTGGAAAAGGTAATTTATATTAAGTACTGTAGTAGGCATACATCTATAAAACAACAAATACGAGGTAGTCACTCACTTGCAAAATTCATACAGCAGCTTCTCAAAGACCAGTATAGGTCCTGTTGAACTCAGGATAATGAGGGGTTGGCCACCAAAAAAACAGAAAACTGTTCCTGCTAGAGCTGTGCCAAGAAAGCTCTCCATCACACCCTAGAATATACAGTAAGAATTCAGAACACTGAGATGAGGATAGATGAGAACACGATGAATTACGATGAATATTTTTCCTAATGGTTCCACTAGTTTGTCAAAGCTTATAAAAATTCATAATCAACTGATATATTTGGGAGCTTAAAGGACAATAAATGGTTTTATTATTGATTAAGTAAAGGCATAAACAACACAGAATGTGGGAAGAATAAAACTGAGCTTGATAAAGTTTTGTAATGAATAATGGTACTTGGTAGTTGTCGGTGGCGTCTCCTAAGAGGCCTCCAAATGTGATGGCATTAGTGATGCATCCCAAGTATATGAAGAGTACAGCTGAGATAGACTGGATGTGAAAGCCCTCACAAAAGTCACTCAGCAGCCATGGTACTTTCCGTTTGATGTCAAGCCAAAGACCTCCACAAAATCTACATTACATACACAATATAACTAAAAGCAAATAAGCCACTAGACATTACAAAGTAATTACAAACGAAAAAGCAAATCAATGTTTGATACTCTATTTTTTTTTTAAACAAACTAATTAAATCTCCTCTATACAAATAAGAACACAAACACAGAATATTTGAAACATGGACAACTTGGAATAAAAACATTTTCACCCCAAACTGCATCTGTTTCGACCTATAATTTAAAGTATTAAATGCAATGCAACACAGAATCATACTGTAGCTTAATTGTAAACTAGAATGTACCAATAATTATTTATAATATTTTAATCAACCTAATACAATCATCTCCTTAGACAGTGATACAGCAATCTGCCAGCAACACTTTAACTAGTTAACATGGCTAGACCTAGGATGCTTCTCAAGATGGTTTAGGGCACATACAGTAGTGTACTGGGTAAAATTACCTCCCAGTGAAGGCCAGTTCCTCTCCCATCTCATGAGGGGCAGGCAACTCTTCATCATCATCAGCTATTCCTCCTCCACCTGCAGTTCCATTTGCTTGTCCCAGCTCATTTAGTGAAAACACTGACTTTCTGTAGCACAATTAAAAGCAATTTTATTGTTCTCACCTCTTTTGCAATTTTTGGTTTCTTTTGATCAATACAGATATGAAACCAGATTACACCATATCCATTAAACACAATTCATACCTCATCTCTGCTGAAGGAACTTTTTTTGGTGGTTCAATACGAATCTTTGGGTCCCACTCTCCTGGTGGGAGAACTGTCACCTCATTCAAAAACTCATCAAGTCCTGCAATCAAGTCATCACGGTGTTTGGCCTTATAGGCCACACTGCTGAAGAGCTGGAGAGACAATTAAATAAATAATGACATAATGTATGTAAATGTTGTTTTTTTTTTCCTTGTGTTAATCATTTCACAAAAATGGTGGCACAAAATGAGTTAGAATTATAAAAAAGATTTAAACATTCATTCTTACATCATCAACCATGAGTGTGGCAATGGCACGGCCAATTTCAGTGTAGGATTTAACTTTGCCATGAGGGCCAAGCAAAATGAAGAGGAATCTAGAAACACAACCATAAAATTACTTGTGAAATACATAACATTTTCAGCACTCAGGTTTGAAAAAACATGTAACTCTAAAAATAATAGTATTTTTTTCTTTACCTGGTTGGTACAGGGACTTCAGTCAGTCCACCTAATGTTGTGGCTTGAGCAAGACGGACAAAGGCCACAAAAGGCTTGTCCAGAAAGTCCACCTCTCCAATCAAAACATTGGATGCTTCAGCATCTCTAGGGATTTTCTTCATAAACTTGTTCTTGAGCTGGTGAGTAACATGTCAACATAGTCACCAATGATCTGTTAATGATTGTTAAAAAATATTCAATTTCTCAGTTTTTTTTAGTATCCTAGTAAACAGGAACATTAAAACAAAAAAGAAATAAGAATTATATAAGATTTCTAATGTGTAGTAGACGTATCTTTTCTCACCACCAGAAAATTCATTGCTGTATCAAAAAGTGCTTATGAAGGTCATCATCAAATCGTTATCAGTGTCTGATGGTTCTGCATGTGATTGGTACTGTAAGTGGCCATTGTTATTTATGACTATACATACCTACAGGAACCTGAGATGAACTAGCACATGATTGACATGTACTGTATCATGAAACCCAGTTATAAAAATACTGCTCCACATTTTAGACATTCCTCAATCTTTTACATTTATTTATTACAATGCCTCTAGTAAACAACTGAGAATATGAAAAGTAAGATTTACTGCATACTTTTAAGCAGAACAGCGTTAGTCTTATGCCACCCATGGGTAATGTACAGTAGTATCATGTTTCTGGACACAAGCCACTAATTATTAGATTACTAATATTTAGAATATTAGTAGTATTTATACTAATATTAATAATAATTGTCTGAATGTCTTTGAACTACTGTAGGCATCCTGATGCTGAGCTCAGGTTAATGTCTATATGGAGGTTCTCTACAGGTTGTTTCCCTGTCTGCATAGAGTTACACTCACCAGTTTCCTCCAACCTTTCTCAAACAAGCCAGTAGGTTGGATTGTCTAAACTAATTTGCCCTTGGGTGTGCATAAGTGTGTGAATTATTAATATATGGTGTCTGAATCAGGGTATAGTCCTCCTTATGCCAAGTTTACCCAGGAAAATCTGGATCTTCTGCAACCCTGACCAGGACAAAGCATACAGTGAAACTGAGTGGATGTAAAAAATGAAAAGATATTTTATCATTTTTCTTAATGAGCTAGGAGAGACTACAATCTGTATGTGGCTATGTAAGTCACTGGCTCCATGCTATGACAGTGACATCAGCAGTGGGTGTCCAGAGTGTATGTAAACTGCTGGTGTGTGTTATTGCTCTGTTTTCTGCCTGGTGCTAAGAGCCACTGACTGTCCAAGGAATGGTATTTGTTAAGTATGGGATGTAATTGAGGCACCAGAGTCTAATTTGTCCTGCTGCTTTTCAACCTTTTCTCTGACTTGGTGGTGTGAGGGGGGGTTGTCACTATACTGTAGCTACTTCAGTGTGTTCAATTGTTTGGAGGTGTAAGTGTTGGGGAGTGCAGCACTTAAAAGGTTGCTAGGTGGCCACTATATACATGTCACACCAATTCATGAAATACAATATAATGTTGTTGTTTTTTGTTGTTGTTGTTTTTGTTTTTAAATCTTATCTATAATCTAATTAGGTAAATCTAAGTTTTTAAAACACTGAGTAACCATCTAAGCATTTTACCAAGTACTTGTGCTTATAAAATTGTAGCATAATTTCCAGCATCTCCTCAACATAATATCTTTCAATTCACTCTTTTTCTGAAGTATTTCAGATTTCATATTTATGATGTACTTTTTACACTCCCCCATTTTATCTTTCATTCTCTTTCAAGGTCTCAAATTAACATATTGTCTTATAAACACATTAGCAGACACATTTTAATTGTTCTTACAATAATGTAATGATTTAAAATAAGAATTTAATCCGTCTAAGGGAAAAACTACAGTGGCCGCGAAGTGCAAAACACATTAACAAATCTGAAAACACATTAACAAATCACAAACTATACCTACTGTTTCTGGGTTGTCTGAATTGTCGTTGTGTTTTCGGATTTGTTAATGTGTTTTCGGATTTCTTAATTTGTTTTCGGATTTCTTAATGTCTATTCGGATTTGTTAATTTGTTTCCGTATTTGTTGTGTTTTTTGATTTGTTAATTTGTTTTGCACTTCTTGGCCACCGTAAAAAAAAATATTCCTCGTCATCTAGTTTTGGTGTGGACTTACAAAGGCTGTGTAGTTTAAAAAGACTTTACATCACCCCCTCTCCTTGTAAAATAGAACAATCCACCTCAGGCATGTTACTCAACACTGTTCAGGCCTCACAGAAGTGCCTATTGTTCAGTGCTGCTGTTAGAGAGCGATTGTTAACAAATCTCTAAAGTCTATCTATCACAGCAGCCAAGTAATTGCACAGATTGATACATTTCCTAAATTCCTCCTTGTTAAATCATTTGAAAAGCTTTACACATTAAAGCATGCTCAGAAAAAAAACTTACCTGGTCAGAACTTGGTGTAACTGAGATATCATTCATACTACGACTCTGAACATGATCTAGACAGGAAATACAAACATCACTCAGTTAATAATAAAATCATCATTTACATTAAGCATAAATAACAGGTCTAAAGGACTCCATGTTCTAATTTGGGGCAAATTTGTCCTACACATAAACAGGTTAGTAACTCACATTGTAACAACACATAATGAATGCAGTATAAATATAACTTTTGTACCTAAATTGATGTTTTGGCAGTAAAGCTGGCTACTTATTATACACTTATATGCAACAAAATAAAGACAAATTAAATATCTTTCCCGTTCACAAAGAAAAATCTCACCTGTTTTTACCTCTCTTACCTTGGGTCTCATTTTATTTCCCAAATAAATTCTAATTATAAATTTCTGTTTGATTATTTGCATTCACTTCTGAAATTTGTTGTTTATACATCTAACTATGCTAGCTATTACTTCTTCCTTCAGCTAGTGGCTTTTGTTGCTCTGATTTTAGAAAATAATTTTGGCACTCATACATGAGGAGTGGAAGACTAATAGTGCCAACAGCCAGTCAGAAAGCATTAAAATGCAGAATGTGTGTGAGAGTACAAACATGAATAGAATACACAATAAAATATAAGCCTTTATTTTTGTTACAGTACACTGAATTACACACATATCCCACTTTAGTGGTTGAGGTCAGATCACAGGGTCAGCTCCTGGAGCAGTGAGGGTCAAGGGCCCAACAGTGGCAGTTTGGCAGTGATGGGGATTGAACCCCAATCCTCTGATCTACAACCCCGAGCCTTAACCACTTAAGCCACCACTGCCCCAACACCACTACTTCAACACCCAGAATACACCCACTTCCCCCATTAACCTTCATAATTATCAGAACCCCACACACACCTATTTCCAGTCACCTACACTCAGTCACAGCTCAAATGACTTTCTTACATTGCAAAGTACACGCTCAGTTTGCATTTTGTTTCTGACATTACCAAGCCTTTTGACTTTGCCTTGTGCTTTCCAGTTTACATAGTTACTTAGTCCCATTTCATCTGTTTGCTGATTGCCTGAAACTTGCCTGTTTTTGGCTTTTACCTGTCATTTTGTAACAGTTTTTACAATCGTCTGATTATAACTGCCTTTGCATCCTTGCAGCCATTCCTTAGCTTACAGAATATTTATAACATATGGACGCAGCAAGTGAGCCAGACTTGTGGGAAGCCCTCACAGCTCATTATGATATCAAGAAGGTGTCATTTGGTGGACCTGGATGCCAAAATGGATCACCTTTCCCAAGCCAAGGTCACCTACATCGTGCTGCATCCAACTACTTCTGCAATGCTTAAACAAATGCTTATCCTCAAGAACTTCTCGGGTGATGTTCCTTGGTGTAAAGGTTTTGTACTACAATGTTCTCTGTATTTTGTAAGTCACAAGGGTATGTCAGAGCCATAGAAAACTGCTCACAGGGAAAAACTGCTCTGTTTTTAAACCGCTGATCAACTCCTGGGCAGCAGACAACTTCATTGATGAATAATCTATGATCTATCTTAACCATGGAACTGCTGCCCCAACTTCTGCCCCTCCTGTGAGCTTCATCATCAACACATTAGGCTGCTAGTCACCAATTTCACCAAGCACTCAGTGAACCTGGACCTTCCCTGGATAGAGCTCCACAACCTTCAGCTGTCATTGAAGACAAGCAGCTTACCCACTGGTCACAATACTGCCTGCAGGATTGTGTTTGCACGTCTGGAGCCCCTCTTTCCAACTGCAGGAAATAAATATCCAAAGTCTATATAAATTTTTTTTTTTTATTATTATTATTTTCTAACAGAAGCTTCATGGCACTACAGTGGTTTTGAAAAACCAAGTGAAAGCACACAATAAGCCAAATTATTCAAAATGTTATGCAGAAAAGATTCAAATGAATGAGATAAAATGTGATCCATCTTTCATCTTAAGCTGTGTCTTTTTAAAATGATTTAAGTAAGTGTGACTTTAATATCTGAAAGGGAATACATGCTGTCAAGGTTTACTTACATTAACTTATAAAGTCACTATGACAGAGCATTTGTTTGTGAACAGCCACTCTGCATGCCAAAAGCGTCAACAACAACAAATGCAGATTCTGCTCGTTTTGTAAACAAAAATGACCTGGAACGAGTGGTGATCACGTGCTCCAAGGTAGCTGGTAAAAAATAAATTAATCGGGGTTAATCGGGGTGCTGTATTAAAAAATAATGTTTGATATCTAAAAAAAAATGTTGCACAAACAAACTGAAATAGCTGTGTTAGTCTTCTGATCATGTGGGGGGCCAATTTCACACACATCACTGTCTGTGCTAGAGCCAAAGTTCCCAGGCCCCTGCCAGCAGACACATTAGTGCCACTACTCACATTTCAGTGCCCCTGGTCCCACATCTCTATTTACTTTCTCACAGCTCTCCCCAGTCCTCAGGTAATACAACCAATTAGAACCACCTAAATACCAAGTACAGTTTAGCAAATTAAGTGATCAACTGCCTTTTCTGTACTTTCTTTAACACCAAACTGTGCGGCTGGTCTCAGTTTCTGATCTGTGCTGAACATGGCCAAAATCCCTTGTATGATGGCAGAGCATGCACCGCTGCAAAAACACATAAAAAGACCACTCTTCACCACAGAAAATCCACTGACAGAAGGAAGCAGCAGCAGTGGAGCAGCCTGGCCAGCACCGCTGACAGAAGGACAGAAGGACAGAAACCCCCGGCAAAAGTTGAAAAGTCAGGAGCGCCGCTGTGGCACTTACTCTACCCTCCGGCAGAGGACCACAGAGGTGAGCCGTGTTCAGCAACTAGGGGGAGGTAAAGGATAGGAAAATTCAGATTACACTGGATAACGGACACTTTTGCTGCTACTGAGCCCCACCACGCTCCTGGATGCTGACCTCACCCCCACCACTGCTGGCTGGACTGCTGACACTTGATGACACTGAGACTTAATGCTAAACTCTGCATAAGTCGACCTCACACTGCTACATTGTGTTTTTTCCCTTACTGAATACTTACTGTAATAAAACCCACAACTGTGATTTTTTGCTCACTAACTCCTGTCTCTGTGCTGTTCTTCTGTGTGCCATTCTCTGAAAGACCCTATAGCTGCATCACTCTGCCACCCAACTCACACACTGCGTGATCAGCGACCAGCCCTCACGGACTCACCAGCAGTAGATGGCACAAACCCGTAAAAAGACCACACGACTGACCAAGGGGCGTACCAAGTGACAGGGTTTGTTTGGTGATCCAAGACCTCAGGTATTCAACAGTAGGCAAAAAACTTAACCCCAGAGATGTTGGTCTCTTCTGAACCAAATAAACAGATCAACCAAGTCATTCACAAACTTAACCACCTACTGTATGTCACTGGCAAATGCCCCATCCTTTTTTGTATCCTGCCTCAAATCAGTAATAGCAGACCAACGCACTATTTACCATTCACACCTCCTTAAGTGAAAAGGCTGTTGCCCAGATCTTACATAAGAATGTAACAGTAATATGCATTGAATTGCATACATGTCCATATAATATATTATATGATATGCCGATTATTATTATATGCACCAAGATAAGATGCATAAGTGTGATATGTTGCTGTAGGACTACTATAGAAGAGTAGTCAATTATAATGAACATTTATGACTTTTAGAACATTATAAAGATTTTTAATCAGGAGGTAGCCTACGTTGGGGTGAAAATCCTAGACTCACATAGTTTCCCCAGACTTCCACTCTGGCGACCCCGCAAATCCTCAGTGGAGTGATACATGGAGCTATGGCTACAACTCCGGTCTGAGAGACCCAGGGTAAGAATGAAGAGGGGGAAAGAGAAAAAGATCCAAAGAGATATGTTGAGAGATTGCAAGGTGTAGTATACATTGAAAATTGGAAAGGACACTGCAGAAAAGATGAGAAGGATGAGTTGAGAAGGCATAACATAAGATTGCATGGAAGAATCAGTTTTTTTAAAACATATATCATTCGTCACAGAACTTGAATATGCTGCCCTCCAGAATTCTTTGCACTGTTTGTAAAGACACTGGTATGTTAAAGGCTATAAAACGAGTCCATGAAGTTTGACGTCTTCCCAGTATTTTGACCCGATTCCCTATGCATGAGATGGAGCTGAAGACATGTAAGGATTATGAACACTGTTCACAATGTCTCAGGTCACTTTATATATTCTTTGTATGCATCCAAGATTGACAAAGAGAGGCTGTTACAAGTAACTAATGACCAATTGATAAATGATATTGTAGCATGTATCATAGCAAGCAGAAAAACAAAATGAGTAATTTGAGCTCAGTGCTTAATCACCACAGTATATCTATCTATCTATCTATCTATCTATCTATCTATCTATCTATCTATCTATCTATCTATCTATCTATCTATCTATGTATCTATCTATCTATCTATCTATCTATCTATCTATCTATCTATCTATCTATCTATCTATCTATCTATACAGTGTATATATATATACACACGTATATATATATATATATATATATATATATATATATATATATATATATATATATATATATATATATATATATATAGTGTGATATATAGCATATTATACTTATAGCATAGTACTGGATTGTTTTTTTGCCTTACCATAAATCATTTAGCCGAAGGTGGGTGAAAACTGAATAAATTAATAATTGGATCCATAGCTTCTTTTTAAGGCTTTCCAAGGGTACCAGTCATTTTTAATTACACCCTAAGATCCTCCAACACAATTTATATCCAAAATAGAGGACAAGACCTTTACTTGAAGGACTGGGCTTTCTGATGTCAGCCAGTGAACGATGGATGGGCTTCTTGGTCTGGTGTCGATGCTTTCTCAGCAAAATGAAACTGATCTTCTCTTTGAGCTCAGAGTCTATCAGGCCATCCTGTACATGCCTGTCCACTATGTCATCTGAACATGAGAAAGATACCCAGTTATTATGCTTGCAAAACAAGGATATGAACCTGCTTATCACACAGGTCATTGTTAATGCCTAGAGGTAAGTCAGCTCCATAAAATCTGAAATTGACAGACCACTATTTCTACAAATTTAAGTGTAAACACACATACATATGTACAAACACACAGAGGATAAACTCACCGACTATTTGAGGCAGAGAGTAACCCTCCAGGTCCAAAAGGATGCTACCAGTCTGTAAACATGTTCGCAGCTCAAAGAGACTGTGCAGTGACAGTGTGGAAACATGGGGCTTGCTCCATCGTTCTCCCCCCTCCTCCACTTTCTCTTCAAATTTCACCCACCTTAAAAAAAAACGCACAATTAAATAACACTTAGGTTTCTGTCTCTTTGGTCGAGTTGTGGATTGCTTTGTAAGCTAGGGCAGAAACTTTGGAGGAGTTTGTGTCCGTCAAAATCAGAGTCAGAATCTTTATTGTAATTATTCTCAAGTACAATATAATTATGTATGGCTACTCTTTTAGACAAAATAAATATAGAAATTAAGAATATAAAAAAAGAATAGGAATATAATAAATAAAATACAAAAAAATACAGACACAACCTGCACAAATCATATGATCACAGATAAGAACTGTACCTTTCCCAGTATGGAATTGGATGCTGATCTGTGCAGAGATTGCATTTAGCTGACTTACAGAAAACTCACAGTACAAACCCCTTGAGATTTCAAAGGACATGATCATGTATGTGTGTAAATGGACATAAGCATGTATGCCAACTATGAGTGTGTTTTTGAATAAGTGTGCACGAACATGATATGTGAGTTACCTTGCTGATTCTTTCCACTCTAGTTCTCCACCTTCATGGTGCAGTGTGTCCATCTCTGTGAAAAGTGTTGGTGTGGACTCATCATCCTCTCCAAGGATGCAGCGCAGTCTCTCTGCAGCTGGTGACACTGACACACACACACACACACACACACACACACACACACACACACACACACACACACACACACACACACACACACACACACACACACACACACACACATTGATTCTGATCAGCTCATTATTTCAGATCCCTTCCTACTTAAAGGGTCATTGGAAATTAAAAGTTGATAACAAGATATAAAAATAGAGAGTCATATCAATATTATGAAATGTAGTTAATTATTCTGACACAAGCATTGTTTATATTCCACAACTTGTATGTTTATGCCACATAAAATGAGTGAAATATGCTTCTAATCCTTGTTACCATAGCTGTTCTTTATAAGAAATAGTATATGCATATTGTATGAATGTATCCTGTGACCTTTTTTAATATGCTGGAATATTTAGATGAGCCATTCCAATACCCAAGATCTCCCCAAAACCTAATCCCTTCTATTAGTTTTCTGCAAGCCTTACAAATCTTTTTTGCTTTGAATTTTTGATCCTGGACACTGAACTATTTTACAGTTTTTATTTTATCCAGATCTGTAATACATATATAGTAAAATATATAATATCAATCTGCACCATAACGTGAACTAAACAAATTTCTTTTTTTGAAAGAAATTTGGCTCCCTACCATCATGGCCCAGAGGATTATTAGCATGTGATTGTTTTTCTCTAGTTGTTAACCACTATGTAATCCTACTGACCCTGTGGCTCAACCAAAGCCATATCTGCCTCTGGAATGCTATTTTCATAATAGAAAATTACAGCTTGCTGTGTTTTTCATCCTGATCTGGATAGAATTCATTAGTTGCAGCAAATTGGCTAAAAGAAATCTAATTATTCTTGCTAATAGTAGTTTTTAAACGTAGTTGTTTGAAATGAGTAATTAAGCTCTTTAGGGAGCAAATTATAAGACTTTTGTTCTGATTGTACAAAGCTCAAGCTTCAGTTAGATTCTGTGAGTAAGGCACCAAATATGAATCACTATATGACTGTAAAAAGTGCTTAGACAGTGTCGCCGAAAAAGCACTAAAGAAAGGTAGAATAATGGCCAGCAACAACATAACAAGCATTAAAGAAAACACGCCTCATCTAGACAATTTACATTGACAATTCCTGTTATGTATTTGAAGAACAGTGTAAGGGATTGAAATGAAGTAGTTGCTTTACCTGACAGAGAATAGTAGGAGCCCAGACCAGAGGAAAGAGACTGATCTGAAACCTGAACAGGGCACGACACTAGTGGAATATCTGAGCTTTTCTGATCCATCTTCAATTTATTTCACCAGTTTTTTAAGAAAATACCAGATGTGTAGGAAAATATCTCCTGTGAAACTTTGGTTTCTTCAACTCCTTTGACCTCTCTTGACTCTTTAACTCTTTTTTGTATTTCTTTTCAGTTCATTCTTCAGTTCCTTGCTCTGCACCATTTCCACACATCATGCTGGTTACCTTGTCTTCCAGTGCTTTTGTATAAGGCTACGCAAAACTAAAGTCGAGAGCAAAGTAAAGTGCCTTATGCATGAAAGACTTAACAAGTGTTCTCCTCCTCCATCTCCACTGAGCCCTCCTCTTTTTTTTTTCCCATTCCCCTCTTAAGTCATAATCCAAAGCCAAAATAAACAGAAACTACATCTTGCATACCATCTAAAAATTGTGGGACAAGCATATACTTTCTGTTGTAAATATATGTTACTGCTTACAGTAAAACACGAGAGCCTTCACAAGACCCTTAGCCTAAGTTGGATAGCCTAAGTTGGATAGAAGTCTTGTCACCCCATTAGGACAAGCATTATGATCATACACTGTCACAATACAAAACATCAAAATTTTAATCTAAAATTAAATTAAGCAGAATATTTCTGAAATATTAAAGATCTAACTTACTGTAAGAGTTGGCATCGGAAAGCTGTTCATTTGAGCCATACCCATCATTGCAAGGATCATACTGTTCCACTTGTTCGTTGCACTCCTGATGATGTCTTTCATGACTCCCATGGTCATGCCGTGATGTGTGTCTGCGTTGGCGCCGTTTCTTTCTATAACCTCTGGACACTGGAACACCAACGTAAACAGACTGGGTATCTGAGACAAGAGAGAGGAAGGAAACAAAGAATGTAAAAGCAGGTTAAACTAAACAAATAAATGATAGATAGATAGATAGATAGATAGATAGATAGATAGATAGATAGATAGATAGATAGATAGAAAGAAAGAAAGAAAGAAAGAAAGAAAGAAAGAAAGAAAGAAAGAAAGAAAGAAGAAGAAGAACAACAACAACAGTGAACTGCCTACTCAAAATTGCCTCAAGTAAGGCATGAGTGTGTGAATGTGTATGTTTTGGCCCCAGTGTAATATACTTAGTGTAAAAATTTTTTCATATAAGCTTAACAACCTGTTTAGCCAGAATGTTGTGTCTTTGTCACCAGTAAAACTAACACAATATTGAATAATATTGAAGATTCATGAAAAATTGTTTGTTTCTGGCATCATCAGCTCCACCTCACAACAATTATTTCAATAGAAGAAAAATGAAGGGCAAAATTTGTTGTGAGGTGCAAATAGACTTGTTCTTGTACTGTATCAACACTGTATATATACTGTACAGTACCTTGCAAAAGTATTCATACCCACTGAACTTTTCCAAATTTTGACATGTTACAACCACAAAGAAATGTATTTTATTGGGATTTTATGAAATAGACCGAAAGAAAGTGGCACATAATTGAATGAAAGTGGAAGTGGAAGTGGAATGAAAATTATAAATGGTGTCCAAATATTTTTACAAATAAATATCTGAAAAGTGTGGTGTGCATTTGTATTCAGCCCCCTTTACTCTGATACCCCTAACTAAAATCCAGTGAAACCAACTGCCTTCAGAAGTCACCTAATTAGTAAATAGAGTGCACCTGTGTTTAATTTAATCTCGGTATAAATACAGCGGTTCTGTGAAGCCCTCAGAAGTGTGTTAGATAACATTAGTGAACAAACAGAATAATGAAGACCAAAGAACACCCCAGACAGGTCAGGGATAAAGTTGTGGAGAAGTTTAAAGCAGGGTTAGGTTATAAATTAATATCCCAAGCCTTGAACATCTCATGGAGCACTTACAATCCATCATCCGGAAATGGAAAGAGTATGGCACAACAGCAAGCCTACCAAGACATGACTAAACCTAAACTGACAGGCCGTGCAAGGAGAGCATTAATCAGAGAAGCATAACTCTGGAGGAGCTGCAGACATCCACAGGTCAGGTGGGAGAATCTGTCCACAGGACAACTATTAGTCGTGCACTCCACACATCTTTATGGAAGAGTGGCAAGAAGAAAGCCATTGTTGAAAGAAAGCCATAAGAAATCCCATTTGCAACAAGCCATGTGGGGGACACAGCAAGCAGGTGGAAGAAGGTGCTCTGGTCAGATGAGACCAAAATTGAACTTTTTGGCCAAATTCAAAACGTTATGTGAACACACCATCCCCACCGTGAAACATGGTGGTGGTAGCATCATGTTGTGCGGATGCTTTTCTTCAGCAGGGACAGGAAAGCTGGTCAGAGTTGATGGGAATATGGATGGAGCCAAAAAAGAGGGCAATCTTCGATGAAAACTTGTTAGAGTCTGCAAATGACTTGAGACTGGGGCAGAGGTTTACCTTCCAGCAAGACAATGACCCTAAACATACAGCCAGAGCTACAATGGAGTGGTTTAGATCAAAGCATATTCATGTGTTAGAATGGCCCAGTCAAAGTCCAGACCTAAATCCAATTCAGAATCTGTGGCGAGACTTGAAAATCGCTGTTCACAGATGCTCGCCATCCAATCTTGACTGAGCTTGAGCTATTTTGCAAAGAAGAATGTGCAAAAATGTCACTCTCTAGATGTGCAAAGCTGTTATAGACATACCAAAAGACTTGCAGATGTAATTGCAGCGAAAGGTGGCTCTACAAAGTATTGACTCAGTGGAGCTGAATACAAATGCACACCACACTTTTCAGATAATTATTTGTAAAAAGAATTTGGACACCATTTATCACTTTCCTTCCACCACACAATTATGTGCCACTTTGTGTTGGTCTATCACATAAAATCCCAATAAAATACATTTTTCTTTGTGTTTGTACCATGTCAAAATGTGAAAAAATTTAGTGGGAATGAATACTTTTGCAAGACACTGTATACAGTGTATACATTATTCCAGTTGACAGCCAATTTAGTCTGTGTTATTTCCTTGTAATACAATGCTTGTCTAGGACATCTTAACATATTACACTACAGCAAAATAGGATATCCCACCATCATCTTCATAGCGTCTGCTTCCTTTACTGCTGTGAAAATAGTCACAGTCCATTCTGTTGTGATGGAGAATAAGAAACACAAAAAAGATGGTGAGTGTATACTCTAGTAACCATTTGGAATGGAACAATACAAATAATAAATTAAATACAAAGGTTCAAGCACACCATTTTGTTTGTCCTTCTAAAAGGATGTAATTAAGTATCAAAACAAACTGCAGTGACTATGCAGGTACTAATTTATAGGTAGGTACACTTTATAATAATGTTCCATAAATATAGGTGACTATACAGGAACTAAACAGGAACAAATGAGAACAATTAACACTTTAGAGTTTGCATCCAGGGCTTACTCTTGGCTTGTTTGGATATTGGAAATTTTCTTTCATATTGAAGAGTTCATTGATTGCAAAATTGCATGTCATTCTTGTGCATGTCGTGTCAATGTCAGAACTGTGATCCAACTACCATTCTCAAGAGATATTGTGGCCTACAATGTGGTCCACAGCTTAACTTCCAAGACACATATAAAAGTTGGTCACTTGGTTTGCTAAACTGTTTCTGCTTCCAGACAGTATGAAGGTCGACACTGAGTTAATTCTCTTCTATTCAATTTTAAACACAGTGCCAAGTGTGTTTAAATGATATTGGGATATCGACTGTTGAATGATGGAGAACTGTATTAAATGGTTTTAAGCGATTCCTGTCTTCAAGGAAAGTCTTAAAACAGTATTTCCTCTTCATTGAACATTATCATTCACATGAAGCCTTGTAATGCCAACTGAACGAACATATTCTTCTCATCCTCTTTATTCAGACACCTCAACCTCCCTCCTGTGCACCATCGTTAATTTGTCTTTGTGGTACCATCTATAGTAAACCTGAGGTGATCTGAAGGCTTTCCATGCAGGGCGATCTGCAGAAGTGTGTGATTTTCATAAGAAAATATCATATCAATATGTCAATGTGTTTTATTTAGCCAATCCAGGTCAAAGTCTTAGTGTCAATAGTATTAATTTTAAGAAAAAAAAACACTAACATTTCAGTAATAAGTAATGACTTACCATATTTAATTCAATCCAAAGTCATAATTAACTACTGAAAAACACAGAGCCTTGCTCAGGGGCCCAGGATTAGTATCTTGGTGGCCCTGGGATTTGAACTCACAACCTACCTGATCAGTAGTCCAACACCTACCACATCCTCACTTGACTGAATTATTATTATATGAGCTACCTTAAGCTTATATAATATGAATTCAATCAAGTAACTAAAATATTAATACCCAAAAAATATAGTACATCAGAATACAACAGAAAATAAAAATACTGTTGTTGTTGGAATTTATACTTTTATTTTATTATTTTACATTCATTTTCATTTACAGTATCTTCTCCAAATCTATGTTTTTCAACACTGTTTACACAGATTCAGAGAAGGGCATCTGTATCAGTTTCATAGTCCAAATATCTGTATTTAAAAACAAAGTTGTCACACCTGAAATCCATCACACTACAATCCCTAAAATGCATCGAGACAAAGACAGCTGCTGTGAACTACAACTGTAGGTTTTATGGACTACAGAAACACACACAAACTCTGTCACGTTCTCAGTTGAATAAACACACCCCTGCATAAATTCCCACAAAAACCAACAGTTCTATTCTATCTATAAAAGGATTGGTGTTTATGCTTGCCATTCTGATTCATTAAAGCATTTTCCACAAGTGTCGCCATTTCTGCAACCTGATTTGTACACAGAAGTTAAATTGAATGCGTATTAAAATAAAATCCAGCCTAATGCAACCGAGATTCAAGTTCAAGCAGTTGAGCAGTTGCTAGTTATCTACCGTACGGTAGCAAGTTTGCTTTGTTGGACTTTTGAACTCATTACCTTATGAACTTCAGTCCAAAAGCTTAAGCTGGGCCACCATTTCCTAGATTTAACTCATTCAACCACTGATTCAACCACAATGAATGAACTCAAATTTAAGTAAAAACGTAAAAGTTCACCGAACTACTGTAGCATATTTTACTAGCACATAAGCTCAAATATGACTTTATATATCAGAATCAGAAACAGCTTTATTGGCCAATGGTGCTCACACACACAAGGAATGTATTTGCTTCCTGTACTTAGGTGTTATCTGTACTAATAATTAACCATCTTGTTGCTGTACCTAATCACACTGACAATTCACCTTTCTTGCTGAGGGTTCCAAACTTACTAAACTACGGTAGAGACTTGCACTTCCTAAGAACTATGCAGTACTTGCTTAGATAAATGCTTATTTCTTATTATATACATACAAAACATTTGATCATAACATTTGGTCTTTTCAATAAAATGCAAATGTTTAAACTCATTATCCAGTTTCACCCAGAAGAGAATGGGTTCCCTTTTATGTGTGGATCCTCTTCCTCTTCATGTCATCTACGGAAGCTTCTCCTTTCCACTGACATCTCTGGATGTGGTGTAAAGACTCAGACAGGCTCAAAAATAACTGCCTTGTAACCAAACAATGCAGAATGTGGACATGCAGCCTCACCAGATCAATGTGAGGAAAAGCCAATGAAGATGTAATTAAAACAGGGCTCCCGGTGTCATACAACCACCACCAACCACCCCCATGTGTAGTATCAGCACATTCATATTTCATGTGTTATGTCTTCAAAGTAAAAACAATTAGTACAGCTCTTTCAGATAATCAAATGAAAATTAAATAAAGAATGGTATAGTCACATAAAATAAGCAAATAAAATAAAAACATTAGAGATTTATCCATAAAAAAGAGTATATGCTTGCAGGCCTTTCTACGAGACAATATTCCATGTGTATACTCGATATCGTCAGATCACTGTCCTTCATGCTGAATGAACAGCAGCTCTGGTGGAAGCCAATAATCAGCACTGACAATATTATTGATTAACCTGCAAACCATTAGGAAATGCACACAGTTTCAACAACTTCATCTTAGTGTTTTGTGAATAATCTTGTGAAAATGATTTGGTATAAATACTGCAGGATCCCATTGTCAATTGTAAACTATGCATGAATAAATTCACATTAAAAACAGAAACAGTACACTGAACTAAAGCCTCTGATTTTCTGATCAGAAACATCTCATCTACCCCTGAGAGATTTAAGCAGAAACACCACGATTTAGTCAAAGGTGAATAAATGCTATTTTACCCAGTAGCTGATATTTTCAGAAAAACAATAATAACAGTTTGGACTTTTCAACTATTTGTATATATTATATATATATTATATATATATATTGTATATATATTTTATATTATGTTCAGAATTAATAAGAACATCATTAGTATCCTTATGCGAAGTATATACAACCTTAGTATATATGTGAACAAAAGAACTTCATTATATTATATGTGCATATAATGTAGGCTTCATTTAACTCTTTCAGTGTTCACTCATTTCGAGCTGGACTTACACGAACAACACACATTATGAATATTATAACATTTTGAGATTGTGTTATATTTTGACTATTTCTGGGTAACAATATAAGAAAAGATTTTGCAGCTTTGCTAAATGTTGTGTTTGAGATGAGCTAGCTCAATCACTCAGTGTAACCAACAAAATTTTAACAACAACAAAGAAAATCTATTTCGGATATCCAGGAGAATTCCAAAATATTCTATTTACATTTCATATGAAAAAGCCTTACCTTAAAAACTAAGAAGCATTAACTCACGGATGGAGGAGTGCTGTTGTATGACAGACGAGTGCTGCAACAAGCATTAATATCTATAAGTGGAAAACAAGAGAATGAAATATGCACTACTAAAAAGCTTAGTTAAACACAAATCCTTTTCTCTCTCTCTCTCTTTCAGCTAAAGCACAGTGTGGATGTTCAAATGCTTGACGTCTGAAGAGAGTGAACAAAAGATGACTGGGGCAGTCTATATGAGGCACCGCAACTGGTGTGTACACAGCGCTGCCTTGTTGCACTGATGCCTTTCTTCTTTTAGGAAAGCATTTAGGAGAGTTCATTGGAAATATCATGAAAAAGAACATATCAATAAGAAAATATCAATGTATTATTTAAATAGTAAAATTAAAACTGTATACGTTTAATTGAAAGATACATCTGATCACAATTGAAAATTACTGTGAGGATGGTGGGGGCATACCCCTAGAGCATATCTGAACGTTAGCCTCTGCTGGGCCCTTGAGCAAGGCCTTCAACTATCAACTGCTCAGTTTACCTCAAAAGTTGTCTTAAAATTTGTTGTAAGCAGACTGGCATCTCTAAATTGTCCATAGTGTGTGTATGGGTGTGTGAATGTGTAACAGTGCCCTGGTTGGCATCCAGTCCAGAGTTTCCTGCACCTTGTGCCATCAAGTCTCCTGCATGAGGCTCCAAGTTCCCAGCAACCCTGTGTAACTTTCTTTTTCTTATAATAAACACAGTAGATGATTTAGTCAATTAGGCTGTTTATCTAAAAAGAAGAAAAGAAGAAGTAAGTTATCTATTATTAGAGGGAACAGTTATTTTATTTTTATTATTATTAAACAATTAAATACGGTCCCTGTTAGATCATTAAACAAATCCCGCAAATAAATAAATAATGAAGCCAGTGGCATCAGCACAAGTGTATTATGTGGTTGAGAAAACTAACTGAAAGCCCACTCTCTGTTCAAGATGTACTGTTGGATTGAACGGTTCTTGTCAGTCATTTTGTAGACACTCCACAAAGTCCATTAATTTCACCCCATCTCAATCAAGCATGCTGTGCAGTCAGGTAATTTTCCTGTGAGCAAATAAGATACATTTCCTCTTTAAATATGCAAAATTCTGTCAAATAAACAAAAATGTGATTTTTTAATAGTGTTTAAAAAACGTCATGACAGTCTTTGCTAGTGTTAAGTCTAATTACAATGCTAACTCGCTGATGTTCTGGGATTTTATTTTATTTTATTGTATTTTTTATTCTATATATTGTTTTTCTATTTATACGAATCTTAATCCTCATCTAATACACCTATATTTAACACTCTTTGGAAGTCCTTCCAACTTATTTTATATATGTTGGGCTACTGATCGGAAGGTCATGGGTTCGAACCCCAGGTCCACCAAACTGCCTGAGCAAGGCCCTTAACCCTCAGTTGCAAGTCGCTCTGGATAAGGTTGTCTGCTAAATGCTGTAAATGTAAATATATTACCTGGGAGGCCCAAAAATATGGTGTTTCATAATATTAATTGTAAATTTGAAAAAGTTTAAATGTATGATGTAGATTTATGAATAAATTTCATTAATTTTCATTTTTATTTAATTATTTGTTTTAATTTAAAGTTTCCATTGTGGCACAACTCCAACACATTGATCAGTTACTTTAGAATGAATGCAACATATACAAAAGTTAGGATATATTTCTTAAAATAAACAAATCCTTCTCATTCTTATTCACTGAAAGACCAATTGATGTATGGGCAATGGAATGATGGTTTTGCTTTTCAGTGTAAAATCATTTCTGTATGTTACTAATAAACAACAATATGAAATGTTTATTGCATTTCACGTTTCCTCCCAGAGTAACAAGTATTTAAAAAAAAAGCCATTCTATTTTCTAAAAACCACATCTGCTGGTATCTTTTTACCACTGCATTATTGAGATTGTTTTGGTCTACAGGATCTCAGTGTGGTCATCATCACCACCCAGGGAATAAGCTTTACACAACTGTGGTTAGAAGATACTGTAACTATCACTAAACACTCAATTACATCAAACCATGAGGTGGATGAGCTTCAACAGAAGATGTTCATGATAGCCAGATTCCTATTAATGACTGACAGGAGTGGATCCTGAGGTGGTCTTCTGCCTTTGTAGCTTGTCTACTTCAAGGTCCAATGTTTTTTTTTTTAATGTTGAAATGCTTTTTTCTTCACTATAGTTGTAAAGAGGGATTATTTTAAGTTACTATATGCTGCCTGGCAGCTCGAGACAATGTGACCATTTAATCTGATCTCTCTTAAAAACAAGCCATTTCTACCAAAAAATTTGCTTAGTTGCTTACTTAATGTGTTTTGTTTTCTGGATTATTCTGTCCGAACTCTAAAGACTTTTGTATGTGAAAATCCCAGGAGATCAGTATTTTATGAAATACTCAAACCAACCTATCAGATGTTTGAGGTAATGCGCAGTTGTACACAATGTTCCATATGAATTGGATGATGAGAAGAAGTGGTTTATATTGTTTAGGACTTGTAGCTTATTCTTAAATCCTTGTATTGCCACCTGGTGGGAAGTCTAGAAAATTTAACTACTCAAACTCTTTTGTTGATTCAATGTGTGCCATCTGTCATTGTTTGATAATTGTCATTAAGAGTGTTACAGTCCATCAGTTCAGTAACTATTATAATAGTAATTTACTAAAATTGCTCTATTCAATTGCTACACACACACACACACACACACACAGGTCCAAAAGTCCGAATCCACAACTGAAAATCCTTTTTTTGCCTTTCTTTTTGCATTTAATTTAATAAAACAATTTTGATTGAAAGGTAGAATTGTTCAAATATATGCATGAATTTCAGAGTTTCTTTGTATTTGTAGCAATTCACATTGTCTCAAAGCAGGTTTACCTAATTAAAGAAACAGAATAGAAATTTTGAAGCTTAAATGCATCTCTAACATCTTTTCCTAATGAGCAATCCAGAGGCGATGGTGAAAATAAAGAAACCCCCCCTGTGATGATATGAGGAGGAACCCTTGAGTGAAACCAGGCTTAGAAGGAAACCTCATCCTCAATTGGGTGACACTGGATAGGATGTAATGTCAGTGTAAATAATGCCCTTTCTCCAACAGTTTGTAGAGATCCTGAGGAAATAACAGGTAAGCATAATTTCCGAGTTCAGCTTGTCTTCAAATGTTCGCTGACATTGACTCAGCCACAAAATACAGCATGGTGGTGGCAGCATCATGCTTTAGGGTTGCTTTTCTTTTGCTAGAACAGGGGATTTCATCACAGATGAGGGTTGTCTATCACCATGTTGCAAGAGCATCTCCTGTGCGCACACTAACTTCAGGTTCACCCCAGAGATTTTTAGTTGGATTCGGGTCTCGCTCTCTCGGACAAGGTGAACTTTACATGCTTAAATATTGCCAACACAGGTTGCATTATGCTAACAGATTCTTACCCAAAAAGACTGAGTGGTGTAAGAAAACAGAAAGGTTCTTCCACAACTTATGAGTTTAGGGGCGTTTAGAGGCATACACATTTACACAACCAGGTTATTGTAACTTTTTTTATTTCTTTATGATTTATGCTGGTTTTATTTTCTATTAGTAATACAGTAGGCATTGTTAATAGAATTATGTACTGTATTAGTTTCACTACAAAGGCAAACATAATTTGTGCAGTTTGGTTTAAAAAAGTTTTGTCTTTCCCTTATAAAATAAATGATATTAAGATACTAACCTTCCAAATATACAGTCCCGTACAAAGGTACGATCCAAAAATTCTGAAATTCTGAGAATTAAGTAAGAAAGGTCATAACTGATGGTCTGTGGTGAGGTTAAAAATTATGAAGAGAACAAGAACTTTTTTAAAAGTGTAAATATCAGAGTCACTAAATGGATATATGGATAGAATGTGAAAGTGTGAGAAAGAAACACAGATAGATGGACAGAACCAGATCTCATAACTACAATGACAGAGAGCGAAGGAGAGAAGATGGTCTTCAAGTCTAGTGCACAAAAGGTGTGTGTGAGAGATTAGACAGAGTTTGAATCCTCTGGCTATGAGCTTTCTGTCAATGCAAGTTATATGGGAGGTTTTATGGGGGGGGGGGATTTTTGATCATCTGCTATGGTAAAACCATAAGTTCTATTAGTTAGGAAACATACAACATGATCAGTCTGAACAGTCTGCTGAGTTTACTGGAGGTAGCTTGATTGATCAAGTCATCTTTTACAGTAAAATAGGAAACTCTTGTGCTTTTAACAAATAGGAAGAGAGCTCTTTTGTAAATCCATGTCAACTGAAATGCTGAAATCTTACACAGAGATAATCCCAGAATAAAGAAGACTGAGCTTGGTAAAAAACAAACAAACAAACAAACAAACAAACAAAAAAACAGTTCTTCAACAGCCAAACACAGACTTAGGATAGAGGAGAAATTGAAGAATAAGTCCATGGTTGAGCTTTTACCATTTACTTCAAATTCAAACACCACCATCAGTTTCCTATGATTCTTAGAATTAGAACAGAAGAAGTCAGTGCTGTGAAAGCAGATGAAGATCTGTTATACTTGATGTTGTGTACCAGTGGTGTTTTTCCATTGTCCAAGGATCATGGGTTCACATCTGCACAGGCTTGGAATCCTAATTTGTATCTGTAAACATTAAAATAAAGGAATGAGTTTAAAGATAACACACATAATGTTACATGTTTCATAATGCTCATCTTGACTAAACAGAAGCTAACTACTGGCTATAACTACAATGCTTAAAATGGTGCCTCACAAATGTACAATTTTTATTTTTAACAATTTTTATCTTTAGGTTCTGCCATAATGCAGGTGTCAAACTCAATTGCTGTGACACAAACACAGCTGATCCACAGTAACTCCACTTCTCCATCAGCAATCACACACTTCAAATCTTATTCTTTCGAATAAAACACACCTGTTACTCACCTCAGCTTTTATGTACTCTCTGTTTTCTTTTGTTCTTCGCAAAATATATGTCCTGTGCTTTTTGCCAAGATGTATCCAAGCCTTTTATATTGCTCTTTGCTTATTGTTTTATTTATACATTTTGTATTTCTGCTTTGCCTCTGATATCCCTGGACTGTTTGACCACAATGTAACCTGGGCTAGTAGACACTTACTAGAATTCAGATCACCTGTAGTGTTGACATCACCTGCATTTAACACTTATCTGCTGCATTTGATTCAAGTCAAACTCATGTCTATAAATGATTCAGAAATATGTGGGATGTTGGTGATAAAGGTCAGAGAAAATTGGCCAGATTGGTTTGACCTGCCAAGATGGATATAGTACTAAAGACAATCACTTTACAACAGTGGTGAAAAGAAAAGCATATCAACAACTTTAGGTGGATGGACTACAACAGCAGAAGACCACACTGGGCTCCATTGCTTTCAGCCTAGAACAGGAACCTGAGGCTATGCTAATTCATCCACAACAGCATTTGTGATGTCAGTGACTGCAATTTGCCAAGAAACCAAATGATAGGAAAATGATAGGAAATAGAAATGTTAATGCTTCAGCTTAAAATTTCATTCTAGACAACTGTGTGCTGTCAAATTTGTGGCAACAGTTTAGGAAATCTAAATATAATAATATAATGTCTATTTAAAGTCTATACTTAAAATCAACTCTAGATCATGTATCTGATTAGTTGTATGTAAAAGAATTACAGACTAACACACCTGGCTATAGAATAGCTGAGCGGCCATTTATCCAATTAATTTTGGTCCCAAAATAGTGGGGTGACCACATTAAAATACTGTAATTCCTACACCATCAGTGATATCATCAATATAACAATTCACAATGATATAACAATAATATGTAAACATATGGTAAATAAACTCCAATATACTGTGGATATTAGATGGACATTTATCTTGGTCATGTCTGGACTTGGACTGTCTTTATACTGTACCTTGTAAACTTCTGAGAGATAGCAATAATGAGGAGATATAAAACTTAAATAGCAGAAAAGAAAAAGTATGGCTGGATTTGTTGTATAGGGTTTCACTAGCCAGAAAAAAAGAAAGTTTATAGAGGAGAAAACCCACCTTTATCTTTTTCATTGTATGTTTCATTGTGAGTTGGGTCAGGATTTGTGTCTTTGCTTCCCTGAAAAAAATAAGCAGACTGTATAAAAACCCAATGGTCCAATGATGTTAATTAAACTATAACTAGGATCATCTGTTAAATCATTCATATAAACATTGCAAAAAATGTAAATCCTATAATTATGCAATAATTCATTTTAATTTAGCCGTGTAATCATTAATGCGCCAAGAATATTTCCATGATTGTAAATGACTAGACAGATATTTTACACCTATTGTGATTTTGAATGTAGCACAAATGTAAAGTTAAATGTATTGTGCATTACTGCTCAAAACTGCAACTTCTATTTCAGCTTTAACCACCAGATGCAGCAAGAATGACCTGGATACCATCGTATGTACATGCAAAGACTTTCTACACAGTGATGTAGAATGTAAAAGTGTATGAAAAAGTATTTACAATAAACTATGCAGTCATACAGCCATTTTAATTTTTTCTTCCTTCATCATATACAGTACTGTGCAAAGGGTCTAAGATGCAACGGTCTAAGTTTCATATCATTTTATGTGAACTTTAGCTGAAAAGTTTTTCTAAACATCTTGGAGAACCTGACACAGTTCTTCTGGACACCTTGAATGGTGTAATGTTTTTTTTTTCAGGTATTCCCTGAAAGCTAGAACTTGAATCATTACTTAAATGTTACATTCTTCAATTTCTTATATTTCTATAACATTTAATTCATTCATATTTTTTTTACTGATGCAGCACAGTACTGAATGGGTCCAGACAAAAAAGAGCTGTATGCCAACAGTATATTGCAAATACTTCATAATGTAAAGTAACACTTTGCTGACAGAGTATACTTCACTCACGTTAAGCTGTGTTTTGGATTAACTGTTAATTCATGAGTTGCAAGATTCTCACATAAAGTGTATTTAAGCATGAAAAGCAAGCATGCAGGTCATTAAAGACATGTGACTGTGCAGAGCCCAATCATGATGTGATCATTAATTTGCATATTATTGGACTAAAAGAAACCATAACAATTGATTTTCAGTGTCAAAAAAAGCATACAATCAAAAATAGACTAAAAAAAATAGAGTTTATACAAATATACGTGGCAAAAATCTCTAATACTACTGATCTTATGAAAATTAATTAATTAGGGCTCACCCCTTTGTCTCCTGTGACTCCAAATGACCCTTGTTTCTGGTCTATCTGTAAAACACATTATGCAGCAAGTTTCTTGATTCAAAATTAGTGAGATTTACATCTGCAGTGACCAAATAGTGATATTCACAAAGCTCTGTCCATCCAGGTTATGGATGACTGGGTACAACAACAAAAAAATATGTTAACAGACAGCAAGGCAACCAAACTATATAATGCAAACAAGAATTCATGATGCTCCAGTGTTAATGTCCAAAGGCCAAAGCAAGGTTGGTGACTTACTAACCCTATCTGAATACCTGCATATTTTTTGAAATGCAAATACAGCCACACAATAAGTTGCTAAATATCCTCTAAATGTGACTTTGAGTATTATTGACCATTGAGATGTACCTTCTTACTAACTTGCAGTGCCACTGCTCCTATAATAAAGCACAGTCCAAGTCCAATGAAGATGTACTGCATATAATCCATCACCATAGGTAAAATTACAAGGTTCATACGGAACATTCTGAGTACGGGGCCATCAATGTAGCCGCTCTGGAAGAGATATCAGATTAGAAAAATTTTAAACAATAAAAAATAAAAGCAAAAATTCAAGAAAAATGTTTCAGTAAGATGAAATCACAAAGAAAAAAGACACTGGGTTTGAGGTTTTTTGTGTTTTTGTTTGTATAACACTCATCTAAATGTAGTGCCATTCAAAACAGGATCTAAATCATTATCTATAATCAGAACACATACCTCTCCAAACCAAATCAGGGGCATCACTACTTCAGCTATGTTACCAGTTTGTCTAAAAAAAGGCACAAAAAGGTGGACAAAAATGCATTTAGAATTAATTCATACAAGTAAGACAGATGCCGTACACACCGAAGAACAACATTAAGATTATACTCACTTTATTCCTTGTACCATCTTTATTAACAGATTAAGCTGCAGCTTAATAGACACATTCATAGGTATTCCAGTCTCCTGTAAAGCACTGAAATATGAGTTACTTGAAACATACACCATTATACACTTCGACAGTTCTCTGGTCTTCAGGTGGGTATATCCTTTTAACAGTAAATGTAGTCTTCTAAATCTAACAGGGCACACCTGGGCAACTAGAGGTAAAATATTCTAGTATTTCTACTGTGCATTCAAACAGAAAGTCCATGTTTTGTGTTGTTTAACACATCTAAATGGGAGATATCAGGAAATCAAACTGAAGATCTGATCTCTTGATTTGTATTCATCTGTTGATCTCAAAATTGAGCTGAACTGGAAAAAAAATAATTAAACTTTTCTGATAAAGTACCCATTATTACAATAATTCTATTTACTTTGTACATATCCTTGGTAGGATGTCTATTGCAGAGTTTTGGCTTTAGTTGTGTAGACAATATAGTGCATTTGTTCAAGGTCAAAGATAAACAATCCGATTAATTGGAAATCAGTATGAGCACCATGATATAGACTGTTATCATAATTATATTATCTTTTTTTGGCATTTTAAATGTAATTGTCCTATTATAAACAAATGAAGGTTACCTTGATTTTATTATGTAATATTGTAAACTTTGATCTTAGTTTATGGATCCAGGCTGTTGAAATTCACTGTTCCTGAAGATGATTTCTTACCTTTCATCTGTTCTCACTGTTGATAACCTATCTAAAGGTTCGATTGAATATAGTCTCTTTTTTTTGTATAAATGTAGAAATACTGTATACTGTACAGTAAGATGTGCTTCTATTGTTGATCTGTTTTGATGTATTTGCACATATCTTTTTCAACAAAATTAGTGATATGCTGTAGGTTTGTCTCAGATGGCATTTTGTCACATATACAATAATGATAAGATATAATCTAGTTTATGAGTTATGATTACTGAACACACACACACACACACACACACACACACACACACACACACACACACACACACACACACACACACACACACACACACACACACACACACACACCGGCTGTGGTGCTCATTAAGCCACAAGAGCATTAGTGAGGTCAGACACTTAAATCAAATAGGAAGGCCAGATACACAGGCCTAGAACTTAATTAAATAGAACACAAAAATCACACAAAAAAAGACTTGAACTAGCCTAAAATGTTCTTGCTTTTCTTAATCTTTTTGGAGAGCACCTTTCTGTCTGCAATACATGAGATTAACATAAAATCTGGCAACCCTGCTTATTAAATAATGCCATTAAACAAATCAGAAATGTATCATTCATTTTTATACAAAAATATATTTCTACTATTTTTTTGCACAAACAATAGACTTGGTTTTGTTCAGAGAGCTTCCATTTCATACTCCATGAAGACTATAATAAAAGAATCATTTTAATTACATTTTTAAAATATTAGCTTGTATATTAATTACATGTCATTGTATTATCATTCTTTGTTGTGGAATCAATCAAAGGCATTATTACTATTTATATTATTAGATGTTTATTGTTGTCAACTGTAAATAACGTGGGATAAGACCTTACATGTATACATAGTTAGCTGTACGTGCAAAGCGTAAAATCCTGCAGATACGGGGCATCACTATACAAATTGTTCATATTTGCCAGTGACGGAATATTTTTATAGATAGTTTCAAGTGTTTTGTGTGTGTACGAGATTTTATATTTGTAGTTACTTGAGCAATAGGACAGCACACCAGGCCTTCCCACTTCCCACTTAACATCAGTGCCTGATCTCTTCTGGTTCAATAAGCACCAAAACTACATCCCCACAAAATACCGTGGAAAGCAGAGTTTTGGGTTAGGTACATTCAAGGTTATGAAGGTCGGCTATCCACCTAATCTGCAATTAGCTGATCTGCATTTTTTTTTTTTTTGCATATAATATGATGAATGGATGAAAGCTGCCCAAGATCAGACTCATTACTGTGCAAATGACTATGATCTTATATGGCCATAGGGACCCTTATACAACTTTTTATCATAACCTATAAAATAGCCTCTATCTTATCATTGTTATAGGTGTGGCAAAAGGCCTTCTGAAATCACATAATCAGTCTAGAGGTAAGAAATCCTCTTAGTAATTTTAATGACCTGCATCCATAAACCCCAGTTTACAATACCTCTCAATAAAATCAAGGTAACCTTTGTAATATAAAAACATAATATAATTCTGATTAAGGCAGTCATATACTGATATTCATACCAATTTCCAATTACCTTATCAGATCATTTAAGGAGATTGCAAATAAACTTACTAAAGCACAATACAAAATTGCTGGCTAAAATTGCCTACCAATGAATTATATTGTTTACAAAAGTCTATACTGATTGTCAAAGTATAGTAATTATTTTCACATAGTTTAGATGCAGTCTCTCTCTTCAATAGCCCTTTATATGACCACCTGAGCCACAATGCACTTGATGGAAAGCAGTTAAAATGCATTGAATGATTCCCCAAGCTCTTACTGTGACCCTAAGCTTACCTAAGTAAATTTTTATATGTGAATACTTTTTCTTACTGGATGTATGTCAATGAAGAGTCCATGGTCATTCTCATTGGGGCTTAGTCCATTGACAGTCTGCAGAAGAACAGGATCAGCGTTGTAGAAATGTGGATGGGAAATGAATACAGGGGAATCTAAAAGGAACAAAGCAAACATAACTTTAATGTACCGCCTGGATTCAGGTTTGCTGTCAGTACTTCTTTGCAAATACATTTTTAGATGTATTTTTCAAACTACATGCTAAATGTGAACACTACATATTACAATGCTAAGCATAGAAATCCATAACAATTATTTAATTCCCAGGTACAAGGAAAGGTATTATAGGACTGATACAGTACAGAACATGGGGTACTGAGTTTCTACAGTAAATATTTGCATGATAGAAACACAAACATCAGATGTTCATTTCCTAAAAGTAGACAAATAAAAACAAAATGAAACAAATTAGACAAACATTTTATGCTTAATTTATTTAATGAGGACAATGGTGCAATAGAACTGATCTGTGAGTAACAAAAGTATGTGAATCATCGCTTTCAGTATCTGGTCTTTCCCACTAACTGCAATAAATGTTTCTTGCAAGTTCTACCCATCAGCTTGGAGGAATTCAACACTGGGATGTTGGTGGGTTTTCTCACATGAACTGCTTGATTCAGGTCTTTCTACAACATTTTGTTGTATTAAGGTCAGTCTATTCTACCTATTTCTTTTTAGAACCTTTTAAGGTCTGCCTGGGTTCGTTATTTTGCTGCCTGACCCACCTTCTTTTCACATTTTATGTTATAATTTTCTGTTTTTGGGAATCATGAGCATCAAACAACATTTTCTGAGGCCGTGAGAAATCTCCTTGCTTCTATTTGTGCCATGTTAAAATTCCACACAGCTGATCTTGTAAAGCTCAGGCTATGATAGATCTCTGTTCTGTAAATAAAACAAGGTGCACACTCACACATGACTGTCACCCCATTGATTGAGAAATACCTATTTTCAATTTTAAATTAACTGCAAATCCTAGAAGTGTCTATAATTTTGCCACTCAGAGACATGTAATATAGTACAATTTTGCTTGATAAATAAATTACTAAGTATAATAGTTTCTTCTTCTTTTTGAAATTGGGATTTCTGGCTTGTGGGAAACTCTGACGTTTAGGTCATATTTATACAAAAGTATGTATATGAGAGAGAGAGAGAGAGAGAGAGAGAGAGAGAGAGAGAGAGAGAGAGAGAGAGAGAGAGAGAGAGAGAGAGAGAGAGAGAGGGAGAGAGATTTGTACAGAATTACCCAATTCTGTGTGTAAATTTATAGTCAGTACAAAGATACTCACTGTGCCTGCAAGACCTAACATCAAGAAGACCTGACTGTCTGCATGGACAGAAGCCTTCATTTGGAGGATAATCCGAGCCATTGGCAAAGAGATTTTTTGGAGCCACATAATGATACACAGGGATTCCTTGTGAAGTTCCTGGTCTCTCAAACACCAGCTCCATTGACCTTTAAATCATCCATAAAATTCTTTAAAATGGACTGACATGAGTTTGAAGAACATGAAAGATGACAATGCATAACAAAGACTAAAATCAGAAACAAGTGTTTTACTAGAAAGACAGTACCTGCAGGCATCTGGACTGTAAAATGGCAGAGTGGATTCTGTGGTCATGAAAGGTGGCCACATCTGACCTGCTGTACCATTGATCATGTTGCACTGCTCTGATTTCCAGTAGTTTACCTGACCCATTTAAGAGAAGGTGAGAGGGGAAATGAGTAATGAGTAAATGAGTATAAGCAATATATACTGTAATACAAACAAATATGTTGAGAGCGGTCTTAACTTTTCTGACTTTAATAACTCACTTTCTTCAAACCGTTCCAGGAATCCACTTTATGGACTACAGTGATGTCATCCTTACCCGTGAAGATAGTAAACAACCCAGTGTTGGAGTTGTTGAACTATAATGAATGAGAAGCCTTTGTTTGTTACATATACTTTACACAAATTGTACAAAAGTTAAAGAACACATGTAGCAGTAAAAAGCATAAAGTATATAGAGTAAAACAAATTGGGATAATCTCACTAATTTATCTTCATTGGCTGCTTTAACCAGAATAGATTCCTATCCTAGGAACATTATGCATAAGGTAAGAAAAGAACCTGAATGAGATGCCAGGATTGCAGTATTGTTAGGGATTCAAATCCATGCAAACAAACGTTCATGTTGTTACAGCCACCTATGAGCATTCTTTTTTTTTTTTAAGCGGAGGTGTTAGGAAAATGGAGGAATTGAAAGAAACCCACATGGAAGCACCATGAACATGCTTTGAAATGGCACACAAACCCAATGGAGAAATGAGGTGGCAATTCAACCTGCTGTGCTACCATGTACCACATTTTAAGTGTATAAATGCTTACTCCAGATTATATCATTACTACAAAATACTCATGTCGTATTATACACACACAATAATATACAGCAATCCACAGATTACATACCTCAACAAACAGTCCAAACTTCCCTTTAAATGGCATCAAGCCAGGAAATATTGTGTTAAGAAAGTCCACCAACTTGCTATTGTAGCCCCACATAAGCTCGCCTACAGTTTTTGTCACAAATGGACCCTCCTTAAAAGCTTCGAATGTGGCACTTATCATTTTCTTCACTGCAACGGGTAAATAGTCCATCATCACTGATGCTCCCTAAAACATAGCAAATCAAGTTTGGG